>NC_088239.1:41467277-41775277 GCF_036934945.1 Oncorhynchus masou masou | reverse complement strand
CCGCCTGTTTAGCGCTGCCAGAGAATTCCTCCTCTACGGCGCTGCCGGAGTCACCCGCCTGTTTAGCGCTGCCAGAGCCTTCCTCCTCTACAGAGCTGCTGGAGTCTCCTGCCTGTTCAGCGCAACCAGAGCTGCCAGTCTGAATGGAGCAGCCAGAGCTGCCAGTCTGCAAGGAGCAGCCAGAGCTGCCAGTCTGCAAGGAGCTGCCAGAGCTGCCAGTCTGCAAGGAGCAGCCAGAGCTGCCAGTCTGCAAGGAGCTGCCAGTCTGCAAGGAGCTGCCTGTCTGCAAGGAGCTGCAAGAGCTGCCAGTCTGCATGGAGCAGCCAGAGCTGCCAGTCTGCAAGAAGCCGCCAGAGCTGCCAGTCTGCAAGAAGCCGCCAGAGGTGCTAGTCTGCAAGAAGCCGCCAGAGCTGCCAGTTTGCATGGAGCAGCCAGAGCTGCCAGTCTGCAAGAAGCCGCCAGAGCTGCCAGTCTGCAAGAAGCCGCCAGAGGTGCCAGTCTGCAAGAAGCCGCCAGAGCTGCCAGTCTGCATGGAGCAGCCAGCGCCGTCAGTCAGCATGGAGCAGCCAGAGCCGTCAGTCAGCATGGAGCAGCCAGAGCCGCCAGTCAGAATGGAGCAGCCAGAGCCGCCAGTCAGCATGGAGCAGCCAGAGCTGCCAGTCAGCATGGAGCAGCCAGAGCCGTCAGTCAGCCAGGATCCGCCAGTCAGCCAGACTCTTCCAGATCCGCCAGTCAGCCAGACTCTTCCAGATCCGCCAGTCAGCCAGACTCTTCCAGATCCGCAGTCAGCCAGGATCTGCCAGAACCAGCCAGCCAGCATCTGCCATAGCCAACTACCTGCCTGAGCTTCCTCTCAGTGCTGAGCTTCCTCTTAGTGCTGAGCTTCCTCTCAGTGCTGAGCTTCCTCTCAGTCCCGAGCTACCCCTCAGTCCCGAGCTACCCCTCAGTCCCGAGCTACCCCTCAGTCCGAGCTGCCCCTCAGTCCAGTGGGGTCCTGGGTGAGGACTACTAGGCCAAGGTCGGCGGCGAGGGTCGCCTATCTAAGGACGAGAGGAAGATGGACTAAGACTTTGTTAGAGTGGGGTCCACGTCCCGCGCCGGAGCTGCCACTGTGGACAGACGCCCGCCCGGACCCTCCCCTATGGGTTTTGTTGTGCGGCCGGGAGTACGCACCTTGGGGGTGGGGGTTCTGTCACGCCCTGGTCTTAGTATTTTGTGTTTTCTTTATCTATTTGGTCAGGCCAGGGTGTGGCATGGGTTTTTGTATGTGGTGTGTTTTGTCTTGGTGTTTTTTCATAGGTATTGGGATTGTAGCTTAGTGGGGTGTTCTAGATTAGTCTATGGCTGTCTGAAGTGGTTCTCAATCAGAGGCAGGTGTTTATCGTTGTCTCTGATTGGGAACCAAATTTAGGCAGCCATATTCTTTGAGTGTTTCGTGGGTGATTGTCCTTATGTTCCTGTTCCTGTCTTGTGTTAGTTTGCACCAGTTTAGGCTGTTTCGGTTTTCACGTTACGTTTGTTGTTTTGTATTTGATTCGTGTTTACTTTTGTTTACTAAACATGAATCTCAATAGCCACGCTGCATTTTGGTCCGACTCTCCTTCGCATATAGAAAACCGTTACTGTGAGCTGCTCTGACAGTTGGTGCTTAAAGCTAGTGAGGGAGATGTGTTTCCAGTTTCAGAGATTTTTGTAGTTCGTTCCAGTCATTGGCAGCAGAGAACTGGAAGGAGAGGCGGCCAAAGAAAGAATTGGTTTTGGGGGTGACCAGAGAGATATACCTGCTGGAGCGTGTGCTACAAGTGGGAGATGCTATGGTGACCAGCGAGCTGAGATAAGGGGGGACTTTACCTAGTAGGGTCTTGTAGATGACATGGAGCCAGTGGGTTTGGCGACGAGTATGAAGCGAGGGCCAGCCAACGAGAGCGTACAGATCGCAATGGTGGGTAGTATATGGGGCTTTGGTGACAAAACGGATTGCACTGTGATAGACTGCATCCAATTTGTTGAGTAGGGTATTGGAGGCTATTTTGTAAATGACATCACCAAAGTCGAGGATTGGTAGGATGGTCAGTTTTACAAGGGTATGTTTGGCAGCATGAGTGAAGGATGCTTTGTTGCAAAATAGGAAGCCAATTCTAGATTTAACTTTGAATTGGAGATGTTTGATATGGGTCTGGAAGGAGAGTTTACAGTCTAACCAAACACCTAAGTATTTGTAGTTGTTCACGTATTCTAAGTCAGAGCCGTCCAGAGTAGTGATGTTGGACAGGCGGGTAGGTGCAGGTAGCGATCGGTTGAAGAGCATGCATTTAGTTTTACTTGTATTTAAGAGCAATTGGAGACCACAGAAGGAGAGTTGTATGGCATTGAAGCTTGCCTGGAGGGTTGTTAACACAGTGTCCAAAGAAGGGCCAGACGTATACAGAATGGTGTCGTCTGCGTAGAGATGGATCAGAGACTCACCAGCAGCAAGAGCGACCTCATTGATGTATACAGAGAAGAGAGTCGGTCCAAGAATTGAACACTGTGGCACCCCCATAGAGACTGCCAGAGGTCCGGACAGCAGACCCTCCGATTTGACACACTGAACTATCAGAGAAGTAGTTGGTGAACCAGGCGAGGCAATCATTTGAGAAACCAAGGCTGTCGAGTCTGCCGTTCGAGGATGTGGTGATTGACAGAGTCGAAAGCCTTGGTCAGATCAATGAATACGGCTGCACAGTAATGTTCCTTATCGATGGAGGTTAAGATATCGTTTAGGACCTTGAGCGTGGCTGAGGTGCACCCATGACCAGCTCTGAAACCAGATTGCATAGCAGAGAAGGTATGGTGAGATTCGAAATGGTCGGTAATCTGTTTGTTGACTTGGCTTTCAAAAGACCATAGAAAGGCATGGTAGGATAGATATAGGTCTGTAGCAGTTTGGGTCAAGAGTGTCCCCCCCTTTGAAGAGGGGGATGACCGCAGCTGCTTTCCAATCTTTGGGAATCTCGGACGACACGGAAAGAGAGGTTGAACAGGCTAGTAATAGGGGTGGCAACAATTTCGGCAGATAATTTTAGAAAGAAAGGGTCCAGATTGTCTAGCCCGGCTGATTTGTAGGGGTCCAGATTTTGCAGCTCTTTCAGAACATCAGCTGAACGGATTTGGGAGAAGGAGAAATGGGGAAGGCTTGGGCGAGTTGCTGTGGGGGGTGTTGACAGAAAATTATTATGGTGGATTTATCAGTGGTGACAGTGTTTCCTATCTTCAGTGTAGCTGGGAGGAGGTGTTCTTATTCTCCATGGACTTTACAGTGTCCCACAACGTTTTTGAGTTAGTGTTGCAGGAAGCAAATTTCTGCTTGAAAAAGCAAGCCTTGGCTTTTCTGCCTGTGTATAATGGTTTCTAGCTTCCCTGAACAGCTGCATATCATGGGGGCTGTTCGATGCTAATGCAGAACGCCATAGGATGTTTTTGTGTTGGTTAAGGGCAGTCAGGTCTGGGGAGAACCAAGGGCTATATCTGTTCCTGGTTCTAAATTTCTTGAATGGGGCATGTTTATTTAAGATGGTTAGGAAGGCATTTTTTTAAATATCCAGGCATCCTCTACTGACGGGATGAGATCAATATCCTTCCAGGATACCCCGGCCAGGTCGATTAGAAAGGCCTGCTCGCTGAAGTGTTTCAGGGAGCGTTTTACAGTGATGAGTGGATGTCGTTTGACCGCTGACCCATTACGGATGCAGGCAATGAGGCAGTGATCGCTGAGATCTTGGTTGAAGACAGCAGAGGTGTATTTAGAGGGCAAGTTGGTTAGGATGATATCTATGAGGGTGCCCGTGTTTAAGGCTTTGGGGAGGTACCTGGTAGGTTCATTGATAATTTGTGTGAGATTGAGGGCATCAAGTTTAGATTGTAGAATGGCTGGGGTGTTAAGCATGTTCCAGTTTAGGTCGCCTAGCAGCACGAGCTCTGAAGATAGATGGGGGGCATTCAGTTCACATATGGTGTCCAGAGCACAGCTGGGGGCAGAGGGTGGTCTATAGCAGGCGGCAACAGTGAGAGACTTGTTTTTAGAGAGGTGGATTTTGAAAAGTAGAAGTTCAAATTGTTTGGGTACAGACCTGGATAGTAGGACAGAACTCTGCAGGCTATCTTTGCAGTAGATTGCAACACCGCCCCCTTTGGCAGTTCTATCTTGTCTGAAAATGTTGTAGTTTGGAATTAAAATTTCAGAATTTTTGGTGGTCTTCCTAAGCCAGGATTCAGACACAGCTAGAACATACTTAAAAATGTGTATCAAACACAACCACTGACTGTTTCCTCGTATCAACTGACAGCAATTCGATGTACTGTAGTCTGAGGTACGCCCACAGTCAAGTCAACCCGGGGCGGCAGGGAAGCCTAGTGGTTAGAGCGTTGGACTAGTAACCGGAAGTTGGCAAGTTCAAATCCCCAATCTGACAACGTACAAATCTGTCGTTCTGCCCCTTAACAAGCAGTTAACCCACTGTTCCTAGGCCGTCATTGAAAATAAGAATTTGTTCTTAACTGACTTGCCTAGTTAAATAAAGGTAAAATAAAACACAACTCCTACGAGATGTACATATTGTGTAGATTAAAATTCCACTAATCATGAGGCAGTATAAATGCACTTATAAGGCATTATGTTTGTGTGACTCATGTAAAGTGTTACCATGTTCAGATTCACTAGGTGTGTAACTTTCACATCTTATCGTAGAATTTAACTGATATAAAGTCCTTTCAATATTAGCACAGGGTTGAGAATCTGTTAAGAATCTGTTAAGTGCATTGATACTGGCTGGCTTGTTGAGCTGCAGGCCAAGACACGTACAAACACACACATTTCTCTGAAAAAAAGTTGGGCTTGTTTTAATTCCCTATTCTCTGTGATCTGGTCTTCAGTGGTACTGCCAAACCAACGGCGTGGTTCTGTCACAACGTATCTCCCCCGCTCCACTCCACTCTAACCCATTTGCTGTGGTGTATCATATTGTGTATGCGTCCTCTGGTCCTGGAAGAGCAAATGCATCAACACGAGGCCAAGAGACCCTCATGGGAACCCCTTGTAAATGTCCTAGGAGTTACACTGACATCATAGACCAGTTTATTGGGTTCCAGTACATTGGAGACAGACTGTGAGGGGGAAAGGGAAAGTATTTGTCAGAAGCAGCTGTCAGTTGCAGGTGATTATACTCAACAAGCTCACAATAGTGAATAGGTGGAGTAAGAGGGGTGCCAAGGTATTTGGATCAAAACTACTTGCTCTAACCTTTAGCTGGTATATGACATGATATGACACGATATCTTAAGACAAGCCTCAGATTCACGCTGACTGACTGCTTACAATAGGGATTCAAAGGTTTGTTCACATTTCACCACACTTAGAGACGTTTTGTTTGTTTTCACGAGTGGAAACCAAACAAAACTCTTCACACAGTGAATGTCCTCCTGCAATTACAAAGGAATGCCAGCAGTCAGACCTATGTTCTCCGTCACACATCTTCTAAAGGGAAGCCCTCTACGTGCACAGCCATACGTGCTAGTGTTGTCAAGATACCATAACAGAGAGAGAGGGATAGGGTGAGAAGGAGGGGTAGAGAGATAGGGAGAGAGAAGGGGGGAAGAGAGAGATAGGGGAAGAGGGAAGGGGGAAATATTTTTTTAAAGAGAGAAAATACAGGAGGCTACACTGTCGGAAGTCTCCCTGCATGCCTGCAGCCGTGCCCGACGAGGTTGACTTGGAATGATTACATTCGTCACTCTTGTGCAAGGTGTAAATGGTTTGGAGCGCTGCCACTACACATGCAGATTTCAGGACAGGTGACGCAAGCGCTGAATGACTGGGGAAGCAACTGCAGGAGGGGTAATGATTCACAAGAATTGCAATGTGATCTCTTTCAAAACCAATATCACTACATTATGCCATCATATACTGTAAGTGTGTTGGGTCAGTTGGATTAAAGTGAACATCTCTCCAGGTCATTGGAGCTAGATGACAATCCTGCTTTTCCCTGATGCCTAACGAAAATGTACAGGGGTTGAATAACACAAGATGTCTCCCAGATGCAACTAAATTATTAGTTGTGGTAATGCAAGGCTGTACAGACGTAGGACCTTGTGGCGAAATCTGCTTGGAGCCTTCATGTGGCCGAGAAGACTGTGGACATTTTTAAGGCCTTTGTTGTGTCGATGAACACCCCCCACATTCATACCCTCTGCACTCATCCACTAGAAAATAATACAGATTATTGCAAATCCTCTGTTGATGACTGGGTTCGTTCTTGTATGAAGTTACTGTTTAATTGCTCTGCCATTATTAGTATTAGTATTATTGTATGAGGTATTATTGTTGGGGTTACCCCTGTGCTGTGATGTGGGTTTTATATGGTGTGTATTCTCTTTTCTCTCCACTGGCTATCTGGTAAACAGGCTACACTCTAGGCAGTCTCTTCTGCTGATGTGTGTGGGTCTGGTAGTGGTACTCTCTCTATTCTACTCTTTTCCTTTCGGCATGGTTAATACCTGCCTGGCACCCGAACAAAATCTTTCTTTACCCCTCTCTAATAAATACCGCTTCAACCTTAAATTTAATTCGACCACCCTGTTGCGGGAGAGCTTCCTTGAAAAGTCAATTCATTATAATTAACATGATACTTGAAATGTACTGTTGCTGCAGGATTATTTACCTACTGTAGCAAACTGTTTCAAAATAAGATCCTACATCTGTACATTCACAGTTAACAGACATGATATATTTTAGGTCTCTTTTTTACTTTTAGTGTCAGAACCTCGGTTAATGCAGGTTTTAAAATCATCCATGTTATGCTCACATATAAGATCCATGAAATGTGTCAATGATGTATAGAAATGCCACCCACAGCAGTAATAGTTAACGGCCCTGAGTTTGATGATCTACTTCTTCTTAAACACTACAGATATGAGGGGGGACTGGGGGACCTACATGTCTATAAAAATATAAGCAACATAATTCAAGGCTTTGCTATGATATAAATGCTTGCTGGTCTCTGACTTGTTCCTCTCCCTCCGTAGCACTTGGAAACATTGGTGCTGTCAAATTAGGATATTGAGTTAAACTATTTCTAATGACGTCCAATACACCTGTGTAATTTGATGGTGAATTGTGATTAAACGTTTGTAATGAACAAAATCGTAAAGAAACGAAACCAAAATAAATATAGGACAACATATATTTTGAGCGTTGTGTAACTGATTTTCATGTTCTCCAAAGTAGCCTAGTAGGGACAAATACATTTTGTGCGATCCAACTGATACTTTCAACACTTCTCATAAAGTGAGCGTATAATATTGCTATGACTCATATTCACTCAGAAAGCATGTATACCCTTACTGTGAGTGAGAAGACTTTAAGGTTTGAATTTTATTACATTCATATAGCAGTCAATACACATTGAAATCCATGAGCATGCAAAATATTAAAGGATAAGAGCAACAAGATAATTATTAAAAGTGTCTCATTAATAAATATGGGCTGGGTGACTATTAGTGACTATTAGTTCCATGTTATCTCTTTCTTTGTTTTTGGCCGAGTGCGGTTCCCAATCAGAGGCAACTGTCCATCGTTGTCTCTGATTGGGAATCATACTTAGGCAGCCCTTTTTCCCTCTTTCATTTGTGGGATCTTATTTTTGCATTGGTTGTTATTTTGCCCTGCAGAACGTCACGTTAGTATTTGTTTTGTTGTTGTCGGTGTTCATTAAAGAAATAAATAGAATGAACACGTACCACGCTGCGCTTTGGTCCACTTCTTCCCATGACGTTCGTGACAGCCGGTGTTCCTGCCCGTCACTGTGTTTAATGGCGCTGAAATTGATTTTTTCAACATTTTTATTCTATACATTTTAGTGGAAAGAAAAGTGTTACAATCCATCATGGTTAATAATAGCGTGTGCAAGTGACGCGTTTCTACGTTATACTTCCGTGTTCATGTCCCTGGTCTTTTGATTGGACTTATTATAATATCAAATTCATCAAAACGTGGTCATATAAGATACATAACAGTACCGGTCAAAACATTTGGACACACCTACTCATACAAGGGTTTTCCTTTATTTTTTACTATTTTCTACATTGTAGAATAATAGTGATGTAACGGCTTTCTTCTGTTGAAGGAGGAGCGGACCAAAATGCAGCGTGGTATTTTTGAGACATGTTTAATGAATAACGAAAAAACACGAACAATACAAAAACAACAAACGGAACGTGAAAACCTAAACAGTCCTATCTGGTGAAGACACAGAGACAGGAACAATCACCCACGAAAACACTCAAAGAATATGGTTCCCAATCAGAGACAACGATAATCACCTGACTCTGATTGAGAACCGCCTCAGGCAGCCATAGACTAATACTATACGCCCCACAAAAACCCCAAGACAAAAACACACCACAATAACCCATGTCACACCCTGGCCTGACCAAATAAATGAAGATAAATATAATATATTTCGACCAGGGCGTGACAAGTGAAGACATCAAACTACGAAATAACACATATGGAATCATGTAGTAACCAAAATATATTTTAGATGATAGTGTACAGAAGATAGCCCTATTTGGTAAAAGACCAAGTCCATATGTCAAGAACAGCTCAAATAAGCAGTCCGTCATCTAACACTTGTTTGGTTACTACATGATTCCACGTGTGTTATTTCATAGTTTTGATGTCTTCACTACTTTTCTACAATGTAGAAAATAGTCAAATATAACGAAAAATCCTTGAATGAATAGGTGTGTCCAAATTTTTGACTGGTGCTGTATATACAATTATATTCATGTTTGTGGATGAATGCCTTTTATGATGTTTTGCGCTGAAGACCATTGCGCTACGTTTCTGCCCTTTGAATACCATTCTAAAAGCTGAGAAAAGTTCAAAAACTACAAGGCTACTTGCCGCATCACTTGCATGTCATATTGGTCATCTATTATATAAGATATAATCAATGCTCTTCAGTTTACAAAGTCATACTCTTCTCATGTAGACTTTAAAGTATGCTAATTATTACATTTATTGATACTACAGAAAGGACATAATCAATAATGCCGTTTTACTACAGAAATGATGTTATAATTTAAGCGGTGTTACTACAGACATGGCATTATCATTTCAAAGGTCAGCTTCTCTGTGGTTGGAGCAGCTCACTCCACCAGTCCCCAGTTGCTTTTCCGGGGCCTTATCTCTGCTCTGATGTCTCATCTTAAGGTCACAGTGGATTTGGGGAACCTGGCCGGGGACTCCAGTCTAAACATCTGGCATCACACAACACAAACAGCTCAAACATCACACATCACAAACAGCTCAAACATCACACATCACAAACAGCTCAAACATCACACATCACACATCACAAACAGCTCAAACATCACACATCACAAACAGCTCAAACATCACACACACAAAAACACACACACACACACACACAAACAGTTCAGACATCACATAAAGCTTGGTCAAGGGACATTTTCCACGTGATGGGACATCATGGGAGACACATTGGCAGTTTGGCACAGACATAAACTTGTTAAATTCTCTCTTTGGGTGACACTTTAACGTGCCTAAATACCAGCCATTTTGAGTCAGTTGAAATGTTGATACATAAAGACACATAACATGTTAAGCCTCATTCAAATCCATAATAAAGGCTCATAGATGTTTATAACAAGTTATTAAGCAAGTCAAATAAAGTAAACATTTTTCTAAAGTGTTACCTCACAGTTTTATGTAAAAGTCTGGTGTTCATTAATAAGCCAGGAAATCAATCAGTGAGCTGAGAGCAACTTAAGTTTGATTTAAAAAAATAACTATACACTAGAGCCAGCATGAGTCACAGTTTCCTATATAATGTATGTATTGAAATCATAATGTAAACAATGTTGGGGACTAATGTTGCCTTGTGCTGATAGTAAGTCAGAATCACACATGCGGTGGTTAAATAAGTTGGTTTCATGGGACAAATATGGTAGAAAAAATGTGTTTATTGTATTGTACTTATTGGAAGTACGACTCAATTCCCCAAATTATTGGAATTTGCATTTGTCTTCGGGTCCAAAGACACATGCTTAACCTGATTTGTCCTCTTGCTAAATAGTTGTTGTGCATAGTTTCTGTTTTTTATGCTGTGCCTCTCAAGCCTGTCCAGGGCTGAGATTCGTGTCCAGAGCTGTGGCTTGGGCTCGGCGTTCTTAGGGCAGAACTGTTAGGAGTCCATTGGTGAGGAGGACGGAGGAGGAGTTAGGGAGGGAGGATGGCTTTGAGAGGGACAGATGCTCCCGCAGGAGGTGGCCAGTTCTCCTCTCCTGTCCTCCTTGCTGAGCAGATGGACTCAGGAGACACACCACAGGAAGAGGTGCTGGACAGAGAAAATAGAGAGAGAGAGAGAGAGAGAGAGAGAGAGAGAGAGAGAGAGAGAGAGAGAGAGAGAGAGAGAAGGCGAAAGCACTGCAGAGAAAAGAGCACGTTGAGGTAAACCAAGGGACACAACATAAATAGCAAGGGGAGAGAGGATCAGTCAAAAAGAAACATGAGTAGCTATCTCAGCTATAGAACTTTATACACTGCATGACTTACTATTGTACAGCCTTTGGTGCTCAAAGTACCGAAGTACAGATCAAAGAATAATCCGGACGTGACTTCAGAGGAGGGTCAATAGGTCTATGTAACTTCGGGGTGAGGGGACTGTAGCCCCTCTCTGATTCCTATAACTCCGCTGTGTCATTACAGAGAAATAGACACATTGGGGCTACGACGAGGTGAGGGTGGGGGAGGACTTTGTGGAAGAAAAACAGATCATTGTGATTACAAAGGTTCTGTGGATGGCCTAATATTGTGCTGAGGCTTTCTTTGTCTCCATGCTTATTTACTTGGGTGTTGGGTTTATTTGGGAAACATGAAAATGAGTTGTTAACTCCACTTAAATGCATTGACACCTACTGAAAGATGTGAAATAAATGTTGTGTACTTTGTACAGAAGATCACATGCAAGAAATTGAGCGTTAAACCATATATATTGCATACCGGGGTGGATAACAATTGGAATTTGGATAGTCCATCTATAGATCCTCTGCAGAATATCAGTAACATCTCAACTAACTATCTACTAACCCTAAACCTAGCGCTAACCCTAACCTTAACTGTAACGACGTTCTTCTGTTGAAGGAGGAGAGGACCAAAATGCAGCGTGGTGGTTACTCATGTTTATTGAAGAAAATGAGTAGACAATGAAAATACTGAAAGGTATGAATATAACAGACGGAAACGTGAAAAAACTATACAGCCTGTCTGGTGAAACATAAACACAGAGACAGCAACAATCACCCACGAAACACTCAAAGAATATGGCTGCCTAAATATGGTTCCCAATCAGAGACAATGATAATCACCTGACTCGGGCAGCCATAGACTACGCTAGACATCCCACAAAACCCCAAGACAAAAACACATCACAATAACCCATGTCACACCCTGGTCTGACCGAATAAATGAAGAATAAACATAATATATTTCGACCAGGGCGTGACATTAACCCTTATCCTAACTCTACACTTAACCCTAGCTCGAATCTTAATCCTAACCCTTATTTTCAACCAAACCCTAACTGTAACCTTAGCAATAAGTTGCTTATTAACAGATAGTTTGTTGATAGATTGACAATCTGGACTATCCAAATAAAGTGTAAGGTATTTTGAAAGCTTGGGGCTTTAACTATGTTAACTATCTAAGTGCCAAATAAATTATCTACAGCTCAGGGTTCCAGCTATGAGTTTGGTTTGCTAACGTGCTAGCAAAGTGGGTTACAGCAGGGACAATCAATACCCTCCTTTTTTTATGACTGGAGAGAAATAGCACCCATTTTGCCACAACTTTGGAAGTATGCTTGGGGTCATTGTCCATTTGGAGACCCATTTGTGACCAAGCTTAAACTTCCTGATTGATGTCTTGAGATCAATATATCCAGATCAGTTTCCTACCTCATGATGCCATCTATTTTGTGAAGTGCACCAGTCCCTCCTGCAGGAAAACACCCCCACAACATGATGCTGCCACCCCCGTGCTTCACGGTTGGGATGGTGTTCTTCGGCTTGCATGCCTCCCCCTTTTTCCTCCAAACAAAATGATGGTCATTATGGCCAAACAGTTCTAGTTTTGTTTCATCAGACCAGAGGACATTTCTCCAAAAAGTACGACCTTTGTCCCCATGTGCAGTTGCAAAACGTTGTCTGGCTTTTTATGGCTGTTTTAGAGCAGTGGCTTCTTCTTTGCTGAGCGGCCTTTCAGGTTATGTCGATATAGGACTCGTTTTACAAGGTCCTTTGCTGTTGTTCTGGGATTGATGTGCACTTTTCGCACCAAAGTACGTTCATCTCTAGGAGACATCTCTCCTTCCTGAGCGGTATGACGCCTGCGTGTTCCCATGGTGTTTATACTTGCTTACTATTGTTTGTACATATGAACGTGGTACCTTCAGGCATTTGAAATTGCTCCCAAGGATGAACCAGACTTGTGGATGTCTACAATAATTTTTCGGCTGATTTCTTTTGATTTTTCCATGATGTCAAGCAAAGAGGCACTGAGTTTGAAGGTAGGCCTTGAACTACGGGTACATCCACAGGTACACCTCCAATTGACTCAAATGATGTCAATTAGCCTATCAGAAGCTTCTAAAACCATGACATCCTTTTCTGGAATTTTCCAAACTGTTAAAGGCACAGTCAACTTTGTGTATGTAAACTTCTGAGCCACTGGAATTGTGATACAGGGGCCAAATGAAATAATAATGTCTAAACAACTGTTGGAAAAATGACTTGCGTCAGGTGCAAAATACATGTCCTAACCGACTTGCCAACACTGTAGTTTGTTAACAAGAAATTTGTGGAGTGGTTGAAAAACGAGTTTTAATGACTCCAACCTAAGTGTATGTAAACTTCCGACTTCAACTGTATTTAGCAGATGTTATTGCTGGTGTAGCAACGTGCATGTGTTCCTAGCTCCAACAGTGCAGTAATATCTAACAATTCACAGCAATACATACAAATCTAAAGTAAAAGAATGGAGTTAAGAAATATATAAATATTAGGACGAGCAATGTCGGAGTGGTATTGACTAAAATACAGTAGAATAGAATACAGTATATACATATGAGATGAGTAATGCAGTATGTAAACATTTTTAAAGTAAGTAGTGACTTCATGTCTATGTATATAGGGCAGCAGCCTCTAAAGTGTAGGGTTGAGTAACCGGGTGGTAGCCGGCTACTGATGGCTATTTAACAGTCTAATGGCCTTGAGATAGAAACTGTTTTTCTGTCTCTCGGTCCCAGCTTTGATGCACCTGTACTGACCTTGCCTTCTGGATGGTAGCGGGGTGAACAGGCTGTGGCTCAGGTGGCTGATTATCCTTGATCTTTTTGGCCTTCCTGTGACATTGAGTGCTGTAGGTGTCCTGGAGGGCAGGCAGTGTACCCCCCGGTGATGCGTTGGGCAGACTGTACCACCGTCTGGAGAGCCCTGCGTTTGCGGGCAGTGCAGCTGCCGTACCAGGCGGTGATACAGCCTGACAGGATGCTCTCAATTGTGCATCTGTAAAACTTTGTGAGGGTCTTGGGGGCCAAGCCAAATTTCTTCAGCCTCCTGAGGTTGAAGAGATACTGTTGCGCCTTCTCACCACACTGTCTCTGTGGGTGGACCATTTCAGTTTGTCGGTGATTTGTGAGACGAGGAACTTGAAGGTTTTCACCTTCTCCACTGCGGTCCCGTTGATGTGGATATGGGCGTGCTCCCTCTGCTGTTTCCTGAAGTCCACGATCAGCTCCTTCGTTTTGTTGACGTTGAGGGAGAGGTTATTTTCCTGGCACCACTCCGCCAGGGACCTCACCTCCTCCCTGGAGGCTGTCTCGTCATTGTTGGTAATCTGGCCTACCAATGTTGCGTCGTCTGCAAACTTGATGATTGAGTTGGAGGCATGCGTGGGGCTGAGCTGAGCACGCACCCTTGAGGGGGAACGTTATAACGTTATATATGAAATCTGGATACTGTCCAACCCTATTTGGCACTACAGCCAGTGAGCCCATGAAGACTGGGTGTGATGAGGATTTCCTTGGCTTTAACACTTCCTAATTTCTGGCCCAGTGATCACTGCATGTACGTACCATGGAATGGAATAAAATGACCCCGAAATGTATTCCTTGTGTCATTACTTTTCTATTTCTTTCTAGTTTTTTTCTTCTTTCTCTGTGTTGTTGGGAAGGGCCCGTAATTACGCATTTCAGTGTTAGTATACACTTATTGTTTACGAAGCATGTAACAAAAACAATTTTATTTAATTTGACATAGAACCCTAAATGGAACACGTAGAAGCCTACACAGAACACAGAACCACACATACAACCCCACATAGAATCCCACATGGATCACACAACCTGACATAGAACACATATAACCCCACATAGAACCCATTCTAAGAGGAGAGACCATTTTCCAGTTCTCCCTTAAAGGTCCAACATTATCTCACCACTATCATTGTGCTGCTTTCTTTATTGACTTGGCCAAAGCTTTTGATACGGTAGATCATTTAATTATTGTGGGTCGGCTAAGGGGTATTGGTGTCTCTGAGGGGCCTTTGGCCTGGTTTGCTGTCTACATCTCTCAACGAGTGCAAAGTGTAAAGTCAGAAACATCTGCTATCTCGGCCACTGCCTGTCACTAAGGGAGTACCTCAAGGCTCGATCCTAAGCCTCACGCTCTTCTCAATTTACATCAACAACATAGCCCAGGCAGTAGGTAGCTCTCTCATCCATTTATATGCAGATAATTGAGTCTTATACTCAGCGCCCCCCCCCACACACACACACACACTGGTGTGATTACGACCTCTGAGAGTTTAGAGCCTAATGTACCTCATACAAGTACTTGGGTGTATGGCGAGACAGTACTCTGTCCTTCTCTCAGCACGTATCCAAGCCTGCAGGCTAAGGTTAAATCTAAAATCTATCGTAATCGCTCCTCTTTTACCCCAGCTGCCAAACTAACCCTGATTCAGATGACCATCCTAACCATGCTAGATTACGAATACGTCGTTTAGCGACCGGCAGGTAAGGATGCTCTCGAGTGGCTAGACGTTCTTTACCATTCGGACATCAGATTTGTCACCAATGCTCCTTATAGGACACATCACTGCACTCTATACATCTCTGTATATGTGGCACAAGACCCACTGGCTAGGTCCTGTTAAAGGTCCACCAAGCACACACATCCCTGGGTGGCTCCACTTTTGAAGTCGCTGCAGCTAGCGAGCGGAATAAGCTGCAAAAAAACACTCCAACTGGACAGTTTTATCGCCATCTCAACATTTAAAGACTCAATAATGGACACTCTTACTGACACTTGTGGCTGCTTCACGTGATGTATTGTTGTCTTTACCTTTTTGCCCTTCGTACTGCTATCTGTGCATAACAATGTTTGTGCCATGGCTGTGCTGCTACAATGCTGTGCTGCTGCCATGTTGTGTTTCTACCATGTTGTGTTGCTGTGTTGTTGGGGTGCTACCATGTTGTGTTGTTGTCTCTCTTTATGTAGTGTGGTGGTGTATATTTTGTTGTGATGTGTGTTTTGTCCTACATTTAAAATGTTTTATCCCAGCCGTCGTCCCCACAGGAGGCCTTCTGCCTCTTGGTAGGCCGTCATTGTAAATAAGAATATGTTCGTAGGCCCTTTCCTGCAGTCAAATGACCTAGTGGTCTCATGGGTCGAATGTTATAAATATTTTTCATAACTTCGTAATTAATAAACATTTAAAAAAAATATACACACAGAAAATCGGGTGTTTCTATGTCAAACAGTTGTATTATATTTCAGCCTTCTGTGATGTATATAAAGTGTAATATTGGGATGCAAACTCAAAATGCAATACATTTCAACTTTTTTAACCCTTTTTCGTAGTATCCAATTGGTAGTTACAGTCTTGTCCCACCACTGCAACTCGATTACGGACTCGGAGCCGTGCGTCCTCCGAAAGACAACCCAGCCAAGCCACACTGCTTCTTGACACAACGCCCGCTTAACCCAGAAGCACAATTGTGTTGGAGGAAACACCGTACACCTGGCGACCGTGTCAGCGTGCATTGCGCCCGGCCCGCCACAGGAGTCGCTTACGCGTGATGGGACAAGAACATTCCTGTCGCAAAACCCTTCCCTAATCCAGATGACGCTGGGCCAATTGTGCACCACCCCATGGGTCTCACGGTCACGGCCGGCTGTGACAGAGCCTGGACTCAAACCAGGATGTCTAGAGGCAGAGAGAGCACTGCGATGCAGTGCCTTAGACCACTGCGCCACTCAGGAGGCTGTCTTCTTTCTTTTTTTAAGCCAATAGCCTTGTGTATGAGGTGTATACTTTTGTTTCAAAGTAGATTTGTTTAAGACTACCAATAAACACTCTGTGTGACCCTGATTTAGCCTGTTGCAGTAAAAGGTTAATTGACCCTTAAACACACACACACACACACACACACGCACACTCACGCACACAGCTCCTTTACCACCGATCTATTTGTCTTTGTCATCAATATCTCACTGTCCAAGTGTCTGCCACACACAGTGAAATAATCTGCATAAAACACAGCCTTCAAAGGAGATTGATACGTATAGTAAAGTAGCAGTCGTCTTTCTATTGGATATGTCGTCATGCCTCGTATCTTTGTTGTCTGAGGTCAGAATGCGACATCTTGTTTACGGAATACACTTCAGGATGTCTTACTCTCCAACTTCACTGTGTTATTTATGTGATCAAAAATCAATTAGGCTTCAACAGTGTTTGATTCACTGGCTGTAGAAGAAAGGAGTATCATTTTTACCAGAATGTAATGAAAAGCATCTTGCAGTTTGAGACTATAACTTATGTTTGTTTTTCCTCCCTCAATGACGCCTCTAATTTTTCCCCCTTCTTTCGATTCCACTTCCAGTGGAGTCAAACACACACACACACACACACACACACACACACACACACACACACACACACACACACACACACACACACACACACACACACACACACACACACACACACACACACACACACACACACACACACACACACACACACACACACACACACACACACACACACACACACACACAGGGACAAAGAGAGAGCGAGAGAGGGAGCGACAACCACAGTTTGCCTCGAAGGCGCCTGTTCTCCCCTCTCCTTTAGAAATGAGTGGTTGGTGTAACGTGACACACATTTTTCTCGTTAGTGTGTTATCAAGTTGCGGTGCCGTCACACTGCTGATTAGCTGGAGGAATCAGACTGAAGGGTTACAGTGGTACAATGAATGTTCTTTCAATTCCAATATTTAAATTCACAACATGTGGACTGTATAGACCTCTTCTTATGCAAGGCGGTTATGCCAGTCTAGTTATTGATATTGGCAGTCATGAATGATTGCTTTTACAACAGAGATTTGTGAAAGATGGTTGCTGGTTATGTGTTTCAAACAATGTTAGTAATGTAATGTAATCAGTTCTAATGTCCAAGTTTGCCAAATGATGAAGTTTTCCACCTGACAAACTGCTTCCTGGCTTACAGTACAACTTTTAAACATTTGACCCTTAGTAAGGGCATGAGGTCGCTGTTCAGGGGGTTTTCTTGACTCTCGTGACAGATTTGTTTAGCGCTCATGGGTTCTGAGATTCTGGGTTCTCAAAGCTGTAACTAATTGACATGTTCAGTCGCTATCCCTCTAGATTTTCATCGTGGCTACGATATTCAAATCATTAAAAAACACATTATCTATGTAGGAGACACTCCATGTTTTAAATGTATTTGAACCATTTATCACCACAGAAACATTTGAGTAATTAATTGGGTGACCTTTTATTTAAAAGTTTTTGAAGATTTAATTCTGAAAAAACACCTGGAGCACAAAATATGAAACTGACATTTTCTCACTCAGCTGTTGATTGATCAGAGAGCTGAGCTAATATAATATCTTAATCCATCCAAGTCTGATTTCCCGAGTTAAACGGATCCATTCATCTACTAGAAGGAGCTGATCTTATCACTGTTAAATAAGCAGGAGGCATTCTTCTCAATGCAACAACTTTGCATAGCTCTATTCTCTTTGGACCAGCCGCATTACTGTCCAATCCATAATATGTACCTAAGATACATGTCCGTTCAGTTTCTACTGCCAAAGTTCGTGTTTTTCTTGGAGACCTGTTCCATCTCACACTAGAAGTGACATTCTCTGTCAGGGCCACCATATCAAGTGTCCAGCTCCCCTTTCCCAATCATCAAGATAATATGGTGTTCTGGGATAATTGTTTGACAAGTGCTTTTCACACAATGCTGTACTGGAAAAACTTACACACAAGAACACTATTCTGGAATGTTCTAGAATTTGTACGTGTTCTGGAATCCTCAAGTCGGTCCCATCGTCCCTGTTTGACGAGAGTCATTCCACTCGCTGAGCATGTCTCTGTGAGTCCAAGACGCCAATCACTGAAACACACAGCACAGCACTAAAAGTTGACTGGGTACAGGGGTTGAATCTCCCTGCTAGGATCTAAAGCACTGACGCATTTTCCCTTGTGTGGTATCACCGCCAGGGTTTGTAATACACTAAGACAAAGTTATGATATAATATGATTTATCATTGCTGGGTTTAATACAGAGGAGGTGTGAACACAAAGCCTTTAACGAGATATTTAATAATGGACATGGGTAGATTGATCATGGGTTGTGATCAGACACATATTAACACTTTTATAGCCCTTTGTGACATCGACTGATATAGAAAGGGCTTCATAAATACATTTATTGATTGATAGTGGGTGTTATGCCAGGTTAGCCATAATGCAAACCATTTCCTCTGTCATGACAAAAGAATTTCATCTGAATTGAATGGTCTTTGTCATGTTTATGACACTGTCATGTCCATGTCATACTGACACTTTCAAATACCTTGTACTTACAAAGTAATGTAACCTGTTCTAATGTCCAAGTTAATGATGTAAGTTATATACCCCTTGTTTGATAGAGCGGACTGATTGAACATAACTGGATCCTTTTGGGAATTACGAATGTTCTTCACCTAAAGTCAATTCACAATTTTGTCCCTCGCATTGCAATTAATCTTGTAATGTCATTATGCATCAGCTTTACTTACGTCATCAACTTAATTACATAAATCTGAGGAATTTTGAACCAAGTTTAGTTTTGTTTAGAACGTAACACACAAGGTAATACACTATGTAAAGCAAGTCCATTGACTGCTGGTGTATCAGATGTCAGATCAGACCGCATTTGTAAATAGGGATACTCTCATGGTCCTAGTACAGAGGTGGGTATATACAGTCAGATCCAAATTATTGGCACCCTTGATAATTTTTTGAGCAAAAAATGATGAACAAAAAATACCATAAAATAGTTATAGTTATATTGTTATGCTCCATAAAGAAATTGAAAATCATATTATTTTATACTAATACAATACGCTATGAGAAAGAGATTTTGTTGAACAAGTAGGCTCTTTTAAAAAGAAAATATTGGCACCCCTGTTTATTTTTTATTTTTATGCTTTTACTTTATTGGGGTTTTTAGACAATAGACAAAATACATAGACAAAGACGATTCACAGACATAGATCCACTAAACAAGACATGACGTTGGCTGGGTCTTAATGCTCAACCTTTGACATAAAGAAAGACAAAAAAACATCTCAGGCGTACATAAATCTCAACAACCGTTAAAGACATCATATTCCCAGCACCTCAAAATCCATGCCAAACAAAAAGCAATCATTAATTGCAAAGCCAAACAAAGCACACATCTCAACGCACAAGGATGACTCCCAACATCCTCCTACTACCTACTTGAAGAACAGTGAAGATGCAAATCCCAGCACCCCTGTTTTCAATACCTTTCAATATGTCACCTTGCAAGGATAATGGCACTGAGCCTTTTTCTAAAATGTTTTATAAGATTGGAGAACACATTGGGAGGGATCTTAGACCATTCTTCCATACAGAATCTTTCCAGTTCTTTGATATTGTAACGTTCTGAGTGTAGTGGGTGAGAAGTCAGGCGCAGGAAGCAGAGAGTTCAGGGGAGTGCTACTTTAATGCACAAAAAAACGGCGAACATAAGCCAACCCCACGAAAACACAGGGTGTATAAACACATAAGGAGGGGGAGGAAATAATCAGTGGCAGCTAGTAGGCCAGCGACGACGACCGCCGAGTGCCACCCGAACGGGAAGGGGAGCCACCTTCGGTCGGAGTCGTGACAGATATCCTTCGTCTGCACTTAGATTTAAACCACAGGTTTTCAACGGGGTGCCACGACTTCCGCCTAAGTCGGCTCCTCTCCTTCTTGGGGCGGCTTTCGGCGATCGACGTCACCGGCTTTCTAGTCATCGCCGCTCCATTTTTCATATGTCCATTTGTTTTGTCTTGTTCCATACACACCTGATTTTCATTCCCCAATCAATCTACATGTATTTAACCCTCTGTTTCCCATCATGTCTTTGTGTGTAATTGTTTCATGTTATTGTGGTGTTTTATTACGCATTTGACTTTTGTTATGTTCCGTGTTTTGAGCACGTTTGATTTATCTAGCGCTCTCGTTTTTTGGAACTAAAATAAAAGTGTG
This sequence comes from Oncorhynchus masou masou, assembly GCF_036934945.1. Classification (NCBI taxonomy): domain Eukaryota; kingdom Metazoa; phylum Chordata; class Actinopteri; order Salmoniformes; family Salmonidae; genus Oncorhynchus; species Oncorhynchus masou. The sequence goes on along the minus strand of NC_088239.1, from coordinate 41,754,580 downwards.
CCTGTTAACGTTACTTTGATCTCCTGAACCTGACTTCGCCTCTAGTACACCCCTTGACATGGGGTTAAAGTCTGAGATGTTAGAGACTGAGATGGCCATTGCAAATTTTTGATTTTGTGGTCAAGTAACCATTTCTTTGTGGATGTGTGCTTGTGGTTATTGTCTGGCTGGAAGTTCCACTTGCGGCCAAGTTGCCCCAGAACATTAAATATCCACCACCATATTTTACAGTAGGTATGGGGTTCTTGTCTGCATGTGCATCATTTTGGACCTGACTGTAAATCATGTATGTACATCATATATCATTCCATTGTGAAACTCTATCAAATATCCAATGTGGTGAATTTATAGCAGAGCTCAGTGCTTTTAACTTGATGTATTTTGTGCTTCGAATACGAGGATATCAAAATAGCCAAGTTTTGTATGTCCCCCTCTCTGCTTGTTTGTCTAGCTTACATCCCGTCCAGTATAATGGTGTGTTTACACAACTAATGAGCTTTCTGTTTCAGGTCCACTTTTATCTTTTTATTTATCCTCCAATTTATATCATATTGGGTTGCGTAGCTATGCTGTCAAAACAAACAAAAACTATGTCTATGTAAGTGGGAGTAAAAGGGAACCATGTCAACTCAATAAAGGACACTATGAGATATTATGAGTGTTTCAATAAAGTTTGTGTTTAGCGTTGCACCAGCGTCTGTGAATCAGACAGTATTTATTATCAACAAACATTTGCTTAAATGTGAGGACTGTATACTCAAGGAGACAAACAACTGGACAAAGTTGACATGGCCTTTGAATGCTTATACCTTCTCTCTCTCTCTCTCTCCAATTTAAAGCAAGTGAAAATAAACTAAGGGAAATAAACATTAAGAAATTAACAGTCAATGTACACTCACAAAAGTTTTAAAATAATATAGCCATTCCAAACGTTATATTATTGGCCATGTACAGTGTTGTAACAATGTGCAAATAGTTGAAGTAGGAAAGAGAAAATAAATAAACAGATAAAAATAGGTTGTATTTATAATGGTGTTGGTGCTCCACCGGTTGCCCTTTCCTTGTGGCAACAGGCTCTCTCTCTCTCTCTCTCTCTCTCTCTCTCTCTCCAGGTTGTCCTGCGTCTACCCTTCTCAATGGCAAAGCTGTGCAAGGTTTTTCTAAGGTTCAGTAACCATGGTCAAATATTTAGCCACGGTGTACTGTCTATTTAGGGCCAGATAGCACTGCATTTTGCTTGTGTTTTTGTTTTGACTGTGTTGTAATTTGGTTTATCCTGATTAATTGGATGTTCTGGTCCTGAGGCTTCAGTGCGTTCGTAGAACAGGTTTGTGAAGTCAGCCCCAGGACCAGCTGGGTGAGGGGACTCTTTTCTTTGCTCAGCTCTTGGCATTGCAGGGCTTGGTAATGATATGAGACAGGGTCACTGTATTTTAGATGTTTTGAGTTTTTATTATTAGAGGATATTGGCCTAATTCTGCCCTGCATGCATTGTTGTAGTTTTCCTCTGGACATGTAGGAGATTCTTTTAGAACTCTGCATGCAGGGTGATGAAATCTTGTTTTGCAAGTGGATCCCACACTTCGCTGCCATATTCAATTAGTTTTAGCCAAATTTTAGGTATTTCTCTGCTTCATTAAGGTGTCCAGTTGAGCTTATTTTTAAGCCTAAGTAATTGTAATATGTACAGTACTCTATATATGTTGTACCAATTGAGAACGTTGGTCTAATTCCCTGAGATCTGGATCTTCTCTGGAAAATCAATATTTTAGTCTTTTTGGGGTTTTACTGCCAGGGCCCAGGTCTGGCAGTACTGCTCCAGCATGTCCAGGCTCTGCTGTAGGCCATGTGCTGTGGGTGACAGCAGACATAGGTCATCTGCGAAGAGTAGGCATTTAACTTCTGAATTGTGGAGACTAACACCAGGGGCTGAGGATTTTTCTAGAATAGTGGCCAATTCATTAATGTAAGTATTGAAGAGGGCAGGGCTCAGATTGCAACCCTGGCGAAGGCCCCGCCCCTGGTTAAAGAATTCTGTTCTTTTCTTACCAATTTCAATGCTGCACATATTGCCAGTATAGATTGATTTAATTATGTCATATGTTTTACCCCCTACACCACTTTCAATAACTTTGTAGAACAGTCCTGTATGCCAAATAGAATCAAATGCTTTTTGCAAGATAAAAATGTGTGTGTCCGAACAGCCCCCCAAAAACTTACCAAAGTCCAAAATGAACTAAAACGCCACAAAATTGTGTGTGCTTGAACTGTGCTTGTGTGCTTGAATATGTGCTTGAACTCATCCGAACTGTTTTGACTGGGAAGCATGCGGACGCCTTAAACCTAACCGTGGGTCCATAGCTTCAGCAAGCAGTTGCTTAACAACAGATTGTTGATAGTACGACCATCAGTAGAGTATTTCCAGATGGACTATCTGGATTATCCAAACAAAGCTTTGACACTGTCAGTGCAACCAGGTCTAACGTCATAAGCATACATGCATTTTTCATTTTCAAAAGTTTGTTCTACTGCAAGTTAATGTTAAGAAAATATCCACTTTTGGATGTCTGTCATTTAAATATCCATTGTCTAATGTGTTGTAACAGAGAGTTGTTATAGTGCCTGGAGACATAGCTAAAGCTGTTGACAGACTAAGAGCATAGAGGGATGAAAATTAATCAGCTTCTCTCTCTCTCTCTCTCTCACAGTAATTTCCTCTACTCCCATAAAGGTTAGGAGATATCAGTTACGCATGACTGTTTATATTAAACCTAGTGCACATAATTCAGACTGAATGAGTCGATGTATAGTAACAGTACACACAGTTGAAGTGGGAAGTTTACATACACTGAGGATGGAGTCATTAAAACTTGTTTTTCAACCACTCCACAAATTTCTTGTGAACAAACTATAGTTTTGGCAAGTCGGTTAGGACATCTACTTTGTGCATGACACAAATCATTTTTCCAACAATTGTTTACAGAAAGATTATTTCACTTCTAATTCACTGTATCACAATTCCAGTGGGTCAGAAGTTTATATACACAAAGTTGACTGTGCCTTTAAACAGCTTTGAAAATACCAGAAAATTATGTAATGGCTTTAGAAGCTTCTGATAGGCTAATTGACATCATTTGAGTCAATTGGAGGTGTACCTCTGGATGTATTTCAAGGCCTACCTTCAAACTCAGTGCTTCTTTGCTTGACATCATGGAAAAATCTAAATAAATCAGCCAAGACCTCAGAAAAAAATTGTAGACCTTCACAAGTCTGGTTCATCTTGGGAGCAATTTCCAAACGCCTGACGGTACCACGTTCATCTGTACAAACAATAGTACGCAAGTATAAACACCATGGGAACATGCAGCCATCATACCGCTCAGGAAGAAGACTCGTTCTGTCTCCTAGAGATGAACGTACTGGCAGATATGTGAGAGCAGAACTAATAAACGGGCTCTGCCCAATCACTAAAATGGCCACCCCTGTCAGAACTACAGATCACAAAATGGCCGACCACCAAAACTACAAGTCCCAGAAGCAAGGGGAAACCTCAGAAGGTGGAGCCAACCCACAGATGAAGGGTCAAGAAAAACCAGGAAGAGAGGAAGAGAGTGCTGGAAGGATCTATGAACAATAGAGAAAGAGACAATAGAGATTGGCTGGATTTACCGTGTATGTGCTGGACTGTTTTGGACTTACCTGTTGGCGTTTGGACCTGGACCTACCGAGAACCCGATTCGTGTACCGAACCCTGCTATCCTTGACCTCGCCTACAGCCTGGGTGGACCAGGACGGAGAAACAAACACACAGGTACTGTCCTGTTCGAAAGAACTCTCATTCTTGGGTGATTTGGTGACAGTTTACCACTTAGTTTGTGACAAACGCTCCTAACCTTGAAGAGATTTGCCACAGTATATATATCCACAGTAAAACGAGTCCTATTGTAACAACGTTCTTCGTTTGTCGAAAGAGAGTCGGACCGAAATGCAGCGTGTTGGTTACTCATGTTTTTAATGGAACAAATGACGATACACAAAATAACTTATAAATACAAAAAAACAACAAACGGAACGTGAAAAAACCTATACAGCCTGTCTGGTGAACACTAACACAGAGACAGGAACAATCACCCACGAAATACAAAGTGAAACCCAGGCTACCTAAATACGGTTCCCAATCAGAGACAACGAGAATCACCTGACTCTGATTGAGAACCGCCTCAGGCAGCCAAACCTATGCAACACCCCTACTCAGCCGCAATCCCGATAACTAAAAAACCCCACTACGAAATACAACAACATAAACACATGTCACACCCTGGCCTGACCAACTAATTAACGAAAACACAAAATACTAAGACCAAGGCGTGACACCTATATCGACATAACCTGAAAGGCTGCTCAGCAAGGAAGAAGCCATTGCTCCAAAACCTCCAAAAAAAGCAAGACTACGGTTTGCAACTGCACATGGCGACAAAGATTGTACTTTTTGGAGAAATGTCCTCTGGTCGAATGAAACAAAATTAGAAATGTTTGGCCATAATGACCATTGTTATGTTTGGAGAGAAAAGGGGGAAGCTTGCAAGCCGAAGAACACCATCCCAACCGTGAAGCACGGGGTGGCAGCATCATGTTGTGTGGGTGCTTTGCTGCAGGAGGGACTGGTGCACTTCACAATATAAATGGTGTCATGAGGGAGGAAAATGATGTGGATATATGGAAGCAACATCTCAAGACATCAGTCAGGAAGTTAAAGCTTGTTTACATTTACATTTAAGTCATTTGGCAGACGCTCTTATCCAGAGCGACTTACAAATTGGTGAATTCACCTTATGACATCCAGTGGAACAGCCACTTTACAATAGTGCATCTAAATCATTTAAGGGGGGGGGGGTGAGAAGGATTACTTTATCCTATCCTAGGTATTCCTTGAAGAGGTGTTCGCAAATGGGTCTTCCAAATGAACAATGACCCCAAGAACACTTCCAAAGTTGTGGCAAAATGGCTTAAGGACAACAAAGTGAAGGTATTGGAGTGGCCATCACAAAGTCCTGACCTCAATCCTATAGAAAATTTGTGGACAGAATTGAAAAAGCTTGTGCGAGCAAGAATGCCTACAAACCTGACTCAGTTACACCAGCTCTGTCAGGAGGAATGGGACAAAATTCACCCAACTTATTGTGGGAAGCTTGTGGAAGGCTACACGAATCGCAGGACCCAAGTTAAACAATTTAAAGGCAATACTACCAAATTCTAATTGAGTGTATGTAAACTTCTGACCCACTGGGAATGTGATGAAGGGTAAAACAGCTGAAATATATAATTTTCTCTACTATTATTCTGACATTTCACATTCTTAAAAGAAAGTGGTGATCCTAATTGACCAAAGACAGGGAATTTTTACTAGGATTAAATGTCAGGAATTGTGAAAAACTGAGATTAAATGTATTTGGCTAAGGTGTATGTAAACTTCTGACTTCAACTGTAGTTGATTTCATATGGACTGGTATTGTTCATTCTGCGTAGAAAATGCATGTTAAGTTGAAACTAATTACCTTGTTGCTATAGACCATGAATGCCAAGACTCAACCTACTGTGCACAGATGTCATTTCAATGTCTAATTTTGATTATTTGGTTGAGTTGTCAATCAAATCAACACAAAATGTCACCATGTCATTGGATTTAGGTTCAAAGTTGAACTAAATTTCCATGCAGGTCTCAATCTCAGTAGCAGGTCTAGTTGAATGATCTTGAACAGATTTAATCACTTAAGATAGGCATGCAGCTTTTACACGATGGGTAAAATGGTTACAATACACACTTTGTATCTCAGAGGTCGTTTAGATAATGCTATGACAACAGCTGAAAACATTGCATTGTTGATGATACTTTAAATTGCATATACAGTGCCTTGCGAAAGTATTCGGCCCCCTTGAACTTTGCGACCTTTTTCCACATTTCAGGCTTCAAACATAAAGATATAAAACTGTATTTTTTGTGAAGAATCAACAACAAGTGGGACACAATCATGAAGTGGAACGACATTTATTGGATATTTCAAACTTTTTTAACAAATCAAAAATTGGGCATGCAAAATTATTCAGCCCCCTTAAATTAATACTTTGTAGCGCCACCTTTTGCTGCGATGACAGCTGTAAGTCGCTTGGGGTATGTCTCTATCAGTTTTTTTTCCCAAGCTTTAAACATCCCAAGGAGCACTGTGCAAGCGATAATATTGAAATGGAAGGAGTATCAGACCACTGCAAATCTACCAAGACCTGGCCGTCCCTCTAAACTTTCAGCTCATACAAGGTGAAGACTGATCAGAGACGCAGCCAAGAGGTCCATGATCACTCTGGATGAACTGCAGAGATCTACAGCTGAGGTGGGAGACTCTGTCCATTGGACAACAATCAGTCGTATATTGCACAAATCTGGCCTTTATGGAAGAGTGGCAAGAAGAAAGCCATTTCTTAAAGATATCCATAAAAAGTGTTGTTTAAAGATTGCCACAAGCCACCTGGGAGACACACCAAACATGTGGAAGAAAGTGCTCTGGTCAGATGAAAGCAACACAGCTCATCACCCTGAACACCCTATACCCACTGTCAAACATGGTGGTGGCAGCATCATGGTTTGGGCCTGCTTTTCTTCAGCAGGGACAGGGAAGATGGTTAAAATTGATGGGAAGATGGATGGAGCCAAATACAGGACCATTCTGGAAGAAAACCTGATGGAGTCTGCAAAAGACCTGAGACTGGGACGGAGATTTGTCTTCCAACAAGACAATGATCCAAAACATAAAGAAAAATCTACATTGGAATGGTTCAAAAATAAACATATCCAGGTGTTAGAATGGCCAAGTCAATGTCCAGACCTGAATCCAATTGAGAATCTGTGGAAAGAACTGAAAACTGCTGTTCACAAATGCTCTCCATCCAACCTCACTGAGCTCGAGCTGTTTTGCAAGGAGGAATGGGAAAAAAATTCAGTCTCTCAATGTGCAAAACTGATAGAGACATACCCCAAGCGACTTACAGCTGTCATCGCAGCAAAAGGTGGCGCTACAAAGTATTAATTTAAGGGGGCTGAATAATTTTGCATGCCCAATTTTTGATTTGTTAAAAAAGTTTAAAATATCCAATAAATGTCGTTCCACTTCATGATTGTGTCCCACTTGTTGTTGATTCTTCACAAAAAAATACAGTTTTATATCTTTGTTTGAAGCCTGAAATGTGGCAAAAGGTCACAAAGTTCAAGGGGGCCGAATACTTTCGCAAGGCACTGTATACTGAGCAAAAATATAAACGAAACATGCACATTTCAAAGATTTTACTGAGTTACAGTTCAAATAAGGAAATCAGTCAACTGAAATAAATTCATTAGGCCCTTATCTATGGATTTCACATGACTGGGAATACAGATATGCATCTGTTGGTCACAGATACCATAAAAAAAATGGGTCTCACAATAGGCCTCAGGATCTCATCATTTTATCTCCATCGATAAAATGCAATTGTGTTCATTGTCCGTAGCTTATGCCTGTCCATACCATAATCCCACTGCCACCATGGGGCACTCTGTTCACAAGGTTGACATCAGTAAACCGCTCACCCACATGACGCAATACACGTGGTCTGCAGTTGTGAGGCCGTTTGTACGTACTGTCAAATTCTCTAAAACTATGTTGGAGGCAGCTTATGCAAGAAAAACATACAATTATCTGGCAACAGCTCTGGTGGACATTCATGCAGTCAGTATGCAAATTGCACACTCCCTCAAAATTTGAGACATCTGTGGCATTGTGGTGTGTGGCCTTTTATTGTCCCCAGCACAAGGTGCACCTGTGTAATGATCATGCTGTTTAATCAGCTTCTTGATATGGCACACCCGTGAGAGGGATGTAAATAAATGTGCACAAAATTTGAGAGTAATGTTGCGTTTATATTTTTGTTCAGTGTGGTATTAATGTATGCACTGTATGTGCCCTGGTGACAGTGGGAGGCTTTTAGATTCTTATAAACCAAGCTTAATGTAGAATACAGCTGTTTTAGAGATCCAGTCTCATCATACTAAATTAGATGTTGTATTTCACTTCCACATAAAGCAAATGGCTCATAGATCTATGAAGAGTGATTTCTCTTTGTGAGACCCTCCAGAAATAAGAAAAATAATTTGTTCTGAGATTGCCAAAACATATGCTTGTTAGAGGCAATGCATGCATTTTTTTTTTACTTTCTTCCTTGATGTAGCGTTGCAGCTTACCACAAAAAAAATAAGCATGTTCAGAGATTGAAACAGCAAACCACCCTTGTGTTAGTCATCGACTATGGGGCAACACTTTATTTTGATAGTCCATCTGAAGTTCCTCTACAGACTGTCAGTAACATTTCAACTAACTATCTACTAACCTTAGCCCCAATCTTAAGTCTTATCCTAACCCTAAACTTAACCCGTATCCTAACCCTAACCCTTACCCTCACTCTAAATCTAAACCTAACCATAACTTTAGCAAACAGTTGATTATCAACCGATTGTTTGTTGATAGGCTGACCATCTGCAAGTGAAAGTTTCCCCCCAAAAAATCCACTTTTGGTCTGTCATTTAAATATCCGTTGTCTAATGTGTTGTATCAGAGAGTCGTTATAGCGCCTGGAGACAGCTAAAGCTGTTGACAGACTGATTGCATCTCTCTCTCTCTCTCTCTCTCTCTCTAGAGCTCCAGAGTGACAGAGCTCTGTAATTGTAGCCAGATCTCAGAGTTGCCAACATTCTTCTTAATGGTTTGCTACATTGACGTCAGAGACGTGATAAAGGCGACAGTAAAGCAAGAGATTCGGTTTTCATGAGAAAAGGGGTCTTTAACTAACTTTGCATTCATGTTGTCCCTTTATTCTGTTCTTCACTGTTTAATGAAATGTTTTATGTAAAAAATATATATATTGATGCCAAATAAAAAGGTTCTCAATTGACCATTAAGTGATAATGATTTCCACCATCTCTAAGATAACCTACATGTATATGGCCTACAGAAATCCCCGTCACTATTACTGACACAATACCTAACTCAATGCCATTGAATTTATATAGACATAAATGAATAGAAGGACATTTTACATTTAAAAAAAATGGACAGAAAGATTTGGTCATAGCATCATTTCATGCGCAGCATAGCCATCACTAAAAACAACGTGCGCACTTGAATCATAGGGAGTGGATAGCCTAAAACACCCATGAGAATGTGAGGCATAAAGAGAATTCTATGAACGTGACACATCTTCTGGAAATGAGGGATCGTTTTCATGTTGCTTGACGTTGATTAGGCCACATGCCCTTATTGGTTTTCACATCCCACCACAGAGAGCAACAGCTTGGTTTCAGATGAGTTTGTACTGTATAGCCAACTCCTATGATCTCCTATGTTTACAATATACAGCACAAACTGATCTGGGACCAAGCTAGGAGAGTGACCCACTAGGTATGTAAAGGTAGCCTGCATTCAAACTGAGTTTCTCCTTTTTACAATTGGTTAACTTGTAAAACAGAACAATTCATTTTGGATCCAGACTAATAAAAAAGGAACCCTCCTCTCTTTATTTGTCTTCCTTTAATAGCCACACCTGGTTTGGATGTAGAGGGGCCAAGGTGTCACGCCTCCCAACCAGATGATAATGAGTATCTGATTAACCCCTGAGCTCCTCTGTCTTCCCCCAGAGTCCTATTCATTAAGGCACACCGTAGCAAAACGTTTTGCAAAAAACATTTTAAATGAGTGTTTCTTATTGGACAAGTTAAGATGCCTCTTTCGGGACGTTTTCTTCTGTCCTGTGCCTAATGAATATGACCCAGTTCTGTCATCCACGTCACACTGAATGGACCAACTGAACCTGACACCTTTTAAGAGGCCATGATAAAACAAGCCTCTGAATGTTGTGTGTGCAGTAAATGTGATTATGCCTCATTAGAGAGAAGAACATTTGGACACATGTTTTATATTTAGGGTGAAGATCAGGGGTCAGATTGGGGGATGTGATATAAACGTGATACATTATCCAATGTTGATCACGAAGTGTTGGATAGATCCAGTTGCAGAGAAGATTATTATTCTGAATTTTACACCTCTTCTGCATATACAGTTAAAGTCGGAAGTTTACATACACTTCGGTTGGAGTCATTAAAACTCATTTTTCAACCATTCCACAAATTTCTTGTTAACAAACTATAGTTTTGGCAAGTCGGTTAAGACATCTACTTTGTGCATGACACAAGTAATTTTTCCAACAATTGTTTACAGACAGATTATTTATCTTCTAATTCACGCTATCACAATTCCAGTGGGTCAGAAGTTGACTGCGTCTTTAAACAGCTTGGAAAATTCCAGAAAATTATGTCATGGCTTTAGAAGCCTCTGATAGACCAATTGACATCATTTGAGTCAATTGGAGGTGTACCTGTGAATGTATTTCAAGGCCTACCTTCAAACTCAGTGCCTCTTTGCTTGGCATCATGGGAAAATCAAAAGAAATCAGCCAAGACCTCAGAAAAAAAATTGCAGACCTCCACAACTGGTTCATCATTGGGAGCAATTTACAAATGCCTGAAGGTTCATCTGTTCAAACCATGGGACCATGCAGCCGTCATACCGCTCAGGAAGGAGACGCGTTCTGTCTCCTAGAGATGAACATACTTTGGTGCGAAAAGTGCACATCAATCCCAGAACAACAGCAAAGGACCTTGTGAAACTATTACACTGACATTTCACATTCTTAAAATAAAGTGGTGATCCTAACTGACCTAAAACAGGGAATTTTTACTTGGATTAAATGTCAGGGATTGTGAAAAACTGAGTTTAAATGTTAAGGTGTATGTAAACTTTCAACTTCAACTGTACATGCCATGATTTTGTCTTTCATTATGACCTTGTTTACAATCTGAGATAGATTTACACAAATACATGTTCCAATACATGTTTGCAATAAAGAAAACTGAATTGCAGTGCATCTGTTTAGTATGTTATGTAAATAAGTGACAATAATTGAATTGAAGAATGACAACAACCTTTCATTGCAGTCTGATTTCTTTATTTACTTTCAACAGAATTAAATAGTGTTTACTCATTAGATATGTTTAATGTTTTATGTTTTAAGTTCTAAGATTGATTTACTTTGTATGGTAGACTAATGGGGCCTAATGGAAAAGTACTGTTGATTTAATTAGAGTTTTCATAAGTCTATTTCACAAAATTATGAAATAGACATTGTGATGATACTGAAGATTATACCATGGGCCATTGCGTCTCAGAAGCCTAACACAGCAAGTAATAAGTATACTTAGTATTGCTTACTGCGTTTGGTCTCTGAGACACAGACACGTATAGTCTGTCCTGTAGATAATAGGGCGGCGCACAATTGGCCCAGCATCGTCCAGGTAAGGGGAGGGTTTGGTCGGGTTAGGCCATCATTGTAAAATAATAATTTGATCTTAACTGACTTGCCGAGTTAATTAAAGGTTAAATAAAAAAGACAAATAAAAGATCATCATGGCATTCTGCAATGAATAGATGGCAGACAGGGTGCGTTCAGAAATAATTCAGACCCTTGACTTTTTACACATTTTATGTTACAGCCTTATTCTAACATGTATTAAATCGTTTTCTTCTTCCTCGTCATTCAACACCTCATAATGACAAAACAAAAACAGGTTTTTAGAAATATTAGCAAATTTATTCAAAATAAAAACTGAAATAATACATTTATATAAGTATTCATACCCTTTACTCAGTACTTTGTTGATGCACCTTTGGCAGCAATTACATCCTCGAGTCTTCTTGGGTATAAGGCTACAAGCTTGGCACACCTGTATTTGGGGTGTGTCTCCCATTCATCTCTGCAGATCCTCACAAGCTCTGACGGGTGTGCCAAGGTCGGCTTGGGAGCGTCGCTGCACAGCTATTTTCACAACTCTCCAGAGATGTTAGATTGGGTTCATGTCCGGGCTCTGGCTTGGCCACTTAAGGACATTCAGATATTTGTCCCGAAGCCACTCCTGCATTGTCTTGGCTGTGTGCTTAGAGTCATTGTCCAGTTGGAAGGGGAACCTTCACCCCAGTCTGAGACCCTGAGTGCTCTGGAGCAGGTTTTCATCAAGGATCTCTCTGTACTATGCATCGTTCATTTTTCTCTCAATCCTGACTACTCTCCCAGTCTCTTCCGCTGAAAAACATACCCACAGCATGATGCTGCCACCACCATTCTTCACCAAAGTAATGGTGCCAGTTTTCCTCCAGACGTGACGCTTGGCATTCAGGCCAAAGAGTTCAATCTTGGTTTCATCAGACCAGAGAATCTTGCTTCTCATGGTCTGAGAGTCCTTTAGGTGCCCTTTGGCAAACTCCAAGTGCGCTGTCATGTGCCTTTTACTGAGGAGTCGCTTCCGTCTGGCCAATCTAAAATAAAGGCCTGGTTGGTGGAGTGCTGCAGAGATGGTTGTCCTCTAGAAGGTTCTCCCATCTCCACACGGGAACTCTGGAGCTCTGTCAGAGTGACCATCGGGTTCTTGGTCACCTCCCTGACCAAGGCCCTTCTCCCCCAATTGCTAAGTTTGGCTAGGAGGCCAGCTCTAGCAAGAGTCTTGGTGGTTGCAAACTTCTTCCATTTAAGAATACAGTCCTTGCTTCACCCCAGACGTGACTGCCCTTGACCAGCACAAAAACATCCTGTGGCGTTCTGCATTAGCATCGAAAAGCCTTTGCAATATGCAACTTTTGGAACCAATATACTCAGTCAGTTAGGAAAGCTAAGGCTAGTTTTGTCAAACAGAAATTTGCTTCCTGTAGCATTAATTCCAAAAAGTTTTGGGACACTGTAACGTCCATGGAGAATAAGAGCACCTCCTCTCAGGATAAGAAACACTGAGGATAAGAAACACTGTCACCAGCGATAAATCTACAATAATCGATAATTTCAATAAGCATTTTTCCACGACCGGCCATGCTTTCCACCTGGCTACCCCTACCCTGGCCAACATCTCAGCACCCCCTGCAGCAATAAAGATGACAAGCATACCCCTAACATGATGCTGCCACCACAAATTGAATAATCAATTCCTCAATACAAAAAAAAATCCTACTGACTCTCAGGCCTGTTAGTGTGATGGAGGTGGGACGAGTACATTGGCCTGATACCTGAAGACTTGGGTTAGCTTGGGTTAACATTTTTTAAATATAATAAATAAATAAAATGTTTGTGGTGGAGGAGGCCGAATGTAAGACTGAATGTTTTTGTAATAGAGAAACGTCTCATTGATTCAATGTTAAAGCTTTAGCGCAGCAGGCTAACCTAATTGTCACATTAGTACTGTCTAAGCCTTATTCAAAGTCGGGTTTTTGTCATCTCTACAGTCAGATGAGAAGTGGTAGTGGAGGCTGAATGCAACATGCAGAAACAAAATGACTTAGCGCTGTTTCTGTAAGAGAGCAACATCTGGAGGTAATCTATAGGGAGGCCTACATTATGTTAGCACTGGGCCTGACAACCAGGAGGATGGAAAGTTCCCGAACACAAACAAACCAAGAATTACACACACCAAATGGAAAAGAGGGAATTATCTATCAAAACATAAACATAATCAGTCAAGTCACTCCATCCTCCAAGAATCTTCAAAGACAAATAGTTCTTCCTTCGTTCCAAACTGCCTGTCTGTATGACAACCAGAACACATTGTTGTGCTGCAGTACATTGTTTTTCTACATTGATACAATACATACATGATCTAAACTTAAGTTACATTGCAATCAATGTGTGTAGAATTATTTAAAAAAATACAATATCATTTTTTTTTTTTACTAGCTAAACGTGACATTCAATTGATTTATTTATCCGTTATTTTACCAGGTAAGTTGACTGAGAACACTTTCTCATTTGCAGCAACGACCTGGGGAATAGTTACAGGGGAGAGGAGGGGGATGAATGAGCCAATTGTAAACTGGGATTATTAGGTGACCATGATGGTTTGAGGGCCAGATTGGGAATTTAGCCAGGATACCGGGTTTAAAACCCCTACTCTTACGATAAGTGCCATGGGATCTTTCATGACCTCAGAGAGTCAGGACACCCGTTTAACGTCCCATCCGAAAGATGGCACCCTACACAATAGGTACATAATTACAATATTTTGTCACTGATTGATTGACTGATAAAAAAAGCATGGGCTGGCGCACACCCAGAGAAAATGATTTAGTGTAGAGTTGCTGACTAATGGTGAATAAACTGTAAGCTATGTTTACCCAATAAATGACTGGGAGGTTATACACTTGGAGTGAGAGATTCTCTTTGTTTTTATAACTGATTGATGCAATGACAGACTCTGCATATCCCTGTATCCAAATCCATACAGTACATTTCACATTAATTCATTTGACAGTTTTTTATTGTGATGAACACTTCTTTTTGAGCCTGACAGAGAGAGTTGGGATTTAGCTAGCTCGATGATGCAACAGAGAGAGTTGAGTCCCTCTCTCTCTCTCTCTCTCTCGGCCTTTCTCTCTCTCTCTCGGCCTTTCTCTTTAAGATAAGAATTCAGGAACAGTTGGTTTGGTTGCACAAAGCTATTTTCACCCTGTTCACCCTTCACTCTATAAGGACTGGGTTTTTACTCTTGCTCAATCAAATTAGACATGGCCATTCATCCATCCATCCAATGATGTAATATTTGTAGCTGTCACAAATAGTTTTGTTGAGCAAACCATAGTCAATTCAAGATCAAGTACAGTAATCCTTGTTAAAATCTCCACCACATAAACCTAGAGCAGTGGTTCCCAACATTTTTCGATTACTGCACCACTAATTAAAGTTTGTCCTAGTACCTCTGGTTGGGAACCACTGACCTAGAGGATGCAGGAACTTCGACCTTTCACTCTGCTCGCTCTAACTAGTAATGTCACTGTAATATTTATCTGCTGGCTGAAACAGTCAAAAACAAGCCATGAATCTGTCCTGGGATCCCTTATTACAAACACAGCCAAAAACAGCCAATATTGGGTCTGGATCAGATTGTTTGAATCAGTGTGTGTGTGTGTGTGTGTGTTAGGCTAGCTCATTCCAGGGTGAGCGTTTTCGACACAGCTGCCACCCAGCCCGCCCGGTGCTGTCCACTGCCAGAGTGATGTCGTTGTAAGCACTCCGCCTACCTTCGGTGGTCTCTTGATGACATCACAGGCTGATGTCATCCAGACAGGCGTGGTCTGAGCGACGGAGAGAGGGAGAGGGAAAGAGGGAGGGAGGCATCTGAGCTGCCTAGGTTTGAGTCAGAGCAGTGTGGAAACACACACACACATGCACAAACATACCCATACACACACAGATCAGTTGTAGCAGGGTGAAAGTATGCACTGGCTAACTGCAGCTCCCCAGGCATCATTGTTAAGGGGTTGGGATTAGACAGGGCTCTTATTGTGTTGGTGGAGGAGAAAACATAGCATGATATCACCAGTGGCCTTGCCGGTGTTTTCCTTAATGCCTGTCAAAATAAGTTTCTTCACCACATTTCTATCATCACCACCGTCGGATACGTTTAAGGTTCATTGTTGATCAGACTTTTGGGTCATATTTTTGCACGATTAACAAATTACACCAGATGTTATTCGGATTAGGCTGGTGATAAATCCTTTCAAATGACATACATTCTATGCCACTAGCACTCCAAACGTAAATCCTCCTATTGGTTTTCTTCACCCTTCCCAGGGGCAGAAGGCTGACCCTTGAACATGCTGTGAACTTTGAGTTTTCCCCTATGCACCTGAAATCCCATTGGTCAAATAGAGGGGTTAGCAAAATTACTCCAGTGAATTTATCTAATCTGTCCTGGCCTTCCCGTTGGGGTCATTGGAGTGGAGGAAGGGCTCTTGTTCCTTCCGAGTCAAATTACTTTATTAGTGACTTCTTCTTGAACTTGTGTTTATTAGTTGGACTTTGAACCAACCTCCTACGCATTCGATGAAAACCTATCGCTGGTTATTAAGAGCTTTGTTGTTTACATTGAGGCTGTCATGGCAACAACATAGATACAGTACCTGAATGAGCATGGGGAGGCAGGTAGCCTAGTGGTTAGAGTGTTGGAAGAGTGTTGGAAGTGTTGGAGTGTTGGAAGATTGAATCCCCAAACTGACAAGGTAAAAATCTGTCGCTCTGCCTCTGAACAAGGCAGTTAACCCACTGTTCCTAGGCCGTCATTGAAAGTAAGAATTTGTTCTTAACTGACTTGCCTAGGAAAAGAAAAAATGATACGGTGGGGAACTATACACCTTTATCGAAGGAATACATGGAACTACAATATACTAGCAGGTAAGGCCTTATGTCATATGTGTCGAACTCATTCCACGGAGGGCCAAGTGTCGGCGGGTTTTTGCTCCTCCCTTGTACTTGATTGATGAATTAAGGTCACTAATTACTAAACTCTCCTCACCTGTTTGTCTAGGTCTTAATTGAAAGGAAGAAACAAAAACCCACAGACACTAGGCCCTCCATGGAATGAGTTTGACACGCCTGCCTTATGTGGACTATCCTGTTTGTCCAGAGCAAGGATGGGCAAGTGTCACACTTTTTCCCCATCCCTAATTAAACTATTAGTGGATTATTGGCGTCAGGTGTGTTAGCTAGGGCTTGGGCAAAGGTGTGACACCAATCAGGCCCATCCCTGGTCTAGAACACACAATTATGTCGCAGTCACAGTTCATAGAAGTCAGTCTGCTGCCTTGGACATTGCTAGTACAGCATGATAAAGTCCGTGTAAATTCATGTCACGGAAATGGTTGTGTGTGTGTGTGAAGGTTAGCTGTACAAGAGTGTGTGTGTGTGTGTGTGTGTGTGTGTGTGTGTGTGTGTGTGTGTGTGTGTGAAGGTTAACTGTACAAGTGTGTGTGTGTGTGAAGGTTAGCTGTACAAGAGTGTGTGTGTGTGTGTGCTTGCGTGTGTGTGTGAAGGTTAGCTTATAGGACTATGTGTGTGTGTGTGCGTGTGTGGTTTGTTTTGGGGGGGGGGGGGTGTTTACTATTGTCACCATTCCACACAAGGAAAAAGGTTATTTTAGCCTTAGGGGTCAGGTTTAGGGTTAGAACTTGGGTTAGTGGTTAAGGTTAGATTTAGGTTAATGGTTAGAGTTAGGGTTAGGGATTTTCAATGGGAATCAATTGTTTGGTCCCTACAAGGATAGTAAAACAAACGTGTATGTGTGTGTGCATTCACGAGTAGGACTGAGATTTCATGGCAGCTATTGTAGAACGTTGAATCACAGACAACTACCAGGTAATTTCTGCAAATGATGGCTGTGTTATTTCAGAGAAGAGAAAGTCTAGACCTGAGTAAATATTATGTCATGGCCTCAATTTTGAAATCTTGGGAGTAGCCTTGTGTACGGAAGCCCTAAAGCCCAAGAGAAACGTTGATCAAACGAGATACCAATCCTTTTTCAAATGAGATTTTTCTGAAATAGGATATTTTGTTTTTAAACAATGTCATTTTCACATGATGACCTTTGGTACTAAAGCAGTATTTTTTTCAGCTTTGGACCACATTTGTTGCATATGTGTCAGAAGTGGGATTACGCTATTGCAAGACTACCACGGAGGGTTGTGGGGTTCCAGGCAGGGAAGAGACCCTCTTGTTTGACGAACATACTATGTATTTATCGTTGAAACAAAAACTGCTGTTGATATGATTCATGCTTGTGCAAACCTAAAGCATATTGGCGTGGATTCCACTGAATATTTTGCACAATGAATTCCTTTCTGTCTGTATGCAAACACAGAAACACTCTGGAAGAGAAGCGCTGTACTTGTTTTGTATTTGAGTAAGATTGTTGTGTTCCAGGGCTTGTCTTGTCTTGTCCTCCCCCCTCTGCTTACGGTTAGGCCTATCTTCACCCCTGAGCTCTAGTTCACCTAAGTTTCCTTCACATCAGCACTGATGGATGAGCTAGACTCAACAGAATGGCCAGAATTAACATTTTACAGACCAGAGGAAGCCCAATATAATCCCAAAAATAATGGATTTAAACAGAAAAATTCAAATTAAACAGGAAAATTGGCCATTGTGTTCAATAAAACTTCATTTGAAAAGCCACCCTTCACATCCCATGCTGTGTGCACTAAGATAAAGCATAATACCTGGTAATGACAGTTAATGTAGAAACAGTTTATAAGAGTATAAAATGACTTTTACTCAGTTATAGGGTCATGTTGTTTTAGGGAACCCCGGCAGAGTTCAGAGGGGTTGGGTTAAAGGCATTCAGTTGTACAACTGACGAGGTATCCCTCTTACCCTTTCCCCTTTCACACGCAGTACCCACACAGCCACACAGGGAGGTAAGTGGCAGTTGGATTTCCCAGTTTACCAGCTCAGTAAAGAAGGCACAGTGGGAATTATCTGCCCAGATGTTGACTCTCCTCTTCCTCCTCCTCCTCATTCTCCTTTTCTCCTCCTCTCCTCTCTGTGTATTAATATCTAGCCCTGGTAGGAACCATGGCAGTTACACAATTTAGGGGTTTTAGATGGCGTCACGCAACTCCAAATACAGCCTCACACAAACCCCTGAGGTTATTTTATAAACTTGTAATCTACATTTACAAGCCAGCTTTAGTGGTTTAGAACACTGTCAAAGAAAGGGAGAAAGAAAAACAACTCTGACAATGTATGGTCAATGTGGACGTTCGGACGGGGAGAAGGGTTTTGTTTTTGAATACTAAAGAAGCACTCTAAAGGAAATGATTGTACAATTCAACATTCCCATAGTGAATCAATAAGACTAATTTGAGAGTTTGAGACGGAAGTATATTACGAAAATTATTTGAGGTTGTATGAAGCATTTTGTCCATTTGTGTTTTCTGTAGCCTGTTGACTGACGCTGTAGAGCCTACCCTACGTAGCCCTTTGGTAAAGAAAACAGTGGTTGTTTGCTGAAAATGTTTTCATGTGCCAACAAACACACTCATATTTTATCTGTAATTATTAGCTAGAAAACCTCAATTGCTAAACAAGCAGATAAAACATTACTAAAAGCTGCAGTCACCAGCTTGCTGCTTGCCTTAGGTCTTATCAGTGAAGTCAGGTTCACCAAAAGGTGTTTGTGATGCTTAGAGAGCTCATTCTACTACTTCATTAGCTAGCTAGGACCTTCGGTAATATTTTGATGGGGAAAATGCTATTTCAACACACACCGCTGTGCTTTCCTACTAAAATGCTGTCACAGTCAAACTTCTGATTGCCACAGACATTGATCATATAGAATGTAAAATGTTTTAATCATCAATTTTCAGTGTGCGCGTGCATACAGGAATGTGAGTATGCATGCGTCAAGGAAGGGTGCGACAACTCCCACACACGTCACTCACAATGTCTGATGTGCAACAAGACAGATCTTTTATCTCCCCCACAGGGACATCTCAGTAGGTGTCAGGAAGTGTAGTGATGTCATACAGGTAGTGATGCCATTCCCTGCTAACCACTGGTCCCAGGGCTGATGGAGGGGCGTTGCTGAGCTAAACACAACCAACCCCCAGCCCTATACATCGACACGTCTGTAGTGGAGCAGGTCGAGAGCTTCAAGTTCCTCGGTGTCCACATCACTAAGGACCTATCATGGTCCAAACACACCAACACAGTTGTGAAGAGGGTACGACAACACCTCTTCCCCCTAAAGAGGCTGAAAAGTTTTGCCATGGGCCATCAGATCCTCAAAACGTTATACAGCTGCACTACTGAGAGGATCTTGACTGGTTGCATCACCGCTTGGTATGGCAACTGCTTGGCTTCCGACCGTAAGGCACTACAGATGGTGGTACGTACGGCCCAGTACATCACTGGGGGCAAGCTCCCTGCCATACCAGGCCGTGTCTGAGGAAGGAGCTAAAAATTGTCAAAAACTCCAGCCACCCAAGCCATTGCATGGCAAGCGGTACCAGAGCGCCAAGTCTGGGATCAAAAGGCTCCTGAACAGCTTCTTCCCCAAGCCATAAAACTGCTGAACAGTTAATCAAATGGCTACCCGGAATATTTAGCTTGAGCCCCTTTTTTTTGCACTGCCTCTATGCACACTCACACTTTCACACTCTTCACACGCAGCTTCTACTCTGTTTATTATCTATCCTGATTGCCTAGTCACTTTTACCCGCACCTACATGTACATATTACCTCAATTACCTCGTACCCCTGCACCTTGACTCAGTACCGGTACTCCTTGTATATAGCTTCGTTATTGTTATTTTATTGTGTTACTATTAACTTTTTGTATTGTGCAAATTTTTCTTACTTTTTAACTATGGGCAAGGGCTCGTAAAGTAAACATTTCACGGTCAAGTCTACACCTGTTATATTCGGCGCATCTCACAAATACATTTTGATTTGATTTAAGAAACAAGTTGTTTGAGGGAGAGAAAGTGCCCTGTCATGGCATGGGAGAAAGATGCGAGGAGAGAGAGAGTGCTGGCTGGCTGGCTGGCTGGCTGGCTGGCTGGGTGTGTGTGTGTGTGTGTGTGTGTGTGTGTGTGTGTGTGTGTGTGTGTGTGTGTGTGTTTTATAGGCAGGTCCAGGTTCCTCCCTGTGCTACTTCTAGCTGACAGCACCTTCCTGTGACAGTCATGATCCATTTATACGTTATGGGCCATTTATAGCCCCACTGAAACGTCAAAACGGACCAACACACACAGACAAACAGACCCACACACAGCCTCTAATAATCACCTGGGCTGATCTATGATCAGTTTTGCCCTTTTAGATAATACTGAATAAGACTATATGAATACGGGGCAGACCAGGTCCTGCATGAGCACTTTGTTTTTGTGATGTGGTGGTGCACTTGTTGGCTAGGACCGTGCTGGTTACAGCTAAATTAAGAGTAGTAACCTAGAGTAACCAGTCTCACCAATCAGCTAACATATGGCGTGCCAGTGGTACAGTATAATTTGTTATTAAATGAATGATAAGATGTTTGCAAAAATGATTGTCATTCATCAAGTTATTTGTTCCTCAAAGAAAATGGTTAAGAAATGTTTACAGAGTGCTATAGTGTATTGACCACTCAAATGCATGGCGAGGGACCATTGTATCTGAATAAAAGTTATTCTTCAAAACACTAATAGATATTGATCGGTCATATTCTCCATGCACTCAACAGCCAAGTAGCCTAACCTAAGATAGGAAATTAATGATTATACTCTAAGCACCCGGAATTCACCTGTCCATGCAACATTTAGCCTACTTAACCTGTTCCAATTGTTACAGTTCCCACCTATTAGGCTAGTGGCAAGGCCTCAAAATGTTTTAGATAACCCCAACCCGATCAATAGACACGCCTCCAAGTCAAATCCGCTCCCACTCAGCACTGCATGGCCTCGCCCGGCAAAGGCACACACAGTTACACATGCTCCTCTGACGCTGAGGCCATTGCAATCCACTCCAAAGGAAGCAACCTCCCCAAACATAAAACTTGCAGAGCAATGCCTGGCCAGAGGGGGGACAAGCCACAGAAGCCCATGCACCACACCACAAGCCCTGATGCTGCCAAAATCTGGTCCATAGTGTTTGTGTGTGTGTGCCGTCTGCACCACACACACAAACAAACAGCACCAGGACATCCCAATGCATCCCGGAAACACAGACCTGCAAAACAGAGACATAACAGGTGGATCAGCGCTCTTACTCTGAGAAGCTTTTTTCACTGAGAGTGAATACAATCCAAATTCATTGAAATAAGGACAGCCAGGCAAATTTTAAGGGCATGAATAGATACTTAGCTAGCTTCTTGCCTATGTTACTTTTGCTCTCTCTCTGTCTTAAGTGCTATCAGTTGTGAAGAGCATTAGTAGGCTAAGTATATGTTAGTCTGAGGGTCTGTCACTTTGATAAGGTGAATTAACTTCTTCTAAGAATCATTTGCTGCTGGCCAAAAATAATGAGCTGTGTATTGTTAAAGAAGAGAATGGTAGAGATTGGACTGGTGCTTTGTGTGTATAAGTAACTCCACCTCTGTGGCATTCATGGAACAAACTAGCATGGATTTACAATAAAGCAACGAGCGAGGGCCCTATCCACTCCCCTCCCTTCCCCTTTCCTTCCTGCTTTCGGAATCAGAACTGAGTGTGCTCAGCGTCGACGGAGTTGTCTCCTCCCCAGACCCCCAAAGAGGGGATCTGTCTGTCCTCACAGCTTCCTCCTCGGGCCCCGGCCCTGACGCTCGGCCCCGACACACACACAATGTCCCAGCCCCGGCAGACACACACACACAGCCCCCCCGGTCTCTGTCCCGACACACGGCCAGGGAGGGCCGCCAGTGTTGTGTAAGCACCGGTCAGTACAGAGGTGACGTTATGGGCCATCCTGTGACCTACTACTTCAGCCAGGCCCGCTCCTTGCCCTATGGTACCACCATGCCCCCCTTATCCACTAGGCCCTACTTACTCATCCCAGGCCCAGCAGGTCAGAGAAATGTAGTTTAGTTAAACCAGGAAGGCTTGTCTGAATGCTCGTTTATCGTCAGCCAGTAAGCATAACATAGTTCACTTTGTTTCTTATTCTATGGGCATAGTGGGAATGAATACAAACGTATCATCATCAGCACAGTGTCCTGTTTCTTCTCCTCTTTCCTATTAGTCATGTGTGGAATGTCATTTACCTATTTACCGTATAGTCTATAAGCACAATAATTCACATTCCTCACACTTGCTGTTTAACCTGTGGGCTCACTTTTACAAGTATCACCTTCCTCTCTCTCAACCAAAGGGCGTAAGGGGGTGTTTGTGTGTATTTTTGTTTGTGTCATTACCTAGACCTCGTATCTAACCAGGCGCTGAGTCCAATAGTCTTTGGTCGTGATCCTCACCACTGTTTCCTATTGCTGATGAATTATGACATGACTTTACAGGCCGTATGGATGCAACAAATCTCACAGCAGAACTGACATGAACACATTTTTGAATACGGCTGTAACCTAACAAAATGTGGGAAGAGTCAAGGGGTCTGAAAGCTTTCCGAAGGCACTGTATGTGATTTCTGCTGGAACAGAATTCATGACTTCAGCCACACAGACCACAAAATAAATCTATGAATGGTTGAAGGATGGAGGCTGTAGCGTGAGGCAGCAACTAGCCATCTAGCCAGGGAGGGATTTTGCAGTTTAGCACGTTGCACGATACTGTACCGAGGGATTTTGTGTGGATACATTTACTAAATGAATGTGTCTTAAAATGTCAATATGATTGCATATCTCCTACTGTTTTCTCACCTTCCTTATTACCGCAGTACAGGTTTGAGGTAAAACATCAACTTTCTACCAACATTGGGATGCCATAGGATCATTACATGTTTTATGTAGACCCGTTTTGTCAGGGAGACCTGGCAAATGTGTCCAGAGACGTGTTCAGTCAAGATTTTCCCACTGATCCCATGTGTACAGCTGCAGTCATTGTGAGATCCTGTACTACAGTAACCTAGCTGAACAGAGCCTGCAGGCTGAGAGAAAGTGCCTATCTTTGACTGTAGGGTGTGTTAAGTAAGATTAGACATGGGACATTAAGACATTATCATCAAGCCAATGTTTACTTTGTGACCTGGCGCTCTACCTTTTCTCAAGATGGCATCCGGCTGCCTCACTGACCACATGATCACATGATCACATGACCAGGCAATCTACTGAATAAATGAGACAAAAAAAAAAAAAAAAATGTCATGAAGACAAAAAAAGAAGATACTGCTATATAGTGCTGCTAATGTTTAGTGGACAATTCTTAGCATCTGAAGTGTACTATATAGACAACCCCCGAGTCCTCAGTCAGCTCTGAGGCCTTGACAGAGTAATGCATGCTTGTTTGTATCCCTGGTGGTCTCAGACACAGCAGAACTGAACAACTGCCACAGTCAGTTAAAGGGCTGAAGGCTCTTGATCAATTCCTCATTTTCTATTTCTGAATCACAAGGAGCAATACACGGCAGAGGAAAGGTAAGGTGAGGTAAAAGGTAAAGAAGCCATTTTGTTTGGCAACGATTGACTTCAACTACATATTATCCATAATGCATGTATCACATATCTATACGCATTTCATGAACGTGTTATAATTAACAGGCCCCAAGCGCATTATTAATAATGATCATTTTACTGCAGTGGGCTAAGTCTCGGTAGTCGTAAACAAATCTACTTTGAAACAAAGGTAACCACCTCACACACATAGTTAGGGGTTTAAAAAGAAGACACTTGTAGCATGTCAGATATAAAGTTGAAACGTATTCAATTTTGAGTTTGCATCCCAATATTACACTTTATATGCATCACAGGAGACAAAATGTAAGGGTTTTCCTGTGGTGAATACCCCAAGAAATACCCCAAAACATAGAAAAACAAACATAGACTGCCCACCCAACTCAAGCCCTGACCATACTAAATAAATACAAAACAAAGGAAATGGTCAGAACGTGACAGTACCCCCCCCCAAAGGTGCGGACTCCGGCCACAAAACCTTAACCTGGCGCGGGACGCGGACCCCAATTCACCATTGTCTTAGTCCGCTTTATTGTCCGCCTCCGTGGCTTACTAACCATGGCCACCCGTCTTAAGGACCCCACTGGACAGAGGGGCAGCTCGGGACAGAGGGGCGGAAGCTCTGGACAAGAGGGGCGGAAGCTCTGGACAGAGGGGCGGAAGCTCTGGACAGAGGGGCGGAAGCTCTGGACAGAGGGACTGAAGCTCTGGACAGAGGGACTGAAGCTCTGGACAGAGGGACTGAAGCTCTGGACAGAGGGACTGAAGCTCTGGACAGAGGGGCGGAAGCTCGGGACAGAGGGGCGGAAGCTCGGGACAGAGGGGCGGAAGCTCGGGACAGAGGGGCGGAAGCTCTGGACAGAGGGGCGGAAGCTCTGGACAGAAGCTCTGGACAGAGGGACAGAAGCTCTGGACAGAGGGACAGAAGCTCGGGACAGAAGGGCAGCTCGGGACAGAGGGGCAGGTGCTCTGGAGCCTCTGGGCTGAGGGGCTCTGGCGCCTCAGACTCCAGCAGCAGCGCCGGACAGGCGGGAGACTCCGGCAGCAGCGCCGGACAGGCGGGAGACTCCGGCAGCAGCGCCGGACAGGCGGGAGACTCCGGCAGCAGCGCCGGACAGGCGGGAGACTCCGGCAGCAGCGCCGGACAGGCGGGAGACTCCGGCAGCACTGGACAGGCAGGAGCACCTGTAAGGATGAGCTGGAGAGACAGCCTGGTGCGGGGGGCTGCCACCGG
This sequence comes from Oncorhynchus masou masou, assembly GCF_036934945.1. Taxonomy (NCBI): domain Eukaryota; kingdom Metazoa; phylum Chordata; class Actinopteri; order Salmoniformes; family Salmonidae; genus Oncorhynchus; species Oncorhynchus masou. Next base: position 41,729,324 of record NC_088239.1, on the reverse strand, counting down.
AGGGCTGGTGCGTGGAGGTGGTGACGGATAGACCGGACCGTGCAGGAGCACTGGAGCTCTTGAGCACCGAGCCTGACCAACCCTACCTGGATGAATGCTCCCGATCACCCTGCCAGTGCGGCGAGGTGGAATAGCCCGCACTGGGCTATGCAGGCGAACCGGGGACACCGTGCGCAAGGCTGGTGCCATGTAAGCACTGGAGACCAGATGTGTAGAGCCGGCTTCATGGCACTTGGCTCGATGCCCACTCTAGCCCGGCCGATACGCGGAGCTGGAATGTACCGCACCGGGCTATGCACCCGCACTGGGGACACCGTGCGCTTCATAGCATAACACGGTGCCTGCCCGGTCTCTCCAGCCCCCCGGTAAGCACAGGAAGTTGGCGCAGGTCTCCTACCTGGCTTCGCCACACTTCCTGTGTGTCCCCCCCCAAGAAATTTTTGGGGCTGACTCTCGGGCTTCCATCCACGCCTCCGTGCTGCCTCCTCATACCAGCGCCTCTCCGCCTTCCCCGCCTCCAGCTCTTCTTTTGGGCGGCGATATTCTCCAGGTTGTTCCCAAGGTCCTTCCCCGTCAAGGATCTCCTCCCAAGTCCATTTATCCAAATAGTGCAGCCTCTCCCACTGCTTCTCCTGCTGCTGCTGTTGCTCCTGCTGCCTTTCACCACGCCGCTTGGTCATGTTGTGGTGGGTGATTCTGTAAGGGTTTTCCTGTGGTGAAGGAGAAGCGGACCAAAATGCAGAGTGGTGGTTATTCATGTTCTTTAATTTATAAAGAAACTACACATGAGATAACTAACAAAAACAACAACCGTGAGAAAACCTAAAACAGTCCCATCTGGTTCAAACACAAAGACAGGAACAATCACCCACAAACACACAGTGAAACCCAGGCTACCTAAGTATGATTCTCAATCAGAGACAACTAATGACACCTGCCTCTGATTGAGAACCATACTAGGCCGAAACATAGAAATACCCCAAAACATAGAAAAACAAACATAGACTGCCCACCCAACTCACGCCCTGACCATACTAAATAAATACAAAACAAAGGAAATAAAGGTCAGAACGTGACACAGAAATTCAACAAAAATGTTTGACATAGAAACAACGGACCCCCCCCCACAAAAAAAATATGTTTATTTATTATGAAATTATGAAAATTTTTAATAACATTCTACCCATGAGGACACTGGAGGGTGATTTGGTCAATTGACTGCAGGAAAGGGTTTGTTAATGAAATACAGTATTTATAGCGCATTCATGTCATACTATGCAAGAGCTCATATTTAGGTATCTTAATAGAGGCATCATTACAATGACAGCATAGTGTCCTCATTATGGCTGTTATCAAAAGTGTGCTCCTGCCATACCAGTGTTAGTAAATATGCCAAAAGGCCAAACCACATTTTAAAAGTTATGCTGATACGGTTTCTAGCCTGTACTAGCCCCATTCCCCACACCGGCCAGTATAGACCTGTGACTTACCTTCTTCTTCTCACTGAGGTCAATCAATGTAATTTCCATTTTTCCATTCATAAAGCATTTGTTAAGCATTTAGAAACATGCCTCACTTATCAAAAATAATACAGACAAAACACAGAATATTAACAATTTTGTTTGATTAGCACAAAAAAAAAATCCTGAGAACATTGCAGAAAAATCCTACTATTAGCATTTTTCAGTTTAACTTTTCTTGATTAGATTTAAAAAAGACTCATATTCAAAGCATTCAAATTCAATTCCCCAGAATCATTGCAATAACAATTTTTTGTGAGTAAAATGTACAAACACAGGGTGCTAGCTAGCATTTCCCCCTTGTTCACTAATGTGCTAATCCCTTGGCACAATGTCAACACGTTACTTGTCGTAAATAGTACTCACATATGTTAACAATGTTATTTCACTATTTACATTGTGCTTTGGCACATTATGAACCCTTTGAACCTTTTAAAAATTACAAATTAAGAGACAGTAACCAGTTGCTTTCTTTCTGGCTGCAGAGGAGAGGTCGGGGGTCAGTGTAACATAATTTCCGGGTGACAGCCCAGCATTCTTTTTTTTGTGCAAACATACAGTCATGAAAGAGTAAACAAAAAGGTTGACTAACTGTTTAGTCACCAGGAAGTGACATTTCTCTGACCTCTCACCTCTCATATTCTCGTGTTGTCAGGCATAGGTGTATAGGTGGCAGGGAAGTCAGGCGCAGGAGAGTCAAACGGAGTGTAAAATGGAGTCTTTTAATAAAGTCCACGTAACATGCTCCATAACACTAAAATGTACATACATAAACAAACATGGGTACGAGGACCCGACACGCACCTATACAACATAAAACTACACTGACAATAAAACAATCTCTGACAAAGACATGAGGGGAAACAGAGGGTTAAATACACAACAGGTAATGAATGGGATTGAAAACAGGTGTGTGGGAAGACAAGACAAAGCCAATGGAAAATGAAAAATGGATCAATGATGGCTAGAAGACCGGTGACGTCGAACGCCGAGCACCGCCCGAACAAGGAGAGGCAACGACTTCGGCAGAAGTCGTGACACGTGTGGTCAAAATATAAAGAGCGTCAGAAAGGTGGTCTCTTAATTTGTCCTGTTGGTTCGTAATGTGCAAAATTACAATGTAAGTTTTAAAATAGTGAGATAGCTACTATTATTAACTAAACGTTTTATGAGTTTCATGATGATTTTGTAACGTTTATTCACCGAGTTGGAAAACATATTGCTATTGCCCGGGTCTTGGCCAGGCTACATAGGTGAATAACCTAGAGGAGGGGTAGGCAACTAGATTCACCTGTGGGACGATTTTTGTCTAAGCGGATGGTCGGGTGGCCGATAACATAATTATAATCATTTGTACACTGCAAATTGACCACAGCTAACTATGGGCCAAAACTGTCACGCCCTGGCCATAGATAGGCGTTTTATTCTCTATTTTGGTTAGGCCAGTGTGTGACTAGGGTGGGCATTCTACGTTATTTTTTCTATGTTTTTGTATTTCTTTGTTTTTGGCCAGGTATGGTTCTCAATCAGGGACAGCTGTCTGTCGTTGTCTCTGATTGAGAACCATACTTAGGTAGCTTTTTCCCATTGGGTTTTTGTGGGTAGTTATTTTCTGTTTAGTGTTTGTTGCACCTCTCAGAACTGGTTCGGTTATTCTTTTACTATTTTGTATTCCGTGTTCAGTAAGAATAAATAATATGAACACGTACCACGCTGCACCTTGGGCTTTACCTTCTTCCTCTGAATGCCGTTACAAAAACAGACAGGTTTGGCTTAGACAACAAGTAAACTATATAAATGTCACGCCCTGGTCGAAGTATATTGTGGTCGAAGTATATTGAAGTATACCATGCCATGGTCGGCGGCGAGGGTGGACTATCCTAGGACGCGAGGAGGTGGGACTAAGACATTGATAGAGTGGGGTCCATGTCCAGCGCCGGAGCCGCCACCATGGACAGATGCCCACCCGGACCCTCCCCTACTGTTTTGATGTGCGTCTGGGAGTCCGCACCTTAGGGGGGGGGGTTCTGTCACGCCCTGGTCGAAGTATATTGTGTTTGTCTTCGTTTATTTGGTCAGGCCAGGGTGTGACATGGGTTTATTGTGGTGTGTTTTGTCTTGGGGGTGTCTAGCATAATCTTTGGCTGCCTGAGGCGGTTCTCAATCAGAGGCAGGTGTTTATCGTTGTCTCTGATTGGGAACCATATTTAGGCAGCTATATTCTTTGAGTATTTCGTGGGTGATTGTTCCTGTCTCTGTGTTTGTTGTCACCAGATAGGCTGTATAGGTTTTCACGTTCCGTTTGTTGTTTTTGTATAGTTCGTTTTTTCATTCGTCATTAAACATGTCTCAAAAATACCACGCTGCATTTTGGGTCCGCTTCTCCTTCACCAGACGAAAGCCGTTACAGAATCACCCACCACAACAGGACCAAGCGGCGTGGTAACAGGCAACAGCAACAGCAGGAGCAACAAAGAGAGGAATCGACATGGGAGGAAGAATTGGACGGAGAAGGACCCTGGGCTCAGCCTGGAGAATATCGCCGCCCCAAAGAAGAACTGGAGGCGGTGAAAGCGGAGAGGCGCCAGTATGAGGAGGCAGCACGGCGACGCGGATGGAAGCCCGAGAGTCAGCCCCAAAAATGTCTTGGGGGGAGGCTCAGGGAGAGTGTGGCAGAGTCAGGAGTCAGACCTGAGTCAACTTTCCCTGTTTATCGTGAGGAGCCAAGGAGGAGACCAGAACCAGAGCCGGTGTTGGAGGTGAGCGAAGCAGAGACTGTGAAGGAGTTAATGGGGAAATTGGAGGAGAGAGTAATGAGGGAGTTGCTGTGTTGGTGCTTTAAGCATGGAATTCGCCCGACGGAGCGTGTCGGGGATTTGATGGCACCTGGGGCAGCGCTCCATACTCATCCTGAGGTGCCTGTTCGTCGGCTGGTGAAGATGGTGCCAGCCTCACGCACCAGGCCTCCTGTGCACCTCCCCAGCCTTGCACGTCCTGTGCCAGCACTGCTCTCAAGATCTCCAGTACGCCTTCACGGTCTACCCATCCTGTGCCACCTCCACACAACAGCCCTCCGGTGGCAGCTCCCCGCACCAGGCTTCCTGTGCGTGTCCTCGGCCCAGTACCACCAGTGCCAGCACCACGCATCAGGCCTACAGTGCGCCTCGTCTCTCAAGCGCTGCCGGAGCCTTCTTCCTCTCCTGCGCTGCCGGAGTCTCCCGCCGGTTCAGCGCAGCCAGAGCCTTCCTCCTCTACAGCGCTGCCAGAGTCTCCCGCCTGTTCAGCGCAGCCAGAGCCTTCCTCCTCTCCTGCGTTGCTGGAGTCTCCCGCCTGTTTAGCGCTGCCAGAGCCTTCCTCCTCTACAGCGTTGCCAGAGTCTCCCGCCTGTTCAGCGCAGCCAGAGCCTTCCTCCTCTCCTGCGCTGCTGGAGTCTCCCGCCTGTTTAGAGCTGCCAGACCCTTCCGCCTCTACAGCGCTGCCGGAGTCTCCTGCCTGTTTAGCGCAGCCAGAGCTGCCAGCCTGCATGGAGCAGCCAGAGCTGCCAGTCTGCATGGAGCAGCCAGAGCTGTCAGTCTGCATGGAGCAGCCAGAGCTGTCAGTCTTCATGGAACAGCCATAGCTGTCAGTCTGCATGGAGCAGCCATAGCTGTCAGTCTGCATGGAGCTGCCAGTCTGCAAGGAGCTGCCAGTCTGCAAGGAGCTGCCAGTCTGCTCTCAGTGCTGAGCTTCCCCTCAGTGCCGAGCTTCCCCTCAGTGCCGAGCTTCCCCTCAGTGCCGAGCTTCCCCTCAGTGCCGAGTTTCCACCCAGTGCCGAGTTTCCACTCAGTGCCGAGCTGCCCCTCAGTCCCGAGCTGCCCCTCAGTCCAGTGGGGTTCTGGGTGAGGACTACTAGGCCATGGTCGGCGTCGAGGGTGGACTATCCTAGGACGCGAGGAGGTGGGACTAAGACATTGATAGAGTGGGGTCCACGTCCAGCGCCGGGGCCGCCACCATGGACAGACGCCCACCCGGACCCTCCCCTATTGTTTTGATATGCGTCCGGGAGTCCGCACCTTAGGGGGGGGGGTTCTGTCACGCCCTGGTCGAAGTATATTGTGTTTGTCTTCATTTATTTGGTCAGGCCAGGGTGTGACATGGGTTTATTGTGGTGTGTTTTGTCTTGGGGGTGTCTAGCATAGTCTATGGCTGCCTGTGGCGTTTCTCAATCAGAGGCAGGTGTTTATCGTTGTCTCTGATTGGGAACCATACTTAGGCAGCCATATTCTTTGAGTATTTCGTGGGTGATTGTTCCTGTCTCTGTGTTTGTTGTCACCAGATAGGCTGTATAGGTTTTCACGTTCCGTTTGTTGTTTTTGTATAGTTCGTTTTTTCATTCGTCATTAAACATGTCTCAAAAATACCACGCTGCATTTTGGTCTGCTTCTCCTTCACCAGACGAAAGCCGTTACATTAAACACCTCAAAACAAGACATGGTATCAATAACAAGATACAAGAGCTGAAATGAGCCACCTACGATTCCCCACAAGGCTGCTTCTTGCAATTTTTGCTAGCTATCTGACCATTCTAAATGATAACAACGCACACCGTTTGGCCAAATCGATGCCCGTGCATCATTTTCGTGACGTTGTCAACCAACTTGTCTATATCTGAGACCTATAAGAAAGCTCAAGAAATTATAATAATTTTTACACATATTTAACCCCGTGTTTGGATGGCACTAAAGTACTTTCATACTTCCATTTGATTTTAAACCTTCGGACAAGGCTTGTGAGACTTGCGTCGTAAAGCAAAACAACAACAATGTACAGTACGTGTTCATGAGAGTTTCAGCTTTTGATGATGGGGTCATATTAGTTTGTAGTTTGTGGATGTTGATCATCCATTTCGTATGATATTTTCCAAATTACAATTGGCTAAATGTATGTATGATATGTTACGAATTGCAATTTGTTGTGGCTAACTTTAGCTTGGTGGCTAGGATGCTAAGCTAAATAGTATCCGTGGCTATTTATAACAGTATGATGTAACTCCCTCATTATGGATTGATATGCCTGTTACAGACTACAGTGACATAATCCACCAGAGACTCTCGACTCAATGGAAATGCCCCCAACACATTACTGTCATGGTCGCTCTCTCGCTCTCTCTCTCTCTATCTTTTTCTCTCTTTCTATATCTTTCTCTCTTGCTCTTTCTTTATTTCTCTCTCTCTTTCTCTCTCTCTCTGTGAAGTTGACCCAACGGTAGGACTATACAGTGAGAATTTTTCTTGCCCAAAGTGTGGCTTTTTATTTTGCAAGTAGCGATAAAGACAGACGGTGACTGTACAATACATTATAAACTGGACGTTGCAACACAAGGAACATAAACTGAATGTGCCCTTTTTTGTTGTGCCCTTTTTTAACATGTCAGTCATTAAAGTTGTGCGAACTCTGGCCGGGAGTATGATGGGTAATGGAATATTACTCTTAGCGGTATGGTACAGAACTCTGCTTACGCACACATTGGATGAATCATTGGTGGGAGGGGCCTGCTCTCTGCTGCGACGCTGTGATGAGGAATTAAAATAGTGTAGAAAGAAAAATGTAACAGGTTTGACAACCAATTACACAATCTGAATTCTCTGTGGTAAAATGCACTTAAAGTCTGCTGTGTGCTGGGAAAACATGCATATCGGAGCTGAGAAACTGAACAGAGCACTTGGTTGCATCATTATAAAACAGTTGAGTTACTATTTACTTTTATTTTCATCCAGAACAGTAGAGATGCCACAGATGATAAGTGATCTGACATTGCTCTGTGCCATTTTACATACAATGTTTTTATTTAACTTTCAAACCACTTTTTAGAAATGTGACCCAAAAACATGAACATTTAAAGTCTTTCTGAAAGACGATCTGTGGATGACTCCAATCGCTCCAAGCACACTAGCCTTGAAGAACATTATCCTGAACTCTTTCCTGCTATGGGAACTAAGGACATGTGATTTGTTGTCCCAAAAATAGCCTTCTGTGCTTCTCCCCTACAGTGTTTCCCACCGCATTGAGTAAGGTGACACAGCAAACCCTGTACTTCTTTGTACAGTAAACCCTGTAGTTCTAGGGCACAGCACACAGCACACACACACACACACACACACACGCACACACACACAGACACACACACACACACATAAACACATAAACACACACATAAACACACACGCACTCAGGCACACATGCATGCACACACACACACACACACACACACACACACACACACACACACACACACACACACACACACACACACACACAAACACACACACACACACACTAAAGGCACACGCACGCACACACACACACATAAACACGCACGCACACACACACTCAGGCACACATGCACACACACACACACACGCACACACCCACTCAGGCACACATGCACGCACTCACACACACTGCTCCACTGTTTTACGTCATAGTCACAGAACCACACAGGAAGAGCCCCTGACTTATTTAACTAGAAAATACAAATAAAGTAGCAGCTCAAATGAAGTCCTTCATTGTTTTGGTGTTCTTTAAATAGTACGGTTACTTGTGTCTCCACACAAACTGAGTGACATTATTAGTTTGTTTCAAAGACAAACTGAAGCTGTGTGTTTTCCTCAGTCAAACAGTGGGTTGGATGAGGGAGGTTAGGGATGTTACAATGACGCCTGACGGTCTGTGAAGTTCCCTGGTGTAGACTAGAGATCTCACCTCACCACATCTCATCATAGTTTCCCTGGTAATAGTGGTGCGTGTTCCACGTCTACCATGAGTTTGTGTGTGTGTGTGTGTGTGTGTATTTGGATGTGTGTTAGAGTTTGTGTGTGTGTGTGTGTGTGTGTGTGTGTGTGTGTGTGTGTGTGTGTGTGTGTGTGTGTGTGTGTGTGTGTGTGTACGTGTGTGTGTATGTACGTGTGTTCGTTTATGTATGTAAGAGTGTCGGTGTGTGAGCGAGTGAGCGTATGGCTGGTATATAGAGGTAGGTAGTGTAAGAAGTTAAAGACCATGCAGACCAAAACCTGTAGCCAGTGAGTTCATTCTGACTGCAGGTCTATAAACCCAGGAGCCAGGCAGTTCAGTGGCAAGTAGGTCAAACACATAGAAACACACCTGTTATATGAGTCACTGTCAGAACTAATAGAAAATGTCTGTCTCCACTCTTGAAAAAGTAGGCCTATGTATGCCACAACATCTCCATTTGCTGTTCTGTAGCACCAAATTTGGTTTTATGACACATAGACCTACTCTACACATTTTGGTTTTCATATGCCCCATAGAAATGCATGCTACTGTATATTATCGAGAATTGTCGACTGTCAAAACAACATGGCATGTTGCTGAAGAATGTGACTCTGAACTGCAGTCTTCATGGAAAACGGCCCATAGACTAGAGTAGAGGTTAGGATTTCTCTTCATCTGCTTTGGACAGCAGTCATAAAGGGAGGGATACCTAATGTCCTTTAAAAGCTTTTCCTCTTCTTATTTTTAATTGAACCTTTATTTAACTGGGCAAGTCATTTGAGAACATTCTTATTTACAATGACAGCCTACCGGGGAACAGTGGGTTAACTGCCTTGTTCAGGGGCAGAACGACAGATTTCTACCTTGTCAGCTCATTGATTCGTTGTCACGTTCTGACCTTAGTTATTTCATTATGTCTTTGTTTTAGTATGGTCAGGCCGTGAGTTGGGTGGGTTGTCTATGTTCGTTTTTCTATGATTTGCTATTTCTGTGTTTGGCCTGGTAAATCAGAGGCAGCTGTCAATCGCTGTCCCTGATTGAGAACCATATTTAGGGAGACTGTTTGCTATTGTGTTTCGTGGGTGATTATTTTCTGTTTTCTGTTGTGTGTCTGCACCAGCCAGAACTGTTTTCGGTCGTTTCTCTTTGTTATTTTTGTTATTTCCGTGTTCATTCTAATAAATATGGACACATACCATGCTGCATCTTAGTCCTCACTTTCTCCTTCATACGACGACCGTTACATTCGATCCAGCAACCTTTACGGTTAACGTCCCAACGCTCTAGCCACTAGGCTACCTGTCACATTGTGATATACTGTAGCTTTCTCTACAGACCAGTGTTTTGAGTCTATCCCATACAATAGTGGTTTCTCAGATGAAAAAACTGTGACCTATGTGTGTTTGATGACAAGCCCATGGAATGTAATGGGGATAGTTTTCTCACATCAGGAAAGGTAAACCCACATTCAGTAACTTATTGTTTTTGTTGATCTCACAATTTTGGCTCTTTGCACGTCCATTTGCCTTTCTATTTGTGTTTCTGTAAGTCACCCACTCTTCCCTGACGATCCAAATGAATAATGCGCACATGACAACATCAACCAACAATTCGGTGTTACAGTGTTGCTAACAATAAACCTCTTCCTCTACAGTGCCTTCAGAAAGTATTCATACCTTTGACTTATTCCACATTTTGTTGTGTTACAGCCTGAATTCAAAATAGATTAGCTATGCACACAATACCCCATAATGACAAGTGAAAACATGTTGTTGTTTTTTTTAACATTAGCAGATATATTGAAAATGAAATATTGAAATATCTCATTTACATAAGTATTCACACTCTTGAGTCAAGACTTTGTAGACGCATCTTTGGCAGCGATTATTGCTGTGAGTCTTTCTGGGGTAAGTCTCTAAGCTTTCCACACCTGGATTGCGCAACATTTGACCAATTTTATTTTCACACTTGTTCAAGCTCTGTCAAATTGGGGGTTGATTGCTTGACAACCATTTTCAGGTCTTGCCATAGATTTTCAAGTAGGTTTCAATCAAAACAGTAACTCAGGCATTTTCAGGTCTTGCCATAGATTCTAAAGCCGATTTAAGTCAAAACTGTAACTCGGCCAATCAGGAACATTCACTGTCTTCTTGGTAAGCAACTGCAGTGTTGATTTGGCCTTGGGTTTTAGGTTACTGTCCTGCTGAAAAGTTAAATAATCTCCCAATGTCTGGTGGAAAGCACACTGAACCAGGGTTCCCTCTAGTATTTTGCCTGTGCTTAGCTCTATTCCATTTCTTTTTATCCTAAAAAACTCCCCAGTCCTTAATGATTACAAGCATACACATTATATGATCCAGCCACCACTATGCTTGAAAATATGGAGAGTGGTACTCAGTAATATGTTGTATTGGATTTTCCCCAAACATAACACTTTGTATTCAGGACAAAAAGTTAATTTCTTCGCCTCATTTATTGCAGTATTACTTTAGTGCCTTGTTGCAAACAGGATGCATGTTTTGGAATATTTTTTATTTTGTGCAGGCTTCCTTCTTTTCATTGTGTGTCACGCCCTGACCTCTATGGTGTTGTAGGTCAGGGCATGACTAGGGGGTGTTCTAGTTTTTTAATTTCTATGTTGGTGCTCTTGGTATGTTTCCCAATTAGAGGCAGCTGATGTTCGTTGTCTCTCATTGGGGATCATACTTAAGTTCTCCATTGCTCCCACCTGGGTTGCGGGATATTGTTTTGTTGAGTGCTGATGTGCACGCTGTTACGTCACTGTCGTCACGTCACTGTCGTCACGTCACTGTCGTCACGTCACTGTCGTCGGTGTTTGTTTATTGTTTTGTTTAAGTTTCACTAATAAAAGATGTGGATCTCGATTCACGCTGCGCCTTGGTCTGTCTATCCCAACAACCGTGACATTGTGTCAATTAGGTTAGTATTGTGGAGTTTCTACAATGTTGTTGATCCATTCAGTTTTCTCCTGTCACATTCATTCATCTCCATTGGCCTCATGGTGAAATTCCTGAGAAGTTTCCTTCCTCTCCGGACGCTGAGTTAGGAAGGACGACAGTATCTTTGTAGTGACTGTGTATTGATACACCATACAAAGTGTAATTAATAACTTTACCATGCTCAAAGGGATGTTCAATATCTGCTTTTTTTGTCATCTACCAATAGGTGCCCTTTGCAAGAAGTTGGAAAACCTCCCTGGTCTTTGTAGTTGAATCTGTGTTTGAAATTCACTGCTCAACTGAGGGACCTTACAGATAATTATATGTCTGGGGTACAGAGATGAGGTAGTCATTCAAAAATCATGTTAAACACTATTGCACACAATCAGTCCATTCAACTTATTATGTGACTTGTGTTTGCAAATGTTTACTCCTGCACTTATTTAGGCTTGCCATAACACAGGGGTTGAATACTTATTGACTCAAGATATTTGAGCCTTTAATTTTTTATTAATTTGTTTTAAAAAATCCACTTCAACATGATAGGGTATTGTGTGTAGTAGGCCTGTGACAAAACATCTCCATTATAAATTCAGGCTGTAACACAAAATGTGGAAAAAGTTTCTAAACCTCCATAAACCAATCGCATTTTGCTTATTTGTGCAGATTCTCCCATAATTGTGGGAATGGCTCAGAGACATATGTCTTTAATAAAGATAGAAATCCATGTTAACCTACTAATTTGTTTTTATTTTAATGGCTTGTATTTTTCTACACACATTAAATCAATGTTTCTGTTGAACAGCCCATGATATTTGACTGTGCGCGCTCATGTGCATGCTTCCATGCGCTCATGTTTTTTGTCCTGTCTTTTCACTGTCATTTCTAACACCCCTGTGTCAAAACACCCTTGTGGGTTTCTAGCTTCACATTGCTGACAGCCACACTATTCTCCAGGGAAGTCCCAACAACCCCAACTACCCCGGGTAAATCCCGTTTTTTTTAGCTCTGTCAACTAATCCGGTGTTGTGTTCTGGATACTTCTAACTTTAGTGTGCATAGTGCCTTCGGAAAGTAATCAGACCCCTTGACTTTTTCAGTGGTGGAAAAAGTACCCAATTGTCATGATTGAGTAAAAGTAAAGATACCTTAATAGAAAATGACTCAAGTAAAAGAGAAAGTCACCCAGTAAAATACTACTTGAGTAGTAGTAGGTCATGTTCTGACCTTTACTTCCTTTGTTTTGTCATTATTTAGTATGGTCAGGGTGTGAGTTGGGGTGGGCTGTCTATGTTTGTTTTTCTATGATTTGAGGATTTCTATGTTTCGGCCTAGTATGGTTCTCAATCAGAGGCAGGTGTCATTAGTTGTCTCTGATTGAGAATCATACTTAGGTAGCCTGGGTTTCACTGTGGTTTGTGGGTGATTGTTCCAGTCTGTGTTTGCACCAGATAGGGCTGTTTTGAGTTCTCACGTTTCTTGTTTTGTTAGTTTATTCATGTATAGTGTATTTTTAAATTAAACATGAATAACCACCACGCTGCATTTTGGTCCGCCTCTCCTTCAAGTAAAGGTTGTCCAAAATATAAATAGTAAAGTACAGATACTCAAAAAAGCTACGAGCATAGTACTTTAAAGTACTTTTACTTCAGTACTTTACACCACTGGACTTTTTCCACATTTTGTTAGGTTACACCCGTATTCTAAAATTGATTAAATTGTTTTTTTGGGTCTCATAACAAAAGTGTCTGAATACTTATGTAAATAAGGTATTTCTGTTTTTTATTTTTAATAAACCTGTTTTAGCTTTGTCATTATGGGGTATTTTGTGTAGATTCCTGGGGGAAAGTCAAGGGGTCAGACTACTTTCTGAAGGCACTGTATATACTACGTACTGTAAGTGATATGATGAGTGATGATGTTAGTTATGCATAGTTATGATGTTTTCTTGGAGGAGGGGAAGGAGAATAAGAGAGAGAGCGAGAGAGAGAGTCTTGTTAACTGATGATTTGGTGGCCTTTCTGGTTTGAGTTATTGCGCCCCCCTCTACAATTAGAATCAGCATGATTTCAATAAAATGTCCCATTCCAGAACCACAGGATCACTGAATTTCAGACTATCATGCATTGTTCTTAGTGACACATTCCAGACATCTTGATCCGTTGGAAATTATGTGTTGTTTGATTGAGGTTAACCGCAATATGTGCCATTGATTTGGCCAATGGGAACCCAGCCCAATAGATTTAGACAAACTGACACACTGATGACAACTGGGAGGCAATGACCCTAGATTCTCTGAATTCCAAGTTCATGTAAGAATGAACGCCTCAATAATGGTGTTACGCATGTGTCAAACTCGTTCCACGGAGGGCAGAGTGTCTGCATGTTTTAAGGTGAATTAAGGTCACTGATTAGTAAGGAACTCCCCTCACCTGGTTGTCTAGGTCTTCATTGCAAGGCAAAAACAAAAACCAGCAGGCACTAGGCCCCCCATGGAATGAGTTTGACATGCCTGGTGTCAAGGATTAACAATAATTCAGGAGAAAGGACCAGAATTGAACATAACACTTAACTAGTTGCCAACTCAACAAGCATCAGCTGCTAACCATTACTAATCAGCCTCCCCTACTGTTTTCAACATTTAACCAGTTGCCTTGAACATAACTCCTCAAACAACCTCCAGCTGCTACTCACTGCTAATCAGCCTCCAAACCTGTTCTCTTTTCTTAATCACCACGGCTCTTGCTCCAACTTTTCTCTCTGGCCTTGCTGACCCTGGGACCGCTGCCTCAGCAGTGACTCACCCACACTCTCTGCCAGCAACCGCCTCTCTCTCTCTCTCTCTCTCTCTCTCAGCATACTGCTTCCTTTACCCTCCACCTTTCACACCTTGTCTCTGCCAGTGTCACAACTAGTTTTCCAGTTGCTCGCTCTGGTCTTCTGGCTACCTTGCCTGCTCCATCTTTACAGCCTCCAGCTCCCTTTCCCCCTCCAGGTCTCGCTGGCCCTGTGACCAATGCTCCGTCAGTGGCTCACTTTTTATCTCCCAGTGTCGACCTCTCTCTTTCCCTCAGGTCTCGCTGACCTCACGGCTACCTTGCCTGCGCTATCTTCACAGCCACCGGCTCCCTTCCCCCCCAGCTCCGATGGCCCCGTGACTGCTGCTCCGACTCACCCTCTCTATCTGCCAGCAAGTACATCGCACATCTCCACCTACTCAGCCAGTTATGGGCCCTCTACCCTCCAAGCTGTGACTCTGTGACAGTTCAGTGAACCAACTGTCTCTTTGTTCCAGTCTTCACTGGAGCAAACCAGCCCCACTCCCTCTCTACGGCCACCCCGGCTCAACCTCCACCCAACTTCCTGATCTTCAATCTGCATCCAGTCTCTTCCTCTCTCTGCCAGCAGGTGCAGACGTTAATCTTGCCACTGTACTCAGTGCTTCTCTCACACTGGCCTTACTTAGTATCATCGACTGTGGCCTCGTCCAGGTACCCCTGCGCTCCACTGACCCTCACCACTCCAGGGTTCTTACTGTCCCAGAATTAAGCTTGGCTTTTTTCCACCACAGAGAAGTAATCTGCTCAGCACCTCCTTCTTGCCACCAGGAGTTGGATGACTACCAATCCCTCATCATGGATCTAGCTGTCCGTTTCGGTTCTCGGCAGCCGCTCCCTCCAGGGTCCTGCAGTGGAACATCATGACATACTGGGGTGCCCTCGACGTGGAGATTCCCCGGCAAAGTGTCCCTCGCCTGTGACCTCTGTGGCTGCACATCCCACCTTGCAACCGCCTGCACCCTGTCTGCCTCACCCTCAGCAACCCCTGAAGCTTCCTCTGCCATGCCTCGGCTCACTGTTCCGCCCTACCCTCTTCCTCCTTCTAGACATTCTGTCTTCCCCGCCTCCTCTGGAAGGACGGACCGCCGTGGTTATTCTGTGATCTACTCTAGAGGTCTCATGATCTGCAACACGTTCAAGAACTACGGCTGCAGCGTCTCCTCATGCAAGCTCCTCCACATGTGCACATTTTGTAGTGGTGCCCACACATGCATGTCCTGCCCTCAGAAACCCACTCCTCCCTCTGCTGATAAATGACTGCTGGCCAAACTTGCCACCCCATCAACATCACCGCCATGGTTGCGGACTTGGACCTTCATCCTGATCTCTCCTTTGCCCAGCATTACGCACTCCTGCCACCATCATTACGCACACCGGCTTCCCTTGTCACGCGCACCAGCGATTCATTGGACTCACCTGGACTCAATCACCTGTGTTATTACCTCCCCTATATCTGTCTGTTCCCCAGCTCTGTTCCCCACTTCTGCATTAATTGCCGTATGTCATTGTGTTACCCAGTTCTAATGTTGTTCCTGTCCTGTTCCATGTCTGTGCAAAAAAAAATCACTCTTCTCTACTCCAGCAACGGTTCTTACAGATCTAAATACCTTCTGTGCATGCTTCAAGGCAAGTTACAGTGAAGCATGCATGAGTGCACCGGCTGTTCCGGAAAACTGTGTGATCACGCTCTCCGTAGCCGATGAGAGTAATTAAACAGGTCAACATTCAGGTCAACATTCAACAGGTTACACCAGTCCATATGAAATCTACTACAGTTGAAGTTGGACGTTTACATACACCTCAGCCAAATACATTTAAACTCAGTTTTTCACAATTCCTGACATTTAATCCGAGTAGAAATTCCCTGTCTTAGGTCAGTTAAGATCACCACTATATTTTAAGAATGTGAAATGTCAGAATAATAGCAGAGAGAATTATTTTTTTCTGATTTTATTTCTTTCATCACATTCCCAGTGGGTCAGAAGTTTACATACACTCAATTAGTATTTGGTAACATTGCCTATAAATTGTTTAACTTGGGTCAAATGTTTCGGGTAGCCTTCCACAAGCTTCCCACAATAAGTTGGGTGAATTTTGGCCCATTCCTCCTGACAGAGTTGGTGTAACTGAGTCAGGTTTGTAGGCCTCCTTGTTCGCACATGCTTTTTCAGTTCTACCCACACATTTTCCATAGGATTGAGGTCAGGGCTTTGTGATGGACACTCCAATACCTTCACTTTGTTGTCTTTAAGCCATTTTGCCACAACTTTGTAAGTATGCTTGGGGTCATTGTCCATTTGGAAGCACCATTTGCGACCAAGCTTTAACTTCCTGACTGATGTCTTGAGATGTTGCTTCAATAAATCCACATAATTTTCCTGCTTTATGATGCCATCTATTTTGTGAAATGCACCAGTCCCTCCTGCAGCAAAGCACCCACACAACATGATGCTGCCACCCCGTGCTTCATGGTTGGGATGGTGTTCTACGGCTTGCAGGACTCCCCCTTTCTCCTTAAAACATAACAATGGTCATTAAGGCCAAACAGTTCTATTTTAAAAAGTACGACCTTTGTCCCCATGTGCAGTTGCAAACCATAGTCTGGCTTTATTATGGCAGTTTTGGAGCAGTGGCTTCTTCCTTGCTGAGCGGTCTTTCAGGTTATGTCGATATAGGACTCATTTTACTGTGGATATATATACTTTTGTACCTGTTTCCTCCAGCATCTTTACAAGGTGATTTGCTGTTGATCTGGGATTGAGTTGCAATTTTAGTACAAAGTACGTTCATCTCTAGGAGACAGATCGCTTCTCCTTCCTGAGCGGTATGATGGCTGCGTGGTCCCATGGTGTTTATACTTGCTTACTATTGCTTGTACAGATGAATGTGGTACCTTCAGGCATTTGGAAATTGCTCCGAAGGATGAACCAGACTTGTGGAGGTCTACAATTTTTTTTTCTGAGGTCTTGGCTGATTTCTTTTGATTTTCCCATGATGTCAAGCAAAGAAGCACTGAGTGAAGGTAGGCCATCCACAGGTACACCTCCAATTGACTCAAATGATGTCTATTAGCTTATCAGCAGCTTCATTTTCATGACATCATTTTCTGGAATTTTCCAAGCAGTCAACTTAGTGTATATAAACTTCTGATCCACTGGAATTGTCATACATTGAATTATAAGGGAAATAATCTGTCTGTAAACAATTGTTTGAAAAATTACTTGTGTCATGCACAAAGTACACCGACTTGCCAAAAGTAACCGACTTGCCAAAACTATAGTTTGTAAATAAGAAATTTGTGGAGTGGTTGAAAAACTAGTTTTTAAGTCTATGTTAACTTCCGACTTCAACTGTTATTGTTATTGTTATCTTATTGTGTTACTTTTTTTTACTTTAGTTTATTTAGTAAATATTTTTTTACTCTTATTTTTCTTATTTTTCTTATGGGCGACTTTAACCTCCCCACGTCTACCTTTGACTCATTCCTTTTGACCTCACCCTTTTCTCACCTTCACCCCCTACTCACAAGGCAGGCAATACGCTCGACCTCATCTTTACTAGATGCTGTTCTTCCACTAACCTCACTGCAACTCCCCTCCAAGTCTCCGACCACTACCTTGTATCCTTTTCCCTCTCGCTCTCATCCAACACTTCCCACACTGCCCCTACTCGGATGGTATCGCGCCGTCCCAACCTTCGCTCTCTCTCCCCGCTACTCTTTCCTCTTCCATCCTATCATCTCTTCCCTCTGCTCATACCTTCTCCAACCTTTCTCCTGATTCTGCCTCCTCAACCCTCCTCTCTTCCCTTTCTGCATCCTTTGACTCTCTATGTCCCCTATCCTCCAGGCCGGCTCGGTCCTCCTCCCTCCCGTGGCTCGATGACTCATTGCGAGCTCACAGAACAGAGCTCCGGGCAGCCGAGCGGAAATGGAGGAAAACTCGCCTCCCTGCGGACCTGGCATCCTTTCACTCCCTCCTCTCTACATTTTCCTCCTCTGTCTCTGCTGCTAAAGCCACTTTCTACCACTCTAAATTCCAAGCATCTGCCTCTAACCCTAGGAAGCTCTTTGCCACCTTCTCCTCCCTCCTGAATCCTCCTCCCCCTCCCCCCTCCTCCCTCTCTGCAGATGACTTCGTCAACCATTTTGAAAAGAAGGTCGACGACATCCGATCCTCGTTTGCTAAGTCAAACGACACCGCTGGTTCTGCTCACACTGCCCTACCCTGTGCTCTGACCTCTTTCTCCCCTCTCTCTCCAGATGAAATCTCGCTTCTTGTGACGGCCGGCCGCCCAACAACCTGCCCGCTCGACCCTATCCCCTCCTCTCTTCTCCAGACCATTTCCGGGGACCTTCTCCCTTACCTCACCTCGCTCATCAACTCATCCCTGACCGCTGGCTACGTCCCTTCCGTCTTCAAGAGAGCGAGAGTTGCACCCCTTCTGAAAAAACCTACACTCGATCCCTCCGATGTCAACAACTACAGACCAGTATCCCTTCTTTCTTTTCTCTCCAAAACTCTTGAACGTGCCGTCCTTGGCCAGCTCTCCCGCTATCTCTCTCAGAATGACCTTCTTGATCCAAATCAGTCAGGTTTCAAGACTAGTCATTCAACTGAGACTGCTCTTCTCTGCATCACGGAGGCGCTCCGCACTGCTAAAGCTAACTCTCTCTCCTCTGCTCTCATCCTTCTAGACCTATCGGCTGCCTTCGATACTGTGAACCATCAGATCCTCCTCTCCACCCTCTCCGAGTTGGGCATCTCCGGCGCGGCCCACGCGTGGATTGCGTCCTACCTGACAGGTCGCTCCTACCAGGTGGCGTGGCGAGAATCTGTCTCCTCGCCACGCGCTCTCACCACTGGTGTCCCCCAGGGCTCTGTTCTAGGCCCTCTCCTATTCTCGCTATACACCAAGTCACTTGGCTCTGTCATAACCTCACATGGTCTCTCCTATCATTGCTATGCAGACGACACACAATTAATCTTCTCCTTTCCCCCTTCTGATGACCAGGTGGCGAATCGCATCTCTGCATGTCTGGCAGACATATCAGTGTGGATGACGGATCACCACCTCAAGCTGAACCTCGGCAAGACGGAGCTGCTCTTCCTCCCGGGGAAGGACTGCCCGTTCCATGATCTCGCCATCACGGTTGACAACTCCATTGTGTCCTCCTCCCAGAGCGCTAAGAACCTTGGCGTGATCCTGGACAACACCCTGTCGTTCTCAACCAACATCATGGCGGTGGCCCGTTCCTGTAGGTTCATGCTCTACAACATCCGCAGAGTACGACCCTGCCTCACACAGGAAGCGGCGCAGGTCCTAATCCAGGCACTTGTCATCTCCCGTCTGGATTACTGCAACTCGCTGTTGGCTGGGCTCCCTGCCTGTGCCATTAAACCCCTACAACTCATCCAGAACGCCGCAGCCCGTCTGGTGTTCAACCTTCCCAAGTTCTCTCACGTCACCCCGCTCCTCCGCTCTCTCCACTGGCTTCCAGTTGAAGCTCGCATCCGCTACAAGACCATGGTGCTTGCCTACGGAGCTGTGAGGGGAACGGCACCGCAGTACCTCCAGGCTCTGATCAGGCCCTACACCCAAGCAAGGGCACTGCGTTCATCCACCTCTGGCCTGCTCGCCTCCCTACCATTGAGGAAGTACAGTTCCCGCTCAGCCCAGTCAAAACTGTTCGCTGCTCTGGCCCCCCAATGGTGGAACAAACTCCCTCACGACGCCAGGACAGCGGAGTCAATCACCACCTTCCGGAGACACCTGAAACCCCACCTCTTCAAGGAATACCTAGGATAGGATAAGTAATCCTTCTCACCCCCCCCCCCTTAATGATTTAGATGCACTATTGTAAAGTGGCTGTTCCACTGGATGTCAGAAGGTGAATTCACCAATTTGTAAGTCGCTCTGGATAAGAGCGTCTGCTAAATGACTTAAATGTAATGTAATGTTATAACTGCATTGTTGGTTAAGGGCTTGTAAGTAAGTATTTCACGGTAAGCGTTACCACACCTGTTGTAGTCGGCGCATTTAGGAGATTTCTCATTTGCTTTTTGATTTGAACATGCTCATTTCTCAGAACCTCTGACTTGTTTCACGGATACCATCTACCTCACACACCATATCCTACCCAACCAGTCAAAAGAGGATTGGCTCCCCTGCTGATCCTCAAGGTTTTCTTCCTTCAAGGGAGTTTTTCCCTTGCCACCATCGCTTCTGCTTGCTCTCCTTGGGTCTAAGGTTGGTTCACTCTGCTGGCATCCCGTCCGAATGCCTGTACTACCCCAACTATATCGCCAACCATTTTGCACCTGCAGTCCAGAACAGCTCACTTCCTCTCCAGGGTCTGACTAACTTTTTGGGGGATTGCCTTCACAACAGCAGCCTAACTACCACGGCCTGACGGTGATGTCTGCCTGTGACACCAAGCCGAGCCCTACAGAGTCCATTTCATTTGCTGCCCCTTGGCTTCTTCCAGACCATTCTTATATCCCCACTGAATCCTCATTCTCACATCCATTTAATTTCCTCAATAAATATTCCAAACCCTTTTCATGTCTGTTCCTTAAACTTATGAATGCTGAATTTGAGTAACCCACTTAAAAATTCAGCAGCACAAGTACTCACATATGAGTCCTCACACACCAGACCTTGGGATCACATCACCCCCACCCTCACCAAACTCCACTGGCTCACGGTTCAAAGATAGTTTTGACCATGCGGACTGGTAAATGGTGAGGGAGTTTATAAGGAAGTGCATTGGAGATGTTGTACCCACTGTGACTATTAAAACCTACTCTAACCAGAAACTGTGAATGGATGGCAACATACGCGCAAAACTGCACCGCAGTTAACCATGGAAAGAGGACTGGGAATATGGCCGAATATAAACAGTGTAGTTATTCCCTCCACAAAAAAGCAAACAAGCAAAATGTCGGTAGAGGGACAAAGTGGAATCACAATTCAATGGCTCAGACACGAGATGTATGTAGCAGGGTCTACAGGACTTCACAGACTACAAAAAGAAAACCAGCCACGTCACAGACACTGATGTCTCGCTTCCAGACAAACTAAAGACCGTTTTTTCCCACTTTGAGGATAATACAGTGCCATCATTGCGGCCCACTAACAAGGACTTAGACCCCCCCCCCCTCTCTGCTTCTCCGTGATTTAAACTTGTTAACCCTCGCAAGGCTCTTTGCCCAGACGGCATCCCTGAGAGCATGCGCAGACCAGCTGGCTTGTGTGTTTTCGGACATATTCAATCACTCCCTATCCCAGTCTGCTGTCCCCACATGCTTCAAGATGGCCACCTACACCCAAGAAGGCAAAGGTAACTGAACTAAATGACTACCGCCACATAGCACTCACTTCTGTTGTCATGAAGTGCTTTGAGAGCCTAGTTGAGGATCATATCAACTCCATCTTACCTACCACCCTAGACCCACTTCAATTTGCCCCAACAGCTCCACAAACGATAAAATCGCCATCACACTGCACACTGCCCTATCCAATCTGGACAAGAGGAATACCTATGCAAGAATGCTGTTGATTGACTACAGCTCACCCCACAAAGGTGTGTGCTCAGACCCCTCTTGTACTCCTTGTTCACCCATGACTGCATGGCCATGCACGCCTCCAACTCAATCATCAAGTTTGCAGACAACACAACAGTAGTGGGCTTGATGACCAACAACAACAAGACAGCCTACAGGGAAGAGGTGAGGGCACTCGGAGTGTGGTGTCAGGAAAACAACCTCACACTCAACATCAACAAAACAAAGGAAATGATCGTGGACTTCAGGAAACTACAGAGGGAGCACACCCTATCCACATTGATGTGAGGGTAGTGGAGAAGGTGAAAAGTACACATCACAGACAAACTGAAATGGTCCACCCACAAATACAGTGTGGTGAAGAAGGAGCAACATCCTTAGGAGGCTGAGGAAATTTGGCTTGTCACCTAAAACCTTGACAAACTTTTACAGATGCACAATCGAGAGCATCTTGTCAGGCTGTATCACCGCCTGGTACGGCAACTGCACCGCCTTCAACCGCAAGGATCTCCAGAGGGTGGCGCGGTTTGGACAATGCATCACTGGGGGCAAACTACCTGCCCTCCAAGACACCTAGAGCACCCGATGTCACAGGAAGGCCAAAAAGACCATCACGGACAACAACCACACAAGCCACTGCCTGTTCACCCAAATACCATTCAGATGGCGAGGTCAGTATGTACAGGTGCATCAAAGCTGGGACCGAGAGACTGAAAAACAGCTTCCACAGTGGGACAAAAAAAGTATTTAGTCAGCCACCAATTTTGCAAGTTCTCCCACTTAAAAAGATGAGAGAGGCCTGTAATTTTCATCATATGTACACTTCAACTATGACAGACAAAATGAGATAAAAAATTCCAGAAAATCACATTGTAGGATTTTTTATGAATTTATTTGCAAATTATGGTGTAAAATAAGTATTTGGTCAACTACAAACAAGCAAGATTTCTGGCTCTCACAGACCTGTAACTTCTTCTTTAAGAGGCTCCTCTGTCCTCCACTCGTTACCTGTATTAATGGCACCTGTTTGAACTTGTTATCAGTATAAAATACACCTGTCCACAACCTCAAACAGTCACACTCCAAACTCCACTATGGCCAAGACCAAAGAGCTGTCAAAGGACACCAGAAACAAAATTGTAGACCTGCACCAGGCTGGGAAGACTGAATCTGCAATAGGTAAGCAGCTTGGTTTGAAGAAATCAACTGTGGGTGAAATTATTAGGAAATGGAAGACATACAAGACCACTGATAATCTCCCTCGATCTGGGACTCCACGCAAGATCTCACCCCGTGGGGTCAAAATGATCACAAGAACGGTGAGCAAAAATCCCAGAACCACACGGGGGGACCTATTGAATGACCTGCAGAGAGCTGGGACCAAAGTAGCAAAGCCTACCATCAGTAACACACTACGCCGCCAGGGACTCAAATCCTGCAGTGCCAGACGTGTCCCCCTGCTTAAGCCAGTACATGTCCAGGCCCGTCTGAAGTTTGCTAGAGAGCATTTGGATGATCCAGAAGAAGATTGGGAGAATGTCATATGGTCAGATGAAACCAAAATAGAACTTTTTGGTAAAAACTCAACTTGTCGTGTTTGGAGGGCAAAGAATGCTGAGTTGCATCCAAAGAACACCATACCTACTGTGAAGCATGGGGGTCTAAACATCATGCTTTGGGGCTGTTGTTCTGCAAAGGGACCAGGACGACTGATCCGTGTAAAGGAAAGAATGAATGGGGCCATGTATCGTGAGATTTGGAGTGAAAACCTCCTTTCATCAGCAAGGGCATTGAAGATGAAACGTGGCTGGGTCTTTCAGCATGACAATGATCCCAAACACACCGCCCGGGCAACGAAGGAGTGGCTTCGTAAGAAGCATTTCAAGGTCCTGGAGTGGCCTAGCCAGTCTCCAGATCTCAAACCCATAGAAAATCTTTGGAGGGATTTGAAAGTCCGTGTTGCCCAGCAACAGCCACAAAACATCACTGCTCTAGAGGAGATCTGCATGGAGGAATGGGCCAAAATACCAGCAACAGTGTGTGAAAACCTTGTGAAGACTGTCATTGCCAACAAAGGGTATATAACAAAGTATTGAGATAAACCTTTGTTATTGACCAAATACTTATTTTCCATCATAATCTGCAAATAAATTAATTTAAAATCCTACAATGTGATTTTCTGGATTTTTTTTCTCATTTTGTCTGTCATAGTTGAAGTGTACCTATGATGAAAATGACAGACCTCTCTCATCTTTTTAAGTGGGAGAACTTGCACAATTGGTGGCTGACTAAATACTTTTTTGCCCCACTGTATATCAAGGCCATCAGACTGCTAAACACCAATCAATAACTCAGAGAGGCTGCTGCCTACAGCGACTCATCACTAGCCACTTTAATAAATGGATCACTTGTCACTTTAAACAATGCCACTTTAATAATGGTAACATATCTTACATTACTCATATACTGGACCTTATACCATCTATTGCACCTTGCCTATACCGCTCGGCCATCGCTCATCCATATATTTATATGTACTGTAGCAGGCTCAAGGGGGTGGGGTTTCCACGTCACCAAGTTCAATAAGCCAAACACGCACACAAAGCACAACTAGAATACAAAATGGGGAATTTATTAGGGACATTTGAAGTCTTGGGAAAAGGGGGAATACAGCAACAGTCCAGAATCCATTATCGTTGTCTGTTCCGTTCTTCAGGGTAATCCTAAAACTCAGGTCCTCAGTCAACCACTTTGGTACACAGTTGGGGTAATCAGACAGTCCAAGTCACAATGGGTAATCACATAGACAATTATCTATCTTTTCGCACTCTCCATAACACAGGTTTCCCTCTCAGTACTCTCTGTTTTGTGCAGCCCCCTTCCTCTTTTATCCCCTAGCACTCTGTGGCTTGATCCACCGGCTTGCCTCGTTGGGACAGGAAGTCCATATAAGGCTCGGGGGTTGAGCCAGCAGGCTGCAAGATATCTCCCTTCAATCACCCATCCCCTGCCGTCTGCCACAGTACATATTCTTATTTCATCCCTTTAGATATGCATGTATTAGGTAGTTGTTGGGGAATTGTTAGATTACTTGTTAGATATTACTGCACTGTCGGAACTAGAAGCACAAGCATTTTGCTACGCTCGCATTAACATCTGCTAACCATGTGTATGGGACCGATATTTGAATACCCAATTTAAATTGCTCATGCTCACCTACAATGGACTGGTGCCTACATACCTTACTCACCTCTATACTCGCACCTTTTCACTGCGCTCCTCTGACACTGGCCTCCTCACCATTCCTTGCACCAGGCTCTGCACCATGGGAGACCGGGCTTTTAGCAATGCAGCTCCCCAACTCTGGAGCTCCCTCCCTCTTCATGCCAAAACGTCACAATCCATACACATATTCAAGTCCACACTAAAGACAGATCTCTTCACACAGACTTAACTTAGCTTTTATCCTCTGTCTAGTTCACTTCCGTGGTTAGTCTGTCATCATGTTTAGTGTTCTCCATGGTTAGTCTGTCATCATGTTTAGTGTTCTCCATGGTTAGTCTGTCATCATGTTTAGTGTTCTCCATGGTTAGTCTGTCATGATGTTTAGTGTTCTCCGTGGTTAGTCTGTCACATGTTTAGTGTTCTCCATGGTTAGTCTGTCCTTATGTTTAGTGTTCTCCATGGTTAGTCTGTCATCATGTTTAGTGTTCTCCATGGTTAGTCTGTCATCATGTTTAGTGTTCTCCATGGTTAGTCTGTCATCATGTTTAGTGTTCTCCATGGTTAGTCTGTCATCATGTTTAGTGTTCTCCATGGTTAGTCTGTCATCATGTTTAGTGTACTTTTATATACTGTTTTGAATGTGATTGTATTGCTTTTTATCCTGCTGACTTTCTTACAAATGTAAAGTGACTTTGGGTGTTGTGAAAAGCTCTTAAAACAAAATGTATTATTGTTATTATTATTATTATTATTATACACTCTTTGTTCAGTTCTCCACCCATCGTTTTCCAGGACTCTGCTCTTCTCCTCAGTTCATAATGTTATTTTCTAGGGTGTTTTCCCATGTTTCCCCATCTACAGCTGCCATATTTATAATTTCCATCGAGAGACAAGAGTTCAAACATTAAACTTCATACCAGAACAGGCCTAAAACAAACAACCATGACATTTTCTGCTCTCCTTTCTCGTAAGAAACTGGATTTATTGGGACTTCCTGCATTGTGGCAGGAAGGTAAAGTCAGGGGACTCTCTCTCTTTCAGCCGGCCAGCTGACTGTCTCTCCGCCGTGAGTCCATGGATAATCCACGGACCACCCCACAGTACATTGATGTGTTGGGTTGAATCCGAACACTATTCCCTACATAGTGCACAACTTTTGACCAGAGCCCAGTAGTGCACAATGTAGGGAATATTGTGCCATTTGGGACGCAGACTTGGATTATCATTGATATTTCCATTTCTTGGCTGAGTTCACCTAATCCAGGCTACTTTCCAACAGTCCCAACAGGGCCCTGAATCCGACGAACTACGGAAAAGGTCACACATTGCGTGATGTTCCCTGAATAGGGAATAGGAGTCCACGCTTTCACAGGAACACGTAGAGTTTTCACCTAAAATCTGACAACTGTCACACTGGTATAAAGGATTTTGTGGATAGGTGCAGGAATACACAATAGAGGTTATTAATACACCCAAAACAAACACGTATACAAAAACACTGGGTTGTACACTAACAAAAGAGTGAGGTTAAACCTCATTGGATGACAAAAAATGATACCCGTAATACACAATATATAAAGCACACAGCATAACAGCTGCACTAACGCATAGGTACTCACACCACCAATGGACATGGGAACAATAATGGACAGCCCAATGGAAACCAAAGGGCACAGATGTGCAAGTACTAATCAGTGGGAATAGGGGACAGGTGTGCGTAATGAAAGTTCCAAAGGGATCCGTGACAACAACAATTATGGCATTTTGATTTGATTTGATTTGGATCTCTTTTAGTCCCCATTTGGACTAATCTTCCAAGAGTCCTTTAACATTAAAATACAATTTATAATACAAACACATTTTCACATATAACACACTACACACATACATAATATACTAACATAATGACCCAATAGATACTCAATCTAAAAAATATTGATTCTCCATCTACTACAGTCCCACAACATTTCTATGTATTATATTTAAATTGTTTTAAAATTATATTTAAATGTATATATTGAAAGGTTTCTAGTTTGCTCAGTTAATTTATTCCATTTCTTTATTGCTCTAAATCGAAATGTTCTTTTGCCTATTTCTCTTTTCTGTCTGGATAATGCATAGATGGTGGACAATCATTTACGTAATTTACGGAAAGTATTTACGGAATGTCTGTCTCTTACCAACTGAATACCGATGTGAATAGAACTTGGCCGTTTTTAATGATGTATATTATGAAATAAAATAAGCATGTTTTTTCAATTATCTTGTTGATTGATGACCAACCAAGAACATTGCGCATGACTGCAACAGAAGAACCATATCTCCACCTTAAAACAATCCTTGCTGCTTTGTTCTGTGCATTCTGCAGCCTCCTAACTTCACTTGATGATGCATTTCCCCAGACCACAGAACAGTAGTTCACCTGACTCTCAATTAATGCTTGTGTTATTTGCTGAATCAATTTTCTTGGTTAAATATTTAACTATCCTTCTGATTATGCATGCTGTTTTTTTTTTTTACATAGATTAGTTATTTGAGATGACCATGATAAGCAGTTGTCTAGCTGCACTCCCAATAGTTTCTGCCACTTCTTCAATTCGTACTCCTCCCATACATAATTGTATCCCATGCTGTTTTGGCCTTTTCCTAGTGGAACAGACCAACATAACTTTGGTTTTCTTGGTGTTTAAAACAAGTTTGTTTTAGCAAACCCACTCCCTAATATTCTCCAAATCTCCTTGTAAAGCTTGCTGTACCTGTTGAACCGATTGTCTTGCTGCATAAATTGTAGTATCATCTTCAAATATAGTAGCAAATATAGTAGCTTGAGTTTCAGCTAAGGCATAGGAAAGGTATATATTAAATAAAGAAGTGGCCCAAGGCAGCTGCCCTGAGGTATTCCACAGTTTAACACATGAGGGGAAGAAATGAACCATTGATATAGGTGGACTGTTTCCTGTCAGTTAGATATTACTGTACCCAATTCAATGCTACCACCTTAAAACCATAATGCATTAATTTTGTAAAAATTATTTCATGATCCACTAAATCAAATGGTGCACTGAAATCTAAAAATAGTACACCCACAAACTTGCCATTATCCATAGCATTGAGCCACTGGTCAGTCATGTCAACCAATGCAGTGGTAGTGGAATGGTTTTTGCGGTAAGCATGCTGATTGGCTGTAATCAGATCATTCTTTTCCATGTACTCCCATATTTGTCTACTCACAATACCCTCCAATATCTTACTGAGTGTAGGGAGTAGACTAATTAGTCTACTATTGGCAGGAGTAATGGGTTCTTTGCAGTCTTTCGGAATAGGACACAGTTTCGCATGCTTCCATACATTTGCAAACATCCCCTTTTCCAGTGACCAATTAAATATGTATCTCAGTGGAACTGCAATCTGGGGAGCAGCACAGCGAAGCAAAAAAATGTCCACAGGACCATAACCTGTAGATTTACCATCAGGCAATGACTTCAATAGGTTTAACATCTCCTGCACTGACACCATTTGCAGACAAAAAGAGCAGGTCTTGTTGCTCATAATATGATTATCAATCCATTGGACAATAGCTTGTTTGGAAGAATGTATGTTTACATTGTTGCTCAGTAAATTAATTTTCTTTGTAAAAAATCTGCAAAATGATTGGCAATACCAACTGGTTTTGTTATTGTTCTCCCATCAACCTCCACACTAGATGGGCATGACGAGATAGCCCTTAACTGTGTGTGTTCCATACCTTTTTAGAATCATTTTTACAATCAATAAAAGCATTGTTGTAAAATAACTTTTTTTTCTTTTGATTCAATTTAACTGCATAATTACATAATGTTCTATAATTCTGTTCATCAATTTCTAATTTTGACTTGGCTGCTAATAATTTTGCCATATTTCTTTGAGAAAAAGCCTCACCCAGTTCATCATCAATCCATGGAGATGGACGAGCACCAACTGTACGCTTTCTTATAGGGGCATGATGGTCCATTACCTCAGTGAGCAAATCAATAAAACATTCTGTAGCGTGATTTAAATCATTCTCTAGATAATTCAGCTGGCATGAATTTCAACAACTCATTATGACAAAATCCTTCTCACTAGTGCTGCACGACAGAGATATTGTGTGCTCTAATAAAGAGGAACTTTTCATAAGGACACAACCAAAGTGATTGGAAACATATAGGCCTACACACAAGCTTGTCATACAACCACATAGGCAGTCAATCACGATATCTCATTCCCATTTCAATTGTATTTCAATAAACAAAACTTCAGTGATTTAATCGTTGATTGTTGTGAAGATGGGATGGTGATGGCACAGATAGAACAATGAGACAGATGTATAAATGTGAAGCATCCGGTTGGCGTTTCCACTCAATACCAAATATGGTAGTGAGAGGAAGCCCACTGGCGGGCAGTGGGATATTGGATTTTGGACAACATTTTGCACATTTTCTCATCAATTAAACATTTGATCTCAATACAGTGTTCTGTTCCCAAAACTAGAATCTGTTATAAACAGAGTGGACTAAGTTCAGTAGGCTTTACCCTTTGCAAAAGTTTTTAAAAACCTCACTGTTTAGAAGGTGTGCAAAAGTAAATTGTGTTATTGCACATGCACATTTCACAGAGTAGGCGATTCCTAATGGAAATGGATTCCGCATTCTTGGCTCTGTCCACCACCTTGCCTGTTCTGCCCAATATGACTTATTTGTTCCCATTGGAAATGATAAGCTGTGGTCTATCTTGGTTTAGTTCTAAAAAAAAATTGGTGATGCTTAATGGTGCTGTTGAACGCTGAGAATAAAATGACCTATTAACTGGCGGACGAGGCCAAGATGAAGACACTGCTGGAACGTTTCAAAACGTCCAATTGCTATACTTACTGAGGCCTGTTTTCTGGATCCGGAGTTCCAAAACTTCCAATTAAATTTTCAAAGGAAAATAAAACCGTTACTTCTTCATCTGTTTCTATAGGAACGCATGCTTACATTGTAAAGATGTGGTCGCCGACAGATCCATAGAGCAATATTCTCCGCAGCACTGTAGTAGTGTACTGTATAAGCTTGGCAGGCAAACTCTTTATGGTAAAACCGTGAGTGAAATGGTTTTTAATCAGTGTTGCTGTATGGATGTAAGTTGTAACAAATAATTCTGCTATTTTCCAACTTGAAACGCACTACAAACAGCACAATGTCTTCACATTGTATGAATAAAGCCTTGTCATTCTCAATGATCATTGTTAATTCATGTTTTACTGTAAAAGTAAACAGGTTGGTTTGACTAATTCAGTTAAGACTTACACAAGGTCATACTGTATAAAGTTACACATTTTTAATGGACAGAATAGAATGGGGTTATACACTTATGGTATTTTGTAAGAGGGTAGAAAAATAGTCAGCAATCTTTGACACTGTGATGGAAAGATTATGTTGCTGTTAAAAATACTAGTGTCAGGAAAGGATGGTGTTCGTCTAGTGTATTATACAATATTAAGTTAGCCACTGTAAAAGGTGGTTTTAGGAAACCATATTGGACACACATATTTTATTAACCACAAACGAAAAGATTAAGGGACGTTTCTCCCCAGCCTTTCCCGGACTTAATCCTAGTCCCGGACCAAAAAACATACTCAGTGGAGTACTCTGATACTTTAAGAGGAGATTGTGTATATTTGTGTTCTTTGGGTCCCAAAACGACTCATTTTCCTTGATAATTTCTTGAAGTTTCACATTACTTCATCATTCAGCCCATCATGTAGACCAGAGAGATGCGGATCTGAATCAGCCCCTTCCCATTGAACCATGACTTCACACAATTCTGCAATCATCCCCCACTAAATCATCATTGTTCCTACTCGTGGAAATCACCTACATACTACATATATTTCTTAATGTAACATATTCAAATAATGAAATCAAAAATAATAATAATATTAATAGTATCTTACATCATTTGGTTCACGTGTGTATGGCGATATTATCCCTCGGCCTTCCAAACGTACTCCTATGTCCCCAACCATAGCATGATGTAAGGAGCCCTCATACCCCAAACCCCAAAAATGCTGCCAAGCGTAGTCTGTAGTCTACCTGGCCTGGCCTGACCAATGGTCTGATGGTACCACACACTGATGACACTTCCTAAAGACCAAACATAATGTTGAGTGAAGACAAAATGAGTCCCTGCCAATGGATGTCTGGCTAAAATATGTGGCTATGTCTGCTGTACCACAGTGTATAGTACAAGTTTTATTATGCCTGCAAAGCAGTCAATACAATCTGAAATCCATGAGCATACAAATGGCAAAGGACTATCTAAATACATATTTATGAATTGATAAAAGGACAGAACATGACAATATTAATAATGCATATAGTGTATGTGTATGTGTATGCAGGCTGTAGAATAGAAGTTCCTTCAGTACTGAGATAACTGAAATGTTATCTCACCAAAACAGATACTTCTTCTACACTACACCGGACCTATTTTGCCATGCCTGATTTCCCACAGTGTTACTACGTCAGCTATTCAATAGAAGTTTCAGAGGTTAAAAAAAAGAAGATTTCATCACTTTGTTTAGGAATTGTGCCAACTCTATCCAAATATGTACATTTGCTCTAAAGATATTTGTTCCACTTTAAATGAAAGATAACTAATAAAGGCTTTACAGAGCATACGTACTACGTATAAGAAAATATGTGATAAGGCAACGGGTACTAAGGGCGGCAGTTGGCAGTGGTGTGTCAGTATACACTCAGTGTAAATGCTCTGCTCTCTGTGTGTGTTTGAGGGAGCTAGCGAGCAATCCCAATTCCTTTATAGAGGTTTCTAATCCTGGCGCAGCCTGCTGACGTCATGCCGCCTCTCCTCTGCCGATGTGTCGTACCCACGCTCTCATTTCCTCCACGACTCAAAAACCCCAATCTCTGCTGCCCGCACTGTTTGTTTTGTTCCTGACGTCCAAGCAGCTGATTAAAACAGCCTGCCTTGTCTAGAGGCCCAGACAGCACGACCAGCCCCTCTCTAGCTGCTGAGGAGGGGGTTACGTTTTGGGAGAGAGTACAGCAGCAGCGAGGCAGTATGCCAAGCTCACTCCCCTTCCCCTCCTCCCCCGTCCTCTCCCACTCCTTCCCCTGTTTCAGCTATTTCTCTGACTCGGCAGCCCTCCTGTGCTCTGTTATAGCACGATGTGATCAGGAAGTGTGGCTCCCATCCATTTCCCCTCCGACTGAAGGGAAACATTGTAACAGAGTGGGACGGCTCTGGGCTCTATTACGTAGCGGGTTAAAAATAACTGGCATATTTAAGGCAGCAGTGGTATCCCAGTGCAGCCAGAGGGTGGACAGCCTGCAGCCCAGCAGGAGCGCTCTCTCTCTCTCTCTCTCTCTCTCTCTCTCTCTCTCTCTCTCTCTCTCTCTCTCTCTCTCTCTCTCTCTCTCTCTCTCTCTCTCTCTCTCTCTCTCTCTCTCTCTCATCCCATCTTCCTCCCTAGCCTAAGCGCAGAAGCCCACCAGATCGGATGGTGTGATGCAAGCAGCAGGCCGGCCGGGGACCGGGGCCCTGCCTGTGGAAGCTTGGCTTGGGCCCTGTCAACACACAGCCCCCTCATACAGCCCAATGCAATACACGCCACCACACTGACTGACACGGCATGCTTTCAAGCCTGCCCACTGTTGTTTTTATTTTTATTTTAATGAACAGAAACTGTAGCCAACAAGTACAGAATTTATTTTATTTTATGAACAGAAGCTTTCAAACAAGTGCTGAATTGTTTTTATTTCATAAACAGAAGCTATGACAACAAATACAAATTGTTTTGTGGATTAAATAGGCACACTCAAATTAGTCTGCTAACTTCTGTGAGTGGAGCACCTCTTGTTCTACACAGCTCATTCCTGAGCATCAGTTCCAGCTAAATTTTACCTAAACGTTAAGCTTATCTTGGCCTACAATATCTTTAGTCCATAAGGTGTATGTCTTTTGATCCTAAATGTTGATACAAAATGTCCTTTCAGGAAGTTTTGAACAGATATATAACACAGCAAGTTAACTGACAAGTCGTCTCATCCCCAGGCTAATTGCTAGCTTACTGGTGGACCAGACTAACTGACAAGAAAGCATGATATGTTTTGATGAATCCTTTTTAATCCCTTAACTACCCCGACAATAACTTTTACTGGAGATGACCTATCTTTGACCTTCTCTTTTCACCTGACTTCGCTATCTAGGTTGAATTAATAGAGAACAGGAATTCAAAAAATGTTTTACTATATTGTGTCTTCTTTATTAATGAATTTTCACTTTTAGTGCCATGTGGGAAAATAAAAGAAAGAAAGAAAAGTAAAGAATGTCTTAGTTTGTGGGATGAGTTTTGAGTGTCCCTCACTGGATTAACCAGTTTACTCTTGTAATTACACACAACAACATTTTTTTTTTTTTTTACCTTTATTTTACTAGGCAAGTCAGTTAAGAACAAATTCTTATTTTCAATGATGGCCTAGGAACAGTGGGTTAACTGCCTGTTCAGGGGCAGAATGACAGATTTTGTACCTTGTCAGCTTGGGGATTTGAACTTGCAACCTTTCGGTTACTAGTCCAATGCTCTAACCACTAGGCTACACTGCCGCCCCATTGAATATCACGGGCTGGTCTCATAGACTAGATGCAACACAGTAAATGAAAATCCAGGACACTGAAATTAATTCGATATGTTACGTTTGGTATGGTATAATGCGAACGTCTAGCAAATTAGCTTATTTAGCTCGTCATGTGAAATCCATAGATTAGGGCCAAATGAGTTTATTTCAATTGACTAATTTACTTTCTACGAAATGTAACTCAGCAAAATCTTTGAAATTGGTGCATGTTGCGTAACATACGAATTATAATTTATAACATATCATACGAAATGTATGACGGACATCCCCTAATGAATACATACCATATCAAATGTAACACATCATACTCATTGGAGTGTCTCGGATTTTCATTTACTACAGCATGTTACGTCTACCCCTGAGTCCAGGTTGAATGTCATCACAATATAATTACAGACAGTTAAAAATATACAGTTGAAACAAACAAACAAACAAAGGCACTGAGCATCAGATGACAAAACAGACTGACAGAGGGACATGGCAAATATAATATCATTAGTGCTGTGTTTTTTTTGTTAGCAGCGTGAATTAACAAAGCTAGACCAAGCTAAGAGTTCAGGGAAAAAAATGAATGCTATTTTTTAATTACTGTAAAGCATCTGGAAGAGAGCAGCAATAACCTCAATATCTGGAGTATTTTCCGTTAGTCATCGTATTGACTTGAATGCTTTCCTGGGGGACTGAACTAGGGATGGAATGCTGCTGGAAACCATGTCAGGCAAGACAAGTTAATCTGACTGGAGACAACAGCCAAGTGCCCAGAGATTTGTGCAAGAAGGTCAGTAGTTTTATTTACCCATCTTTATATACATATGTTTGTTGAAAAACATGTCAATGCATTTGACATTAGGTACAATTGTGATGAGTATCGCATTTTTGATGTTATAGTGACCAATCCTGTTGGAAACGTCCCTCTGACAAGTCATCCAGGAACCTTGAAGAATCGTTGGGGGTTTCTGTTTGTCAGCAATTTAACGGTCCAATCCCAATAACGCAACAGGGGTATGGATGACTAGTCTTAAAGACTGACCATTTCTGTTGGAGACCTTATCATCCAATAGTGTAGGAGCCTAGCATGTAGGGGCCTCTTACAGTTGTAGCAATAGTTGTGATAACAGAGTGGTTAGTCTCATCATTGGAAAAGTGTCTACGGAGAGCCAAGGAAAATCGTTACAGGAGGTACTTTCCAGAGACTTTGGTGCTGCTGCAAGTAAGAGACTGAGAGCATACTTCATCAAATCCATTCATTGATTGGACCAATCATAATGGCAATTTAACATGAGGACATTTTTTCACTAGCATCCCACACCAATGTGTCACTTGAGTCAATTATGGAGAACATGACACCTTGACAGCATTGAGTTAGGGCTTACATGATTAGCGTTGACGTACAATATCATTACCTCCATTTTTGATGTCACTGATGATGTCCTTACATAAGGTTGGTATGATTGGTATGACGCTTGGTTAATGAGAACTACAGTTGAAGTCAGAAGTTTACATACAACTTATCCAAAAACATATATTTTTAAATCCTGACATTTAATCAGAGTAATAATTCTCTGTCTTAAGTCAGTTAGGATCGCCACTATATTCTAAGAATGTGAAATGTCAGAATAAGAGTAGAGAGAATTATTTATTTCATCTTTTATTTCTTTCATCACATTCCCAGTGGGTCAGAAGTTTACATACACTCAATTAGAATTTGGTAGCATTGCCTTTGAATTGTTTAACTTGGGTCAAACGTTTTAGGTAGCCTATCACAAGCTTCCCACAATAAATTGGGTGATTCTTGGCCCATTCCTCCTGACAGAGATGGTGGAACTGAGTCAGGTTTGTAGGCCTCCTTGCTCACACATGCTTTTTCAGTTCTGCCCACAAATGTTCTATAGGCTTGAGGTCAGGGCTTTGTGAGAGGGCCACTCCAATACATTGACTTTGTTGTCTTTAAGCCATTTTGCCACAACTTTGGAAGTATGCTTGTGGTCATTGTGCCACAACTTTCGAAGACCCATTTGCAACCAAGCAAAGCATTAAACTTCATGTCTGATGTCTTGAAATGTTGCTTCAATATATCCACATCATTTTCCTTCCTCATGACGCCATCTATTTTGTGAAGTGCCCCAGACCCTCCTGCAGCAAAGCACCCCCACAACATGATGCTGCCACCCTCGTGTTTCACGGTTGGGATGGTGTTTTTCAGCTTGTTAGCTTCCCCCTTTTTCCTCCAAACATAACAATGGTCATTATGGCCAAATAGTTATATTTTTGTTTCATCAGACCAGAGGACATTTCTCCAAAAAGTACAATCTTTGTCCCCATGTGCAGTTGCAAAAGATAGTCAGGCTTTTTTATGGCAGTTTTGGAGCAGTGGCTTCTTCCTTGCTGAGCGGCCTTTCGATATAGAACTCATTTTTACTGTGGATATAGATACTTTTGTACATGTTTCCTCCAGCATCTTCACGAGGTCCTTTGCCGTTGTTTTGGGATTGATTTTCACTTTTCGCACCAAAGTACGTTCATCTCAAGGAGACAGAATGCGTCTCCTTCCGTCTCCTTTCGGAGCGGTATGATGGCTGCGTGGTCCCACGGTGTTCATACTTACTTAAAACACGTTTTTATACAGGGTCTCCTATTTTCAACCTGTGGGCTGCCCACTTCTACAGGCGGAAAATGGGAGACCCTGGATAAAAATGTGCATCATTGATAGCGAAGGGTACATTCAACCCCACAGATCGTAAGTATTGTTCCTAGAGATATGCATCTCTTAATGGGAAATAACATTTTGAGTCCTGTGTGGCTCAGTCGGTAGAGCATGGCGCTTGCAACGCCAAGCGTCGTGGGTTCGATTCCCGCTGGGGCCACCCATATGTAAAAAGTAGTGGCCCCAGCCGACTTGTAAGTCGCTTTGGACAAAAGCGTCTGCTAAATGGGATATATTATTATTATTATATTATTATTTTGGTAATTGTTTAGGTTTAGTTGATCAAGGACGGCAGGCTACGGAAGTTTCCGCAACGAGCCATCTGTTAACAATGACTCGTAGTGGGACAAAGCAAGCTGTCGGGTGAGACGCAGAAAGCTCTGAATATTTTAGTTTAAAAAGAAAAAGACAGCCTCCTGAGTGGCGCAGTGGTCAAAGACACTGCATCGCAGTAATAGCTGTGCCACTAGAGATTCTGGGTTTGAGTCCAGGTTATGTCGCAGCCGTCTGTGACCGGAAGACCCATGGGGCGGTGCACAATTGGCCCAGCATTGTCCAGGTTAGGGGAAGGTTTGGCAGGCAGGGAAGTTCCTGTCCCATCGTGCACTAGTGACTGCATGTTAGTGATGATTATGTTTGCACCATTACTACAGAGAAACGGTATTGTTTCTAGCCCAAACAGTTTAAAAGATATGACCCATAATACTGTTTTTTTTGCTTTCTATAGTGACACTGTTTTTTGCAGTATTACACAATAAAACGAACAACAATGTACCGTATTAGTTATTCACAAAGATGTACAATGCACTCTGGGTGATTTTAGGCATAACTGTTAAAGTATAACGTAAATTCTAATGAAACGTTGGTTTAACAGTACATTACATGAAAGAGGTACTGTATTTGAAAATGTACTGTAATGCCACCCCACAGAATACAGTACCCTGCCTTATTTTTGGTGTGCCAAAAACCCTTTTGACCACAATTGGGTGCATGGCACTTATGTTTCTGACTCATTAACACATTTTGAGGCTTGCCTTGTATGAGGATATATTTGTTGTATCCATATGTGAGAACACTGTACCAATTTAGTAACTGATATGTGGTAATGTAGTAGTGCCCCAACAATTTTAATGTATTTTTAATTTTTAATTTTACCTTTATTTAACCAGGTAGGCCAGTGATCTGAGATAAGGCGGGGCTTTACCTAGCAAAGACTTATAGATGACCTAGAGCCAGTGGGTTTGGCGACGAATATGTAGCGAGGGCCAGCCAACGAGAGCATACAGGTCGCAGTGGTGGGTAGTATATGGGGCTTTGGCAACAAACAGATGGCACTGTGATAGACTACATCCAATTTACTGAGTAGAGTGTTGGATGCTATTTTGTAAATGACATCGCCAAAGTCAAGGATCGATAGGATAGTCATTTTTATGAGGGTATGTTTGGCAGCATGAGTGAAGGATGCTTTGTTACAAAATAGGATACCGATTCTAGATTTAATTTTGAATTGGAGATGCTTAATGTGAGTCTGGAAGAAGAGTTTAAAGTCTAACCAGACACCTAGGTATTTGTAGTTGTCCACATATTCTAAGTCAGAACCGTCCAGAGTAGTGATGCTAGGCGGGCGGGTGCTGGCAGCAGTCAGTGGAAGAACGAACATGCATTTAGTTTTACTAGCATTTAAAAGCAGTTGGAGGCCACGGAAGGAGTGTTGAATGGCATTGAAGCTCGTTTGGAGGTTTGTTAGCACAGTGTCCAAGGAAGGGCCCGATGTTTACAGAATGGTGTCCCTATGTGTATAGGGGACAGATTGGAATGACTGCAAGCCTCAAACCTGTAATGGTTGAGTATTTGCCATGTCCTTGTTCAGTTTTGCTCTATATACAGTGCATTCGGAGAGTTTTCAGACACGTTGACTTTTTCCACATTTTATAAAATTAATTAAATAATTAAAATTAATTAAATAGATTTTTCATCATTTTTCACCCTCATCAATCTACATACAATACTCCATAATGATGAAGCAAAAACTGTTCAGCTTCAACTGAAATGATCTTCCAACAGTCTTGAAGGAGTACCCACATATGCTGAGCACTTGTTGAATGCTTTTCCTTTACTCTGCAGTCCAAATTATCCAAAACCAGCTCAATTGGGTTGAGGTCGGGTGATTGTGGAGGCCAGGTTATCTGATGCAGCACTCCATTCCTCTCTTTCTTGGTCAAATAGCCCTTACACAGCCTGGAGATGTGTTGGGTCATTGTCCTGTTGAAAAACAAATGATAGTCCTAAGCACAAACCAGATGGGATGGCGTATCGCTGCAAAACACTCTGGTATCTATGCGGGTTAAGTATGCCTTGAATTCTAAATAAATCACTGACATTGTCACCAGCAAAGCACCCCCACACCGTCACACCTCCTCCTCCATGTGGAGATCCTCCGTTCACCTACTCTGCATCTCACAAAGACACGGCAGTTGGAACCAAAAATCTTAAACTTGGACTCCAGTCTAATGTCCATTGCTTGTGTTTCTTTGCCCAATCAAGTCGCTTCTTCTTATTGGTGTCCTTTAGTAGTGGTTTCTTTGCAGCAATACGACCATAAAGCCTGATTCACACAGTCTCCTCTGAACAGCTGATGTTGAGATGTGTCTGTTACTTAAACTCTGTGAAGCATTTTTTTGGGCTGCAAATTTCTGAGGCTGGCAACTCTAATGAAGTTATCCTCTGCAGCAGAGCTAACTCTGGTCTGAGAGTCCTCCAAGCAGGCTGTCATGTGCCTTTTACTCAGGAGTGGCTTCTGTCTGGCCACTTTACAATAAAGGCCTGATTGGTGTAAAGGCCTGATTAGTGGAGTACTGCAGAAATGGTTGTCCTTCTGGAAGGTTTTCCCATCTCCACAGAAGAACTCTGGAGCTCTGTCAGAGTGATCATCGGGTTCTTGGTCACTTCCCTGACCAAGGCCCTTCTCCCCCGAAAGCTCAGTTTGGCCGGGCGGCAAGCTCTAGGAAGAGTCTTTGTGGTTCCAAACTTCTTCCATTTTAGAATGATGGAGGCCATTGTGTTTTGGGGGACCTTTAATGCTGCAGAAATGTTTGGGTACCCTTCCCTATATCTGTGCCTCGACACAATCCTGTCTCGGAGCTCTATGGACAATTCCTTCAACCTCATGGATTGGTTTTTGCTCTGACATGCACTGTCAACTGTGGGACCTCATGTAGACAGGTGTGTGCCTTTTCAAATCATGTCCAGGACAATTCTGATGGCCAATCACGTGAAGCGGATGTGTAAAGAAATCGTGCCACCCTTTTCCACCGAAGATATCAATAAAATCAAGAAGTTGTAGAAGTTCTATCAAGTTGTAGAAACATCTCAAGGATGATCAATGGAAACAGGATGCACTCAAGCTCAATTTCGAGTCTCATAGCAAAGGTTTTGAATACTTAAGTAAATTATCTTAATTTTTACCATTTTTAATACATATGCAAAAAAAATGTAGAACCTGTTTTCGCTTTGTCATTATTTTGTATTGTGTGTACATTGATGAGGAAAATATTAACTTAATCCATTTTAAAATAAGGCTGTAGCATAACAAAATCTGGAAAGGGAAAGGGGTCTAAATACTTTCTGATAACACTTTGATATGCTACAATATTAAAACACATTACCTAGCAGGCAACCATGCAATTACAGTAAAATACTGTAAAATACAAACCCTGCCTCCTCTCAATGAATTAACACATTCATCCATTAATTCATTACAATTACAATAAAAGATTACAGCAAGATTATTGGTACCATAAATCTGATTACGGTAACATGGTGTACTGTACATTTACAGCATTATACTGGCAGCAGAGTTGCCAGCAATTAACTGTAATTATATAATACAGCTGTGATGCTGTAATGATTACAATAGGCTCATTTACAGTATTCTTATGTATTGTATAATACACTACCCTTTTTCTTACTGTAAAACATTTTACAGTGTCCCTGCTGTAAAGCAAAAAACTGTATTTAGCTGGCAACTCTGCTGCCAGTGTAATGCTGTAAATGTACTGGGAACAGTTTTACAGTTCAACTGTAAATAGATCCATGAATTTATCAATTTACACCATACATGTTATCACTCTCTTTCTCTATCGTTCCCTCTTTTTCTGTATCTCTTTCTCTCGAGGCCAAAAACTTCAGAAAGAGTTGAAAGTGAACCCTGTCTTTTGAGACCTCTACACAAAGCCATTGTCCTCTATCATAAAGAATATGGGCATATTGAGATAGGCCTTTTGTGTTTCTGAAACCTGCAGCAGGAAACAGGTCGATTTAACACTTAACAGCAAGTATATTCTCACCAAACAAAGCCAGGAGGTTTAGTCTTTAAAATAGACATCAAATCAAACTTTATTTGATACATGCGCCAAATACAACAGATGTTTCTGTGAAATGCTTACTTTACAAGCCCTTAACCAACAGTGTAGACCTTACTGTGAAATGCTTACTTTACAAGCCCTTAACCAACAATGCATTTCAAGAAAGAGTTAAGAAAATAATTACCAAATAAACTAAACAAAAAATAATTAGAAGTAACACAATAAAATAACAATAACGAAGCTATATACAGGGGGTACCAGTACCGAGTCAATGTGCGGGGGTACAGGTTAGTCGAGGTAATTTGTACATGTAGGTAGGGGTAAGGTGACTATGTATG
This sequence comes from Oncorhynchus masou masou, assembly GCF_036934945.1. Lineage (NCBI taxonomy): Eukaryota > Metazoa > Chordata > Actinopteri > Salmoniformes > Salmonidae > Oncorhynchus > Oncorhynchus masou. Next base: position 41,688,377 of record NC_088239.1, on the reverse strand, counting down.
TATATAGGTTGTGACAGTACGCCTATAGTCAATGTGTGGGGGTACAGGTTAGTCAAAGTCATTTGTACATGTAGACAGGGGTAAGGTGACTATGTATGTATATAGCTTGTGACAGTACGCCTATAGTCAATGTGCGGGGGTACAGATTAGTCGAGGTCATTTGTACATGTAGGTAGGGGTAAGGTGACTATGTATGTATATAGCTTGTGACAGTACGCCTATAGTCAATGTGTGGGAGTACAGGTTAGTCGAGGTCATTTGTACATGTAGAAAGGGGTAAGGTGACTATGTATGTATATAGGTTGTGACAGTACGCCTATAGTCAATGTGCGGGGGTACAGGTTAGTCGAGGTCATTTGTACATGTAGGTAGGGGTAAGGTGACTATGTATGTATATAGCTTGTGACAGTACGCCTATAGTCAATGTGCGGGGGTACAGGTTAGTCGAGGTCATTTGTACATGTAGAAAGGGGTAAGGTGACTATGTATGTATATAGCTTGTGACAGTACGCCTATAGTCAATGTGCGGGGGTACAGGTTAGTCGAGGTCATTTGTACATGTAGGTAGGGGTAAGGTGACTATGTATGTATATAGCTTGTGACAGTATGCCTATAGTCAATGTGCGGGGGTACAGGTTAGTCGAGGTCATTTGTACATGTAGAAAGGGGTAAGGTGACTATGTATGTATATAGCTTGTGACAGTACGCCTATAGTCAATGTGTGGGGGTACAGGTTAGTCAAGGTCATTTGTACATGTAGACAGGGGTAAGGTGACTATGTATGTATATAGCTTGTGACAGTACGCCTATAGTCAATGTGCGGGGGTACAGGTTATTCGAGGTCATTTGTACATGTAGAAAGGGGTAAGGTGACTATGTATGTATATAGCTTGTGACAGTACGTCGATACATGACATCTAGATTTCACTGTAGTGTAGAGACTTGATATGATACTTGTAAAACAATTGTTTTATTATTATTCCACTGTTAACAATTTTTTTACAAGTATCATATCACGTCTCTACACTACAGTGAAATGTAGATGTCATGTAAATGGAGTAATGAAGACAACCAATTGGACATTTGTTGACATGGCCCAACCGACAAGATCCTGATGCAACAGGATTGGTGAGCCAGTAGTGTTTGCTCTCGACACAGAACTCTAAGCTGATAGACCTCCATGGGACACAGCATTTATGTCGGCTTCCAGCTCAAAGCAAACACTACACAGCCTCAGCCCACTTCAAAAACAACATGAGAATATATTCAGAGATCCTACAAGTTTATAAGTAGTATAACTAGATGTACCGTATATAGTCATATGCCAGTATAGTGAGTGTTTAGACATAATTGTAACTCCAACTGCCTAGTCTAAGGAAAGTTAACTGCTTATTTTATGGAAAGTTAACTTGTTTATTCTATGAAAGGACATTCAGAAAAAGCTATGCAGAAAAAGCATGTTGTAATGCTGATCTCATGTGAGGCTCAGAAGTAGATTAATAATGTTCTTGTCATACTCCTTCACCAATAACAAGACATGGTGTGAGATCAGCAATTAAACCCGAAGGGTTTGAAAAAGTACAGATACATAGTTAAAATGAAACACGAAGTGATCCAAAACTATTCTAATTTTATGTTTGCTTTATGTATGAGCTGATCACAGACATGGAGTTCAATATGCAAAATGCAAAACTCACCTAAGGCCGGTGAATTGCAGATGTCTGTCTGCAATACTGAGATACTCCCACAAAACCATTTATTGCAAAGTCTCGTTTGATATGCATTTTGGAATGTAAGTACTTTGTCTATTTTACCAGCCATCATTGCCAATTGTACCTTGTCATTCACAATCAGTGACACACCTGTAGTAGGCCAGTGTAATTGTTAAAGGCCATTGTATTGCACAGGCAAAGTACACAATGAGGTTACACAATACACACTCAGCTCATAAGCGACACACATTAAGCTAATAATAACTTACCCATATGCTACAATAGTAGGCAACTCTACAAATATTATGTGATAAGCATAAAGAACATTGTAACCTATGCATTTACTAATCAAAGAAATAGCTGCATTCTGTTCCTCATTTGTTACGTTATTATTCACTTAAGGTAATAGGTGCTGAATAATTGTTAGAGAATAATCAGAAATGTTTGAAATGTAAGAACTGTTGGAGCTATCATATTGGAAATCTATAAGGCTATAAGGGTACTTACTGTATAGGCTACTATCACAAAGACGCATAGGCTAGAGTGACAGACAAGGGAATGCCTATACAGTAGCCTCGAGTGGGGAGTCCCCAGTCCTGGGGCCTCATTATCAAAGGTGCTACCTGACAAAAAATACTCTTGCGACACTTTTCCTGCAAAGGTTGGTAGGCTATTTATTGAACTTGTTTGACGCACAGGAATTATAACAATGGTAGGCTAATAACAATATTAAAACGCCATTGGTTAAGAGATTGCATAGCAGCATGTAGCCTAAAATGTTACTTTGAGTTTTAGAATCATATGTTTTTTCGTTGTGTATTCCTGCAACACAACAAATACTATTTATCCATTGCTCATTCATTAGCTAAGTATGCTCAAATGTAAATAGACCGGTAGCCTAGACAGTTTGAGTAGGCTTGTAGTATTGCTGTGACTGAGATAGATGCATGTTGTTGTATGTGTCGAACCGCTTTGCTTTATCTTGGCCAGGTCGCAATTGTAAACGAGAACTTGTTCTCAACATACAAGAATTCGTATTTTGTATGTGGGCTGCAGCGTTTACTTTTAAATTGTTTGAAAAGACAATCAATCATGTAAAGTGTGAAGTTAGTGTTCTGAAAAATATTAAAACATTCTGCCCACACCTCTACAGAAATGAGATCACATTTGCTATTGTGCTTTCTTTCAGAAATGGACATGGCCCAGTTCCAACATTTCCAAATTATACTGCAAATGAGGGTGTTTTTGTTACCATAAAAGGTGAATGGAGGGCGTTTTCCAGGCAGGATTGTATAATAGGCCTACAATATGTTTTTGATTTATCAATGAACATTTTTGGCACACGCAAAACCTAGAATCTCCAGGTATGCCAGAATTTAGTAAGACATGTACACTTGGTTGATAAATGAGGCCCCTTGAACACTTGTATTTTCTGTAGAGGAGCTACAATATCTCGTCAATTAGTGCAACTACAAGTCATTATTCCCATACTAGCCTACTGTGAAACCTATAGGCTATCCCTTAGAACTGAGTTGATCCGGTTCCCCCACATTAGCTCTGGATAAAAAGCTAACGGCTGTGTAAGGGCCTCCCTGTTGCCATCGCTCTGTTTGCATGGATATAAACAGGAGACAGCGCGGAGTTCGGTTTTTTTCTGTCTTTTTCAGCCCTGCAAGCTTGTGCTGTCGTCATGAACTGCACCTTATTTTTTTCTACCTAACCAGAGAGAAGTGTTGTTTCTGTCCTGCCTGTCTGTTGCTCAGCAACACGAAGGCGTGTCCACCGGCGATGATTTAAGAAGTAGGAAACCCTTCTCTCGCTGTCACTTTTTGTCGGTTCAGTCTGTACTCCGGTCCCTGCATGGCAGCGGGATTGCTAGGGAGACGAGGGAATCCCCGGGTGTCGCCTCACTCCTGATCAATTTGCATCAGCGGTTCCATGCCTGGTTGTCCGTCTCAGTCTGCCTGTTCCATTCGCTGCGCCCACAAGCATGGCTTGGAGTGAAGTGTAGCGCAACATCATCTCGGATTGTCAACCGGTGTAAAATAGGCTACGTAACCCATGCTGAAACAACCAGTGTATTTTACAGAATAAATTCATCAGAAGAACCACGTATATTTTCATTGATGAGGTGCGGGCTTTTTTAGTTTGACAAAGCAGCATTTTGGATGGCCAATGCCATTATAAAGTGCGCTTGGATCCTAATAGGCTGTTCCTTATTTTGGAAGAAAACGATAAGGATTTACATTTACATCTTTTATGTTTATGCAGGCAACCACCAAGTGACTTCGATAATATGGCATTGAGCGGGACGCTTTTGCCATCCATATCCACATTTGCAAGCGGCCCGACTGTCAATAAATCCACGGGACATGCGAATTTGGTGAGTATGGTCATAGCATGTTTTTTATTTTATCTCAACAGTCTGGGCTATAGGCATATTTAATGGTAGGTCAGGTCATAATCGGTTTTATTTGTGTATTTCTATGGACATTTGTTTAATTTCTTGACATTATGTCATTGCTCATAGTTATTCGTGTTGCTACGTTGTATCATTGCCGCACTCTAGTAGGGGCGTGCACCAGCTGGGATAACAGTAGAATTTTCAGCGTGGTCACTGACTGAATGGATGGTAGTCTACTATAAGGATTTAGTTATAATTTACAGCATATACCCAGCAGAGGCATCCTGTATTGCTTTACTGTGCCTTGAACCTTCATCACTATTCTAGCCGTCTACCACCTGGTACTATACCCTGCACCTTAGAGACTGCTGTCCTATGTCGGCTACATAGAGTCATTGAATACTGGTCCCTTTAATTATGTTTACATAGTGTTTACCCACTTTATATGTATATACTGTATTCTAGTCAAGGCTCATCCTACATAACTACAGCTGTACACACCTTTTCTATTCATATACTTTGCATACTGTCTTTACACACCATTATATAGTATGTAGGCTATATATAGTTACATACATTATATGTATATATCAGTGGCGGTTGGTGCAGTTTAAGATGAGGGAGGATTATCATTATTTTTATGAGCCTTATTTCTATTACAGCATATTGGATGACGGTCATTCATATTCCATTTGCCCAGCTCAACGTAACATCGATAGGTTTAGGCTACTACATGATACTCAAATTGTCCCTGTACCCATCATGAGGTTGCTACAACCTAGCCTATGAATGAAAGTTTACAACGTAGGTGCACACGTCAAGAGACAGACAGTGACACATTCAATACCGACGTGCACACTCTTGCCTGCATCTAGCTGATCTAGGGTGTAATCATTAGCCCAAAAGTTGCAAATTAGAGTTTCTATTGGACAAATTCAGATATTTTTCTCCCCATTTTGTACCATTTGCTTCTGTTTAAGAAAATGTTTTCAACAGAATCGTCAGAATGAATACACCCCTGATCACACACAAACATAGTTAACGTTCATAGCAGCCACATAAAAACAGCGTGATCACTTTGCTCGTTGTACAGTATAATTCCTTCTCGCAACTATCTACACGCTCTCCTCCGATCACCTTTTCCTTTCGCTTGTGGACTTCAGTGCACAACACATCAGCTGCCTGTGACCAGGCAAAAAAAACTTTCCAAGAAAAACCTTCATATCATGACTGCTAACTGCTACACACAGCCTACATTGTTGTCATGTCATAGTTAACATAGCTACTAGGCCTAACGCGTTAGTAAACTCGCTACAGTCATGCAGTACTGTGTACAGCCAGAAAGCAGTTTAGCAGTTACACCGGCGGGCCCCAGTGGCAATACATGAATAAAACCAAAAGCTAACCTTGACTTGGAAAAGTTCTAGTGCTGGATGGACAGAGCCAGCTAGCTAACATAGCATCCCTTTCTGTTTGAGCCGGGTGTTTGAGTAGACTAAACAAGCTAGCTGAGTGAAAGTGAAAGTTTAAAAATCTCTCTCATGCTTTTCCTTATTTTGTAAGATATTAATTTGTTCAAAACTGTTCAACTATTGTCTTTCTCTCTCTTTGAGTCAACTACTCGCCATATTTTATGCACTTCAGTGCTAGCTAGCTGTAGTTTATGCTTTAAGTAATTTCATGCTGCTAAAGCTTTGATAGGTTGGGAGAATTATGAATTTGTCATAATTACTGTGTAAATCTATGGATGTGGGTGAGAACCATGAGCTGCCTAGGTTTTGCATTGAAATCAATGTACCCAGAGGAGGACAGAAGCTAGCTGTCCTCCGACTACACCATGATTCTGCTGAGGCTACTGTAGACCTTCATTGCAGAACAATGTGTTTTAATAAATTATTTGGTGACGTGAATATATTTAGTAAAGTTTTATCTAAAAATTATAACGTTTTTTAATGTTGCACTATAAAAAATAAAAAATAAACTGTGGAGTATGGTCTTCCTCTTCCTCCTCTGAGGAGTCTCCATTGGATATATATATTTTCTGGTAACTGACATTGGTTGTTCTGTAAATTCTTAATTTCTTAATTTCTTAATTGTTATTTTTGTGGGATTATGTGTGGATCGTGTTTTTTTACGTTTTATTTACTGCTAGGTATTACTGTGCTGTTGGAGCTAGAAACACAAGCTTTTTTCTGCACCTGCGATAACATCTGCGAATCTGTGTGCACGACCAATGAACTATGATTTGATTTGAATTGATTTAGGCTGTTGGTTTATCTATTGCCAATAATGTGAATAGAATAGCCTACCAAATGTGAGTTGTTCTCAGGAAAAGCTTATCCAGATCTCTTGTGTTATAGCATCCTAATAAACTGGAACTAATCCATACATGTCTGGGATTATCGTACATGTCTGGGATTATTGTACATGCCTGGGATTACACAAGCGTATTTGAGACACAACGATAGATATGACCAAGAATCACTTTCCCATTTCAGTTAGACAGAACAAGAAAATTACAGGTACTTACATTTGGCAATGAAATGTTTTGACCAAAGACACACAGTCTGGGTGAGCAGATTCACCTCAGCCAGTCTCTCAATGGTTTAGCACCATTATATCAGGCAGTCTTCAGCATTATGTTGATGGATTACCTATTGTCTCGGCTCTCTTTCTGTACTCATACTGATTTTAATGTGTGTTTCTCGTCTTCCCTAGAGATGGAAGGAGGAGCTGTCCCACCTGAAGAGGAGCAGCTGTTCTGACCAGGACATCTCCACTGGAATGGCCAAGAAAGAACCTGAAGATCTGGACCTACTGGACTATGACTTTATCCTGTCCAACACTATGCTACAACAGCAACAGCAGGAACAACAACAGCAGCAGGCTGAGGCTATGGCAACGGGCGGGTCCCAGCATCTGTCCCCTTCCCCGGGCTCCTACTCCTCCTACCAGCTCCCATCTCCCCAGGACTCTGCTCACAGTGACATGCTGTACACTATCCCTGACATCAGCGACGTGTCCCCCTCTGGGGGGTTCGTGGCGGAGCTGATGAGGCCTGAACTTGACACGGCGTACCTCCATCCCACCAGCCTGCATGGCAAGTTTGTGGTGAAGTCCACCATGGATATGGCAGAGGTTGGCCACAGCATTAATGTGAGTAGTAAAGCTGGTGTTGGTGTTGGCGCTGCCATGGACCCCTCCTCCTCTTCGTTGCCCTTTATTTGCCATAGGATAAAGCAGGAGAACCCCAGCACGTGCACTATCACCCGGCCCATGGACCTCCAACTAGGGGTGGTGAACTCACACTCCCAGCCCAGGGCTGGTCAGAGGCCCCACCCCGACAGTCACGGCTTCCTCCCAGGGGGGCGCCCTATGACTGCCAGCCGATCAGCCTCATCTCTGTCTCCGGACCACACACTGGCCAGGGACCACCACCCCTCCAGCCAGGTGTTAACCCACCCCCAAATCCCGCTGCCTGGTCCGGGCTACCACCACACCTCTCCGACAGGCTACTCTCTACTCCCACAGCATCGTGGGTCTCTACAGTACCAAGGTAAGTTCAACTTCAATCTAAGTGTTTTTGACCAAGAGCCTTTTTTTACACAACATTACAATTTTCTGGTGCCTGACTCTGAGGAAAACATTAAGGTGATGAGCTCATCACTTCACCCTCTTCTTTCCTCCTAGAGCTTTTGTCCCCCGGTGGCGATAGTCTACCAGAGGAGCCCAAACCCAAACGCGGCCGGCGCTCATGGCCTAGGAAGAGAATTGCCACACACACGTGTGACTATGCCGGCTGTGGAAAAACCTATACCAAGAGCTCTCACCTCAAGGCACATCACCGAACGCACACAGGTTGGTACACATGTTGGATTTCTCATTGGAAAAAATTTCAAAATGTTTTTTGACGTCAGGAGGATTTTTAGAATGCACTTTTTAATTCTTATTGCATCGCTTGGTTATGAGTTTCATTACTGTAGTTTATGTTTTATGAAATGGTCGGCCTTTAGTGATTCACAGCAGGAAGCTTTAACATTAAGTTTAATACCGGATTAATATTAACTTTACTTTACATTTTTTATTAATTTGGTAATGATTTGGTATAGAGACAGTCTGTAGAATGGAGACACATTTAATGGCTGGAATAATCCATTTAATTTGTTGAAATGGAACAATTTGTAAGAGGCAGCAATGTGACCCTTGTGTGTTAACTGCACTATAGAGCTACTATATGACATGATGATTTTACTTATTCATGCGTTCATGAATTTTTTATTCAGTAATGCCAGTTAATGTCCCTCAGCAGTACACTATATGTTCACCTATAACTGTTACCTTCCCTGCTACCTACCCCATGCTGCTTGGCCCTGGCATAACGGCTGTTGTAATGCTAGCAGTAAATTACTCTACTGCGTCATCATGGTAAAATAGCTAAAAAGAGAGAACAGCAGCCCAGTTGGCAGGTGTCATGAATGGGCATTTAAACAGCAACAGCAGGTTTATACTGATCACTTTTCAAATACAACTGTAGGCTGATTTGTTTAACCTTCATGCACTGCAGGACAGGAACAACCTCTGTGTTGAGGAGAGGAGAGTTTGGTCTGTTTTAACTCTAGGGTCAACAAACAAAATTCTAACGGCCTTGTTTGTGTTTGTGTCTCTCTCGCTCTCTGTGTGTGTGTGTGTGTGTGTGCGTGCCCTTGTGCATGCGTGTATGTGTGTGTTGTGTCATTACTAGGAGAGAAGCCTTATCACTGTGACTGGGTGGGCTGCGGCTGGAAGTTTGCCCGTTCGGATGAGCTCACACGGCACTACAGGAAACACACCGGGCATCGCCCGTTCCAGTGTGCCAAGTGTGACAGGGCCTTCTCAAGGTCTGACCACCTGGCACTACACATGAAGAGACACCTATGAGACAGGGCCTTCTCAAGGTCCGACCACTTGGCACTACACATGAAGAGACACCTATGGACTCACTGGACGCCATAGACCAAGACCAAGACCTGAACTTGTAGCTTTAAAAACCAAACATTGCCTTCTAGCCATTGTCAAAGCATCAAGACAAGTTGTGTGATTCATGACAAAGAGTGTTACACTCGCTAGGTTCAACCCCTATGACTAAAGACTGTTCTTTGTCCATGTATTAGTGATAAGCGAATAACCAAAATGGTGGTTATTTTTCGTTTTTTAAATAACTAATTGCTCAATGCACACATTGCACAGTATAAAGCCCAAACTATGTGATGTAGTAGGGAGTTGTAGTTTCCGACAGGACAATATTCTGCATAGTTTAGCGCAGTAAACGTGGTCATTAACTATAATGATAATAATCTATTGCGCGCCTACTTAGGTGTGGGGGGCAGACACGGAAAGAGAAAGAAGAGAGAAGAAAATGCGATCGAGAGGGATAGAGAGCAATTGCTTCGCAATGTATCTCTCCCTGAAAATACATAATCTAAGTCAGGGGTATCAAACTCATTCCATGGAGGGTAGTGTCTGCTGATTTTTGGTTTTGCCTTTCACTTAAGACCTAAACAACTAGGTGAGGGGTTCCTTACTAATTAGTGGCCTTAATTCATCAATCAAATACAAGGGAGGAGCGAAAACTCGCAGACACTCTGCCCTCAGGAGAATGAGTTTGACACGTGATCTATGCAATTGATAGTTGGTATTCAGCAGTCATAAAATAATGCCTTATTTAGTTTAAATAACTATAACAATAGTGATTTTGACCAACAGAATAGGCAGCAGCTCTATAGAGATGAGATCATGACTTGGAATGAAATAATAAAGTCATCAAATACAAAAAATTGAATATCCACAGCAACTAAAAGATTTTATTAAAGTGAAGTGAACAAATTATGGTTAATAAGTGATAAGAAGTAATGGGCAATCACTGCTATCATGAGACTTTTTTCATAGTTTTATTCTGTGTTGTTACAGCATTCAACCCACATAATTCATAACATCAAAAATAAATAATCAAAACCAAAATCGAAAACTCTAATTATAAAAAATAAATCATTATTGAACCGAAACCGAACTGACCTCAAAAAGCACTAATTGCTCAGCACTACCATAAATGGGATCGTGATATGACGTTTGACAAGAGCCCTCGGAACAACCTCCTTTGTGGGACAAAACTGGAATTTACCATCTAGGCTATTTATCGACAAAACTTGGAGGACCAGGTGCCAACGTATGACTGGAAATGTATTAGTTATCAGGGAAACAAGACTCAGACAGACAGAACACAGAAACGACATAACACTTCCTAAGAGGCCTTATATCCATTCTATCAGAAACATTGTTTGTCAAATTCATACTGTGTTAGACATTTATATTACTCTTCCAAGCCATTGATTACAGGTACAAATTAATTGATATGTTACAGGAAACTGCTCAAAGATAATGAAGTGTATTAAAAGGTACCAAAGATTTTTTTTTAAGAAAACAGATAAAAAAAAGAGTATCAAGTATCACATGGTTGTCCGTGAGTTTCTTGTCTGTGAGTTTCTTGTCTGTGAGTTTTTCTTCTTCCGCAATTGAACTTTAATCAGGTGAAAACTTTGCTCCTCAATGGCGATGGCAATCTTTCAATGCACTGTGGTTGCAAAAATGCAATAATGTTACATGAGACATTCATATCATCTTTAAAATCTCTGAACAATGTTTTTTTTTTGCTCAGAGTCAAAGCATGTAATATAATCTGAAGTTTTGTACATTTGTAAAGAAAATGCTTTTTAAAAACTGCTTAAAATGTTTTGTACAACATAAAGAATAAAATGTATTTAAAATTCACTTTGTATGCACTGATCACTGCTGTTTTGATAGCACTGTTATGTAAATTCTTCCATACTCGTATTAACCTGTAAAATGTTTTGATAAATGTATTTGGGGTGGCAGGGTAACCTAGTGGTTAGAGCATTGGACTAGTAATCGGAAGGTTGCAAGTTCAAACCCCCCAGCTGACAAGGTACAAATCTGTCGTTCTGCTCCTGAACAGGCAGTTAACCCACTGTTCCTAGGCTGTCATTGAAAATAAGAATTTGTTCTTAACTGACTTGCCTAGTTAAATAAAGATAAAATGAAGCAACATCTCTATCTAGTTTTATTAAACTATATAGTTTGACTATCTATTTACGTAAGTCATAGCACATTTAAAATAATATGAATGCTTAAAATCTTACTTAAGATGCTTAATAAATGTTCATCTCCTTTTCTAAAGCTATATAATACAAGGAAAGTGTACACACTTCATAATCATTGCAAACATCCAAGTTGTGGAGTTTCTGTTTACTAGCAATTTCAACACACTCTTTGAAGTAGTGTAGTGTAGCATAAATATCTTACATAAAATAGTTATTAAACTAGTTATACATAAATAGTTATCAAAGGTAGGCGTCCCCATTTACCTAGTCAAATGAATTTGAAATGAATTCATACAATCCCTTTAACATTGTTATTGTCTGTGGTTTCCAAACTCCTACCTGTCACTAGGGGACCTGATCCCAGATCAGCACTCCTACTCTGAGACGATTTATGAATACGGGCCTAGGAGAAGATATGTTCGACAACAAGTTCGTATTTAAAAGTTATGTGTAGGCCGGCTAACATGAATTCATTATGATCGTAATCGTATCATTTCCACTACATCTTTCATTTTCCAATTAACATGGTTTTTATTTTTTTTGAATGAATCTGAACTTATACATGACATGTTCTATCGGTTATATTGCTGTTAGGCTGTACTTTAGGTTATTATCACTCAACATTTTAGCTGGTACTTGTACTCAAACAGTCATTACTGACCTAAGTGGGGACCCCCTACACACAAGGTGCTATCTACAATCTTAAAGGGTTATTCAGCTGTCCCCATAGGATAACCCTTTGAAGAACCCTTGTTGGTTCCAGGTTGAACCCTTTCCACAAAGGGTTCTACATGAAACCCAAAATGGTTCTACCTGGAACCAAAAAGATTTTACCAGGAACCAAAAAGGGTTCTCCTATGGGGACAGCTGAAGAACCTTTTTGGAACCCTTTTTTATATAAGAGTGTAGGCCAAACCCAAGATAACCTATTTCATAGATTTGTTTATACTCAGTATAAAAACATGTAAATTAAGTGAAAAAAATGTTTTATTATTTATTTAACATTTATTTATATAGGCTTTTCTCATTGAGATAACTCTTTTAAAAGAGAGACCTAGTCCAATAGCTGCAGGGGGAACAAAGTTTCAGACAAAACAACTTGCATACACTAACACAACATTAAACAAAACTATAGACACACATACAGTACATCAATTACATATTACGTAAAAAAAAACATGAATGTCTTAACTAAAAAACAGCTGTCCTAAAGACAATTATACTTTTCTCTGATATTTACATCGATCAAGTGTTTAAACTCCACCAATGAGACTAGATCATCAAATGTTTTAATGTTCAGGAGAGAATTCCAGGGCCACGGAGCTGAGTAACTAAAACTATTTCTACCGTGACCTGTTGTAATTCATTGCTATTGTTAAAAGCAAATGAGAATGGGACTGTAATTGATATTATGAGTCTGCAAAGCTGTCATCAAAGCAAATGGTGGCTACTTTGAAGAACCTCAAATCAAATATATATTTAGATTTGTTTAACACTTTTTTGGTTACTACATAATTCCATATGTGTTATTTCATAGTGTTGATGTCTTCACTATTATTCTACAATGTAGAAAACAGTACAAATAAAGAAAAAACCTTGAATTGAGTAGGTGTGTCGAAACTTTTGAGTGGTACTGTATTATAGATCCTACCTATCTTATAAATCAGTTATGAGTGAAGGTACCTGTGTTTTAAAGATACAGTACATACTGTACATTACTATATAGGAGTGGTTGGTGACTCATCCGTGTCTCCCTCCTCTGATAATTATGTTTCTGTACCTCCACACCCCTCTTTGTTATTGGCAGTTAGTTAGTCAATGCTTGACCTACATACCAGGGAGGTTAATTAAATTCAGTTATCTTTACTAACCTATACTATACACTCCAACCTGGTCAGCAGTACTATGAGACACTGATTTCAGAGCCATTTTATGAAGACCCAGGCCCTGATTTCACACTCAGGGAACGTCCCCATAATAAACACCTGCTGACCAGACCAGACAGGGGGCCCAAACCCACCCCACCCTTCCCTCACCCCACCGCACCCATCCCCTTCCTCAAACCCTCCCTGCCCCTTCCCCAAATCCTCCCTACCCCTTCCTCAAATCCACCCCACCCCTCCACCCCCCCACCCCACGGCCTCTTCCGTTGTCATGTGTGCCCATAGACCACTGCAGCTGTAGGATATGACTCAGCACGAGGTATGTAGACACAGCGTTTTACAGGTATTGCCATGGCACATAAATCCAACATACCTCGACAGGTGTGGACCTAATCTCTAGTGTTTCTGAGTTTTTTCATTAATCAAATGAATTCCGGTAAATTAAGCCCACTTTCTGTCCCAGAATATACTTGATTTTGAGCTGTGAACTGGACACTTTGTGATGTGGTTCATGTTGTGATGTAGTAAAATCCCAATACCTGAAACCGTATCCCAACTATTCATGTACAGCACAGTACCAATGATTTTTATAACTAAACCAAGATAGACAACAGCCCGTAGTTTCCAATGGGAAAAAATAAGTCATAGTGGGCAGAACAAGCAAGAAGGTGGGCAGTGCCAAGCACCAGCTAGCACGTATCCTATTAGCCGGTTGTTCACTCTGTGAAGTGCGCTTGTGCAATAACTCAATTCGCCTTTGCACTCCTTCTAACGGTGCGATTTTTTAGGTTAAAGTCTAGACCACTCTGTTCATAACAGATTCTAGTTTTGGGAACAGAAAATTGTAATAAGATCAAATGTTTCATCAATGAGAAAATGTGCAGAATGTCGGCCAACATTCATCTCCTTCTGCCGGCCACTGGAATTCCTCTCACTACCATATTTGGTAGGGAGTGGAAACGCCAAGCAGATGCTTCATATTTATACATCCCGGTGAAATACCTGTCTCATAGTTCGGGTTGAAACAGACTGGGGATTTTAGGGTCTTTGGCTGCCCTCTAGTGGAAAACAGTACAATCTCGACTGGCCATCTTTACACCTCCTCAGGTATACAGTCAGCTTGATTACATTATCGTATACCCTGGCTTGTCAGTTAAACTGTAGGGTATGTATGGACTAGATAGTGATAACGGACTGTAATGTCTTGATTTACTTGAGCTGTTCTCATCTATTAATGTACCGTATTATGTAATATTTTATGTTTTGTGTGGGACCCAGTAACAGTAGCTGTTGCTTTTGCAACAGCTAATAAAATAACAGATAATTAACCACATTACTTATGGCTCCTAGTGGAGCAAAGGGTCTCAACAATTAACCCTTTTCGGGGCAGCTTTCTTAACACAATTCCAGATGTATCCTGCCTTCCCACTGGGCACAAACTGGATGAACCAATGTTGTTTCAATATAATTTGTCAACGTATTGTGACGTGAGATCTACGTGGAAAATGCATTGGATTTGCAAAAAATAATCAACTGTTGTCTTGAGGGTGAAATGAGAGTTGAGAGTTGTCATTATGGTAACCAATTCTCAACATAAACCTTGTATAAAATAATTTGAATTTGTACCTTTGAAACAATGTCATTTCTTCAAGGCTATATCAACTGGAGAGTTGATCTATCTACATTTATCCATGTGGTCTCCCATCCAGGGTTTTAACCAAGCCCTGCATAGCAATGTGTTATCTTGAGAATGATTATTGAGAGATCTCTTAATAACTGGACTAAATTGATTCACTGAATTGATTCAGTTGATTCAATTGATTCATTGAAGTCATTCCAAAGGGAAGTTTTAACAAAGCTAATTAAATTTGACCACAGTCAATCAATTACACTATTTAGGCCTATATAGCACTATGAATAAAGTCTTATTCTTTCATTTAGATTTTTGGTTGAAATTGAGACATGAATCCAACATATTTATTATCAAATCAAATTAATCTTTAATTCAAGTATATTTAAAGTTTTATTTGATTTAGTCCTATTCTTTAACGTGAATCCAACATTATTAATTTGTAGACAAACTGGAATTAACGTCAGACTAAGTCAGTGGCACAAAATATACATTCACGCCTTCCACTCCTTTGTGTGGTTGCGTTGTCGACCTAACACAATTCTACATGACTTTTGTGATACAGTAAATAGCCTAAAGTTAAGGCTATCTTACAAACTAACATAGCAATTTTTATTCAACGTTAAAATTAGCAACTCATCCATGGCCACATTTTGAGGTTACTGTAACTATAAAACTCTTATTTTCACAATATAAATATCAGAATCTTGAACGGATTTCCGGGGGCATGGATAATGTAACACACATTTCATGGAGCTCCGCCAAGTTGTGACAAAGTTTTGTTAATTTAGAGCACAGTTTTATTTATTGTTTTATTAATTTCGGTTTACTAAGTATTGTTGACATAGTTTCACGTCTCATAACTCTTCCGAACGGCAATAATGTCAGTGAATTGCTGAATGGAGGATTTCTGAAGTAGGCCGCAGCAGAGGACGGCTATTTGTCTGCTCCTGACACAGTTTCTTTTCTCTTCATAACAGTGAAAAAAGGGATGTAGTCGATGTAAACGTGACTGACATAAGAACCCCGCATTCAGTTACCGAACTTGTCAGCAAGCTAGCACATCCACAAATTGAGCAAACGGTCATATTTCTGTTATTTAAAATGTCAGTCTAGTCTAAAACTTGACTTCTATTGCTGAGGTTCATTTCCAAAACATAATCTGACTCTTCGATGTTTCACAAATCCCGAAAATGGCCGATAAAAGAGACACTCGGCCTAAAAGAGACCCTCCCAAAGGAAGTCCCATTAAAGCCCCAGGCTTGCCTAGGCGAGCATCCCCACCAAGCAACTCGCCAGGGCGGGAGGAGGACAGCGATGGATGTGCCCTTAGTTTTAGGAAGTTCACAGAAGCTGTGGATCGGATCAAAAGAGACACACAGTACTAGTCAAAAGTTTGGACACACCTACACCTTCAAGGGTTTTTCTTTATTTTAAACTATTTTCCACATTGTAGAATAATAGTGAAGACTTCGAAGATGTATTTATATATTTCTATTTTGAATTCATCAAAGTAGCCACCCTTTGCCTTGTTTACAGTTTTGCACACTCCTGGCATTCTCTCAACCAGCTTCATGTGGAATACTTTTCCAACCATCTTGAAGAAGTTCCCACATATGCTGAGCACTTGTTGGCTGCTTTTCCTTCACTCTGCGGTCCAATTAATCCCAAACCATCTCAATTGGGTTGAGGTCAGGTGATTGTGGAGGCCAGGTCATCTGATGCAGCACTCCATCACTCTCCTTTTTGGTCAAATAGCCTGGAGGTGTGTTGAGTCATAGTCCTGTTGAAAAACAAATAGTCCCACTAAGCGCAAACCAGATGGGATGGCGTATCGCTGCAGAATGTTGTGGTAGCCATGCTGGTTAAGTGTGCCTTGAATTCTAAATAAATCACTGACAGTGTCACCAGCAAAGCACCACCACACACCATCACACCTCCTCCTCCATGCTTCACGGTGGGAACCAGACATCCATTCCCCTACTCTGCATCTCACAAAGACACAGCGGTTAGAACCAAAAAGATCAACTTTGGACTCGTCAGTCCAAAGGACAGATTTCCACCAGTCTAATATCCATTGCTCGTGTTTCCTGGCCCAAGCAAGTGTCTTCTTATTGGTGTCCTTTAGTAGTGGTTTCTTTGCAAAAATTCGACCATGAAGGCCTGATTCACGCAGTCTCCTCTGAACAGTGGATGTTGAGATGTGTCTGTGAAGCATTTTTTTGGTTGCAATTTCTGAGGCTGGTAACACTAATGGACGTATCCTCTGTCACAGAGATAACTCTTGGTCTTCCTTTCCTGTGGCGGTCCTCAGGAGAGCCAGTTTCATTGTAGTGCTTGATGGTTTTTGTGATTGCACTAGAAGAAACTTTAAAAGTTCTTGAAATTTTCCGGATTGACTGGCCTTCATGCCATAAAGTAATGATGGACTGATATTTCTCTGTGCTTATTTGAGCTGTTCTTGACATAATATGGACTTTGGTATTTTATCAAATAGGGCTATCATCTGTACACCATCCCTACCTTGTCACAACACAACTGATTAGCTCAAACACATTAAGAAGGAAAGAAATTCCACAAATTAACTTTTAACAAGGCACACCTGTTCATTGAAATGCATTCCAGGTGACTACCTCATGAATCCAGTTGAGAGAATGCCAAGAGTATGCAAAGCTGTCAAGATAAAGGATGGCTAATTTGAATAATTTAAAATATATTTGGATTTGTTTAACTCTTTTTTTGATTACTACATTATTCCATATGTGTTATTTTATAGTTTGGATGTCTTCACTATTATTCTACAATGTAGAAAATAGTAAACATAAAAGAAAAACCCTTGAATGAGTATTTGTCTCAACTTTTGACTGGCACTGTATATTACATACTTCACACAAAAATCGACATTCCCTCCACAACTCTCCCTCGGAAATGTCCTTAATTAATGAACTGAAATCATCTGTAGCTGCTCTACAGGTAACAGTGACTACCATACGTTAACTAAATCACTCTGCTGTGTCTTACAGGGATGACCTAACCACCCTCCAGGCCACAGTGAATTCGCCCTTAGTAAAAAATGCGAGGACCTAGAAGGACGTCAACGCCACCACAACATACGTCTAGTGGGCATTGCTGAAGGTCTGGCCCAACAGACTTTGTTTCCCAACTATTGCAGGACATGCTTAACCTTGAAAAAAACCACTCAGACCGTGCCTATAGGTCACTGCGAGATAGACCCAGAGAGCATGACCCCCCATGGCCCTTCATCATTAGAGTGCATTACTACCATGTCCGGGACCAGATCCTGCACCAAGCTGGAGAAGCATCACCCTTACTGTACAGAGGCAAGAGACTATCCATTTTCCCAGACTTCACTGGCTCCGTGGCCAAGATACTAGTGATGTTTGGAAACACAAAGTGGCTTCTGCACACCTGTCCGGGAGTCAAGTTTGGTCTCTTCTTCCCAGTTGAGCTCCGTATATCACACTACCAAGCGGAGCCCTTCACAAGTTCAACAACCGGACCGCTGCAATTGACTTTATCAACAAGAACTTGAAGGGAACTGCTCCCTCAGACTGACTGGAGCAACTAGATGGATATTTAGCGTATCTGCAGTAGGTAAGTAGGTAGGTAAGGTCCGACACATGTAGCCTATCTGCAGTGCAGTGTTTGATAGGCTTCATGTGTCGGACCTTACCTGTCAAACACTACACTGCAGATAGGCTTCATGTATCGGACCTTACCTATCTGCAGTGCGGTGTTTGTTAGGTAAGGTTCGACACATGTAGCCCTATCTGCAGTGCAGTGTTTGATAGGTAAGGCCCGACACATGTAGCCCTATCTGCAGTGCAGTGTTTGATAGGTAAGGCCCGACACATGTAGCCTACTACAGTGCCTCCTGTTTTCTTATTTTATCATTATATGTACATTTTCCTCATTGTTGGCTGAAATAGTAAGCGTTTATTCTTATAATATACAGTGGGGCAAAAAAGTATTTAGTCAGCCACCAATTGTGCAAGTTCTCCCACTTAAAAAGATGAGAGAGGCCTGTACTTTTCATCATAGGTACAAAATGAGAAAAAAATTCCAGAAAATCACATTGTAGGATTTTTTATGAATTTATTTGCAAATTATGGTGGAAAATAAGTATTTGGTCAATAACAAAAGTTTATCTCAATACTATTTTATAGGAATGGACAGAGCCCGGTCTTAAAAGTCAAGTATCAGCCTTTAATCAAGAGAGTAATGAGTACATACACATTTTACCACAGGTTATAAACTGAAAATGACGTCAGCGTTTTCTAAATGTTCCGTCTCTTCTTGACACTGGTAGAAAGGCTCTATAACTCTCAAGCCTTCCCTCCTCGCTTAGAGCCAAGGTCAGTCTGTGTAGATAAGCATTCTAGACAGTCTGGATTCATAGTTCATTCATTTGTACCAAGGAACAGACCGTCATTGTTCTAACTTTCGCCCACGTTCACACACACATTATTTTCAGTACTGGGATCAAGAATGAAAACTCATACATATACAGTAACATTTAGTACTCTGATTAGTACATGTACAGTAACATAATAGTATTCGGATTAGTCAGTCCTGATTGAAATGCATACATAATTAGTCATCATTGATAAAAATTCCCTTAACAAGGTAGCAGCAATTCTGATACAGAAATCAGTGCCCTTTGTTTCTTCCATTGTTATTTCAGATGCCAATGGCAGATATATTATTGTCACTTGCCAATATTATTGTCCTTGCCAATGTCTATGCGTCAAATTGGGATGAAGAAAAAAAATGTTTTGTCTTTCTGTCTTCACGTCCATATGACTCACACTTATTAATCTTGGGAGGAGATTTTAATTGCTTGCTTAATCCTACTTTGGATTGTTCCTCCAACGAAATCAGCACACCTTCTAAGTCTGCTAAGGCTACCCAAACTTTTCTTGAAGAGTTTGCCATTACAGACCCCTGGCATTTTTTTTTCAATCCAACTAGTAGGGAATATTAATTTTCTCCCGTGTCCATCACACTTCCCCATTCTTCCTGTGGGCCATCCCACTGACGCATTTTTCACAGCATCCCCAAAAGTATTATTTCTTATAGCTATGATCAAATTTACTCTCAATCCTTCATTCGCAGCTATTAAATGGTCTAGGTGATGAGTTTACTGGTGACACATGGGAAGATATTCTGCACCGTGTCCACTCCTCTTCTATTTGTGCCAAACATGGTTTGATCCAATGCTAAATCCTACACCGCCCTCACTGGACTAAATTCAGGCTTTCCAAGATCTATCCTGATTTCGACAGGTGTCGGCAAGCTCCTGCTTCATTAATACATATGTTTAGGGCCTCCTGTTGTACATACTGTAACTGTTGGTCTGCCATCTTTGATACCATATCTAAAGTATTACAAGTGCCTTTTGCTCCTACTGCCATGACATCATTATTTGAGGTAATATCTGGTACCATAACATCACCAAAATACACATATGACTTTGCAGCCTTTTTGGGTTTGTTGGCAAGAAGATTGATTTTCATTCTGTGGGAGTCGCCCACTCATCCCTCTCATTTTGCGTGGATTAAAGATGTCTTACACTAGTAAATTGGAGAAGATAAAATATACCCTACGGGGTTCTTCTGACAAATTCTACCGAATGTGGCAACCTTTCTTTATCTATGTAGAGACACTGCATTTTCCCTCTACAGTAAACTGCCTACCTAAACTTTGTATTTAATTGATCCACCTTTGTGAGTGTGTCTTATTATAGTTTGTCTCTTCTTTTTAAAGGCTAGCCATGTTTTTTGTGCACTTTGTTGTTCCTAATGTATGTTTCATAATGAAAGTATTACAGTACTTAAGTATTGCATATTTTTGTATGGGCGTATGCATTCCTACCTCATTCAAAAATCATGTTCCCATGGTATATCAAATGTGTAAAAACACGTGCAATTGTACTGTATTTCAAGCATTGTTTACTGTAACTGTGAAAGAAAATACCAATAAAAAGAGAGTTACAAAAATAAATAAAAATCTTGAACGTCATTGATCATTTGCGCTACTTACTTTTAATGTAATCTCAACCACAATCCAGGTCCTTTAGTGGTGCTGATAGATGAAGCATAGTGATAAAACCTTAAGTTGTTGTATAAATAAAAAAATATGCCATTGTATCCCATTTTAACTTTGTTGTGCTTTTAAAATGATTGAAAGTGCAATGATAACACATTTAGACACAAACCAAACACAAACCAAAAAGCTGACATTGTTTTTCCATTGGAATTTGGTTCTGCTTTTAGATGCTTGAAAGCATAGTGATACCACATTGGGAATTCACCAAACTTCTGGTGGTCTTTTTGAGTGGTTGAATAAAGGTTGAAATTTCATTGATCAACGTCTCAACCAAAAATGACCCATATATCCACGTTTAAATGACATGGTGAGCCCAGTGGGTACTTTCTTCACCTCTTGTAAAACGGTTCTTCATTTCGGTTCTTCGCTGCTTTTTGAATTATGATTTTTGGACAGAACAGCCTACCTGTCCCCCACTTACACCTCACACAAATCTCAAATCTCTCAGTAGTGTTTCCAGTCCAGCTGCACACATCCGCTGGTCAATTATTATAAAGTGCACAAACCAACGCCCTAGCAATGACTAACTGTCCCGCACTCCTTAGAGCCAACTGATGATTCATATGGAAGTTGCCCAGCCGGATGGGATGGTAACCAAGCAGAGGAGAGGTTGCCAGTGGAGGTAGGCATGGCTGATCATAAGGAAGTGACTCACGGTATGGTAATCCATTCAAAAAAATGTACTTAACAGGTCAATCTGTATGATTCTGGTCACTCAGAAGAGCTGGTAGGCTACAACATTGCTAAGAATAGCAGACAGTTATTTTATTACCTGGCTGACGAACGATCCACGTGATTACACAGGACGATTGAGTGCTGGTGACAGCAGACTAACAGTTATGTGCATGTGGCTTATAATATGCTATTATTTCAGTATAGGACTCCCTTTCCAAACCACACCTTTGACTGAACTTTGTACAGCCTGCGTAGCATGTCTATGTCAGATCACAAACTGTGCAGGTGGACTAAATCACTCCAACCAGGGTTGTGTTCAGGAAGCGCCAAACGGAAGAAAAGGGTATGAAACAGGGAGATATGCTTTTCCTATTGGACAAGTTCAAATAGTGTTTTTGTTGGCCCTAATGAACATGACTCAGGAGAGCCTTGTGGTTCTACCGTTTGAGAACCCTCTGGGTTCTCCTCCAGAGAACAGAGCAGCTACATGACAGTACAATAGGTGGCACTGCATTCCCAGCCAGGAACATCACCAGGGCTCCTCAACTAAGAATATAGCCATAACAATAGTAGGTAAATGTGCATGGCACAAATGTGTATCACTCAACATCCTAACACACAAAATAAAAGCAAACGTATGCATTTCACATTATTTTTTATCTATTTAATATGTACATTTGAAATGTACACTATTAGTGTTAGATGCACAGCCACTGATATAAACTGCAAAAATCTTCTCTGGAGAATAAAATCAACAAAATCATTTTACCTCTTCATACTACTAGGGGGTCTGTGTGCTGGTAAAAAGGCAACGGAGTCTTTGTAGTGTTTGGCCTCCCAAACCATTTACAGTTTACAGTTTGGCACTAATTTCAGAACCTTGGCCATTTTTCAAAACTCTAGACACAAAACGGTCATCACTTGTAACACAGGCTGTCCAATGTTCAAAACATTGCAATGTGCATTCATATCGTTAAAAGAAACCATTGAGCTTGCAGAATCATTGGTTCAAATAACTCATTTATCATGAAATACCATAGGACCATTAATTTAGATCACCCACACACAAGACAGACTACTTATAACACATTAGTGATCCAAGAGGGTGTAGCAGTCAGACGTCTTTGTCCTGTGGTGTCCCTTGTATATATCGTTTTACATCTTTTTCGTCGCATATCCTTTCAAATATTTTGAATAAATACTCTCCTGCAACCCGCCTCACCCAATGTAGAGTGGATCTGCTTTTTTTCCTAAAGTATTTATATTTACTTCGGATCCGGAATCCCTCAACTAAAGCTAGCCAGCTAACTACCAGCTATCAGTCAGCAAACCATTGCCAGCGGTCATCAGCTAACCTTCAGCTCGGAAAGCTCTCGTCAGTCCGAACAACGTGACTCTAACCAGAGCATAACGGACCTGTTATTTTTATCCCCGGATTCCTACCGCAAACTGAACATTTTCATCTGGATCTTCACAACTAGCTACCCACAATCCCGGATGACTACTCCTGGCTAGTGTTTCCATCCCAGAGCAAGCACCAATTAGCTAGAAGCTAGCCCGGCCAGGGCTCCTGTGCTACCACCAAAGCGTACTCCTGGGCTACAATATCCGGACCCCTTCTACAGCCGGTACGGGGCATGGAACCCCACTGATCCCCCTAAAACTGGAATACCGACATAATCTGCCCAAGGTCTCAAACAGGCCCCTCAGGCGCGACGCCCCTGAAGGCCCATTATGCTAACCAGCTAGGCCTGCTAGCTACCTAGAGCTACTTGGAACCCTACTAATTTCACGACTGGTCTATCGACGTAACCGCATGAAGAGGCAAAATAAGACTCACCCCAATCGCGGCGTCCCCTAAAGGCTAACTTTCTAGCCCCTGCTATCTGCTTGCTTGCTAACCCGGTCTGCTAACTCTTGCTATCTGCTTGCTTGCTAACCCGGTCTGCTAACTCTTGCTAACTGCTTGCTTGCTAACCCGGTCTGCTAACTGCTTGCTAACCCAGCCTGCTAACTGCTAGCTTGCCCCGGTCTACAAACTGCTAGCTGCCGGCTCCGGCCTGCTAACTGCCAGCTTACCTGCCCGGTCTGTAACTGCTAGCCCATGCTAACTGCTTGCTTGCTAACCCGGCCTGCTAACTGCTAGCTTGCCCCGGTCTACTAGCTGCTAGCTTGTTTAGCCCCGGCCTACTAACTGTTAGCTTGTTAGCCTGCTAACTGTCTGAATCGCCGTGTCCCCAGCCAGCACAACCACTCACTGGACCCATATGTTCACTTGGCTACGCATGCCTCTCTCTAATATCAATATGCCTTGTCCATTACTGTCCTGGTTAGTGATTACTGTCTTATTTCACTGTAGAGCTTCTAGCCCTGCTCAATATGCCTTAACCAACCATGTTGTTCCACCTCCTACATACGCGATGAAATCACCTGGTTTAATCATCTCTAGAGACTATATCTCTCTCTTCATTACTCAATGCCTAGGTTTACCTCCAATGGACTCACATACTACCTTACCTTTGTCTGTACACTATGCCTTGAATCTATGCTATCGTGCCCAGAAACCTGCTCCTTTCACTCTCTGTTGTGAACGTGCTAGACAGCCAGTTCGTATAGTCTTGAGCCGTACCCTTATCCTACTTCTCCTCTGTTCCTCTGGTGATGTGGAGGTTAATCCAGGTCCTGCAGTGCCTAGCTCCACTCCCACCCTCCAGGTGCTCTCATTTGTTGACTTCTGTAAACGTAAAAGTCTTGGTTTCATGCATGTTAACATTAGAAGCCTATTCCCTAAGTTTGTTTTACTCACTGCTTTAATACACTCTGCCAACCCAGATGTCTTAGCCGTGTCTGAATCCTGTCTTAGGAAAACCACCAAAATCCCTGAAATCTCCATTGCTAACTATAACATTTTCCGCCAGGATAGAACTGCCATATGGGGCGGTGTTGCAATCTACTGCAAAGATAGCCTGCAGAGTTCTGTCCTACTATCCAGGTCTGTACCCAAACAATATGAGCTTCTACTTCTAAAAATTCACCTTTCCAGAAACAAGTCTCTCACTATTGCCGCTTGCTATAGACCTCCCTCTGCCCCCAGCCGTGCCATCGATACCATATGTGAATTGATTGCCCCCCATCTATCTTCTGAGCTCGTGCTACTAGGTGACCTAAACGGGGACATGCTTAACACCCCAGCCATCCTACAAACTAAGCTTGATGCCTTCAATCTCACACAAAATTTCAATGAACCTACCAGGTACAACCCCAAATCAGTAAACATGAGCACCCTGTCGTGGAAATTTCCTGTATTTACCAAATCATGAGAGCAAACCACACACAAGTCAGAGTTTATCACAAAGTCCATCTTTAATTATATGAGCTCCATCACAACCCTGTGACTCTCAGATCAATTCAGTGTCTATAAATGAATTCTCTGAGAGTCCCTTACACATTGCAACTGAGATCCTTTATAGCAAAGACACACATAGCCAGACAGCATTGGCATAATTTATCGTTCGGCTTTGTCTCCTAAACTATGTTCTTTTCTCAAACTCAGAACCTAAACAAATCCTCACATTAACAGGCATATATCAAATCCATCCTATCTTGACAAGATCACCGAGACACATTGACTGTCACACAGACATTGTGGAGCCAAGAGATACACGCTTGACCTCTCCCCTCTCTCCGGCCCAAGCAACTTAGTCTTGACAGAGAACAGATACTGCAACCCCGCCACAGTATTATACAAAAATAAACATTCTGATGAGAAGTAACTTATAAACAAATGATGAATATAAAGCATCTTACCTATGTTACCAACTAATTCTGATTTTTCCCCAACCACCCTCATAGATGTCATCCTAACAAAATTCGCCCTCCAAATACACCTCTGCTGTTTTCAATCAATCATCTTAGCGATCACTGCCTCATTGCCTGCATCCGTAATGGGTGTGCGACCAAATGACCACCCTCATCACTGTCAAACGCTCCCTGAAACACTTCTGCGAGCAGGCCTTTCTAATCGACCTGGCCGGGGTATCCTGGAATGATATGATATTGACCTCATCCCGTCAGTAGATGATGCCTGGCTATTCTTTAAAAGTGCCTTCCTCACCATCTTAAATAAGCATGCCCCTCTCAAAGAAATGTAGAACTAGGAATAGATATAGTCCTTGGTTCACTCCAGACCTGTCTGCCCTTGACCAGCACAAAAACATCCTGTGGCGTTCTGCATTAGCCTCGAATAGCCCCTGTGACATGCAACTTTTCAGGGAAGTTAGGAACAAATATACAGAGGCAGTTAGAAAAGCTAAGGCAAGCTTTTTCAAACAGAAATTTGCATCCTGTAGTACTAAATCAAAAAAATTCTGGGACACTGTAAAGTCCATGGAGAATAAGAGCACCTCCTCCCAGCTGCCCACTGCTCTGAGGCCAGGAAACACTGTCACCACCGATAAATCCACTATAATTGAGAATTTCAATAAGCATTTCTCTACGGCTGGCCATGCTTTCCACATGGCTACCTCTACCCTGGTCAACTGCCCGGCACCCTCCACAGAGACCCGCCAAAGCCCCCACCATTTCTCCTTTAACCAAATCCAGATAGCTGATGTTCTGAAAGAGCTGCAAAATCTGGACCCCTACAAATCAGCCGGGCTAGACAATCTGGACCCTCTCTTTCTAAAATTATCTGCCAAAATTGTTGCAACCCCTATTACTAGCCTGTTCAACCTCTCTTTCGTATCGTCTGAGATTCCCAAAGATTGGAAAGCTGCCGCGGTCATCACCCTCTTCAAAGGGGGTGACACGCTAGACCCAAACTGCTACAGACCTATATCTATCCTACCCTGTCTTTCTCAGGTCTTCGAAAGCCAAGTTAACAAACAGATTACTGACCACTTCGAATCCCACCATACCTTCTCCACTATGCAATCTGGTTTCAGAGCTGGTCATGGGTGCACCTCAGCCACACTCAATGTTCTAAACGACATCATAACCACCATCGATAAGAGACATTACTGTGCAGCCGTATTCATCGACCTGGCCAAGGCTTTCGACTCTGTCAATCACAACATTCTTATTGGCAGACTCGACAGCCTTGGTATCTCAAATGATTGCCTTGCCTGGTTTACCAACTACTTCTCTGATAGAGTTCAGTGTGTCAAATCGGATGGCATGTTGTCCGGACCTCTGACAGTCTCTATGGGTGTGCCACAGGGTTCAATTCTCGGGCCGACTCTCTTTTCTGTATACATCAATGATGTTGCTGCTGGTGATTCTCTGATCCACCTCTACGCAGACGACACCATTCTGTATACTTCTGGCCCCTCCTTGGACACTGTGTTAACTAACCTCCAGACGAGCTTCAATGCCATTCAACTCTCCTTCCGTGGCCTCCAACTGCTCTTAAACGCAAGTAAAACTAAGTGCTATTCAATTGATCACTGCCCGCACCTGCTTGCCAGTCTAGCATCACTACTCTGGACGGCTCTGACTTAGAATACGTGGACAACTACAAATACTTGGGTGTCTGGTTAGACTTTAAACTCTCCTTCCAGACTCACATTAAGCATCTCTAATCCAAAATTAAATCTAGAATCGGCTTCCTATATCGCAACAAAGCATCCTTCATTCATGCTGCCAAACATACCCTCGTAAAACTGATCATCTATCCGATCCTCGACTTTGGTGATGTCATCTATAAAATAGCCTCCAACACTCTACTCAGCAAACTGGATGCAGTCTATCACAGTGCCATCCGTTTTGTCACCAAAGCCCCATACACTACCCACCATTGCGACCTGTACGCTCTCGTTGGTTGTCCCTCGCTTCATACTCGTCGCCATACCCACTGGCTACAAGTTATCTACAAGTCTCTGCTAGGTAAAGCCCCGCCTTATCTCAGCTCACTGATCACCATAGCAGCACCCACTCGTAGCATGCGCTCCAGCAGGTATATCTCACTGGTCACCCCCATAGCCAATTCCTCCTTTGGTCGTCTTTCCTTCCAGTTCGCTGCTGCCCATGACTGAAACGAATTGCAAAAATCTCTGAAGCTGGAGACTCACATCTCCCTCACTAGCTTTAAGCACCAGCTGTCAGAGCAGCTTACAGATCACTGCACCTGTACATAGCCCATCTATCTACCTACCTCACCCCCATACTGGTATCTATTTATTTATTTATTTTTCTCCTTTGCACCCCAGTATCTCTACCTGCACGTTCATCTTCTGCCGATCTACCATCCCAGTGTTTAATTGCTATATTGTAATTACTTCGCCACCATGGCCTATTTATTTCCTTAACTTACCTCATCTACTGTATTATTGACTGTATGTTTTGTTTATTCCATGTGTAACTCTGTGTTGTTGTATGTGTCGAATTGCTACGCTTTATCTTGGCCTGGTCGCAGTTGCAAATGAGAACTTGTTCTCAACTAGCCTACCTGGTTAAATAAATGTGAAATAAATAAATAAAAAGTGTCAATAACGTTAACAATCTTGCAGCACACCTCCAAGTCCAGAGTCTGCTTCAGAATAATGAATACATGGTGACATCACACACTGCCCACTTCAAAACACATTCCTTGATGAAAACCATGTCACAGAGCCTGAGAAAGGTCTCTAATTAACTGTAAAACATTTTTGGGGAAAACAACAGATGAAAGTCACACACACACACACAAACACACACGCACGAGAACGTGCGTACACACACAATGTCCCGGACCGGGAAAGATAAAATCATACACAAACACATACAAACACACACACTCAAAGGCACAAACACACACACACTGCAGTAAAAGGCAGTGGTGTAAAGTACGTAAGTAAAAATACTTTTAAAGTATAACTTAAGTAGTTATTTAGGGTATATGTATTTTACTTTACTCTTTATATTTTGGACAACTTTTACTTTTGCTTCACTATATTCCCTAAAGAAAATAATGTACTTTTTACTCCATACATTTTCCCTGACACCCAAAAGTACTTGTTACATTTTGAATGCTTAGCAGTACAGGAAAATGGTCCAATTCATGCACTTATCGAGAGAACACCTCGTACTGCCTCTGATCACTAAACACACGTGCTTAGTTTTTAAATGATGTCTGAGTGTTGGGGTGTGCCCCTGGCTATCCATAAAATTAAAATAAATCAAATGGTGCTGTCTGGTTTGCTTAACATAAGGAATTAAAAAATTATTTATATTTTTACTTTTGATATTTAAACATATTTTAGCAATTACATTTACTTTTGATACTTAAGTAGATTTAAAACCAAATACTTTTAGACTTTTACTCAAGTAGCATTTTACTGGGTGACTTTTATTTTTTTTATTTTACTGGGTGACATAGTAATTTTCTATGACAATTTGGTACTTTTTCCACCACTGGTTAAAGGTGACAATTAAATGGTACTATTATTGAAGGTCATTTTTTCAGAGGAGGAGGAGGCAGAATGAGATGCAATGTGTGTGTGTGTGTGTGTGTGTGTGTGTGTGTGTGTGTGTGTGTGTGTGTGTGTGTGTGTGTGTGTGTGTGTGTGTGTGTGTGTGTGTGTGTGTGTGTGTGTGTGTGTGTGTGTGTGTGTGTGTGTGTGTTAATAAATGTAGTAGTGTTGGATTTCAAGGTGCTGAATTTGTATGAGACCAGGCCCAAAGACAGGAGTGTCTGGATAAATAATGCAACAGTACAGACAGACTGTCTCAGATCTGACAGAGCCGTGGGTAGATTGTGTAGGAGTCTGTTCCACAGAGAGTAGAGGGGATGGAGGGCACTTTCTCTCTCTCTCGCGCTCTTTCTTTCTTCCTCTGTCTCACTCTCACATTATCTCTCTTTCAGGTAGAATTTGACAGAAAACAACAAAAACCACAACACCAACAATGACACAACTGTCATACAAATGACTGAAGAACGACTGGCACTGTGCTTTTCTGGTCTTATTATTTGTTTGGTTGTGTGTATGCCCGAGGGGATGGAGGGCACATTATGTCTGAAATTAGGTGTGAGTTTCATTGGCTTTATTGGCTTGGGAAACATATGTTTACATTGCCAAAGTAAGTGAAATAGATAATAAACACAAGTGAAATAAACAATAAAAATTAACAGTAAATATTACACTCACAAAAGTTCCAAAGGAGTAGAAACATTTCAATGTCATATTATGTCTATATACAGTGATGCTGTCACATCTGCTCCCGCTCCTCCTCTCCTGTGTTTGGCATTGCCGGTCTACTAACCATCGGTCTACTAACCACCTGTCCTGGCAAACCATAATTTCTCACACCTGGCAACCATCATTACGCACACCTGCGCCTCATCATTAGGCAAACCTGGACTTCATCACTTCCCTGATTACTCCCCCTTTACCTAGCACTCCGTTGTTATCACTCCCCCTTTATCTAGCACTCCCTTGTTATTACTCCCCCTTTATCTAGCACTCCGCTGTTATCACTCCCCCTTTATCTAGCACTCCATTGTTATTACTCCCCCTTTATCTAGTACTCCCTTGTTATCACTCCGCCTTTATCTAGCACTCCCTTGTTATCACTCCCCCTTTATCTAGCACTCCGTTGTTATCACTCCCCCTTTATCTAGCACTCCATTGTTATCACTCCCCCTTTATCTAGCACTCCCTTGTTATTACTCCCCCTTTATCTAGCACTCCGTTGTTATCACTCCCCCTTTATCTAGCACTCCATTGTTATTACTCCCCCTTTATCTAGTACTCCCTTGTTATCACTCCGCCTTTATCTAGCACTCCCTTGTTATCACTCCCCCTTTATCTAGCACTCCGTTGTTATCACTCCCCCTTTATCTAGCACTCCGTTGTTATCACTCCCCTTTATCTAGCACTCCGTTGTTATCACTCCCCCTTTATCTAGCACTCCCTTGTTATCACTCCCCCTTTATCTAGCACTCCGTTGTTATCACTCCCCCTTTATCTAGCACTCCCTTGTTATCACTCCCCCTTTATCTAGCACTCCGTTGTTATCACTCCCCCTTTATCTAGCACTCCGTTGTTATCACTCCCCCTTTATCTAGCACTCCATTGTTATCACTCCCACTTTATCTAGCACTCCGTTGTTATCACTCCCCCTTTATCTAGCACTCCATTGTTATCACTCCCCCTTTATCTAGCACTCCCTTGTTATCACTCCCCCTTTATCTAGCACTCCCTTGTTATCACTCCCCCTTTATCTAGCACTCCATTGTTATCACTCCCCCTTTATCTAGCACTCCCTTGTTATCACTCCCCCTTTATCTAGCACTCCCTTGTTATCACTCCCACTTTATCTAGCACTCCGTTGTTATCACTCCCCCTTTATCTAGCACTCCCTTGTTATCACTCACCCTTTATCTAGCACTCCCTTGTTATCACTCCCCCTTTATCTAGCACTCCGTTGTTATCACTCCCCCTTTATCTAGCACTCCGTTGTTATCAGGCAGCAGCATTTCTGTGTTCATGTTCAGACACTAATCTTATTTGTGTATTCACTCTATGTGTGGGCGGCAGGTAGCCTAGCGGTTAGAGGTTTGGGCCAGTAACCGAAAGTTGATGGATCAATCCCTGAGCTGACAGATTAAAAATCTGTTGTTCTGAACGAGGCAGTTAACCCACTGTTCCCCGGTAGGCGGTCATTGTAAATAATAATTTGTTCTTAACTGACTTACCTAGTTAAATGTTTAAAAAAATGTTTTTATTAAACTCACCAACAGCAACTGACTCCCTGCATCTTTGTTACAGTTGCAACGATGTGCAAAGGGAAATAAATATGGGTTTGTATTTACAATGGTGATTGTTCTTCACTGGTTGCCCTTTTTCTTGTGGCATCAGATCACACGTGTTGCTGGTGTAATGGAACACTGTGGTATTTCACCCAATGGGAGTTTATCAAAACTGTATTTATTTTTTGTGTAATCTGAGGAAAATGTGTATCTCTATGGTCATACATTTGGCAGGAGGTTAGGAAATGCAGCTCAGGTTTCACCTAATTTTGTGGGCAGTGTGCACATAGCCTGTCTTCTCTTTAGAGCCAGGTCTTGCAATAGCATGGCTATCCTCCCTGAGTCTGTACATAGTCAAATCTTTCCTTAATTTTGGGTCAGGTAGTCTACCATTGTGTACTTTCTGTTTAGGGCCAAGGCCAGCATCCCAGAGTCGCCTCTTCACTGTTGATGTTAAGACTGGTGTTTTGCGGGTACTATTTAATGAAGCTGCCAGTTGAGGACTTGTGAGGTGTCTGTTTCTCAAACTAGACACTCTAATGTACTTACTTGTTCAGTTGTGCACTGGGGCATCCCACTCCTCTTTCTATTCTGGTTAGGGCCAGTTTGCTCTGTTCTGTGAAGGGAGTAGTACACAGTGTTGTATGAGATCTTCAGTTTCTTGGCAATTTCTCGCATGGAATAGCCTACATTTCTCAGAACAAGAATAGACTGACGAGTTTCAGAAGAAAGTTATTTGTTTCTGGCCGTTTTGAGCCTGTAATCGAACCCACAAATGCTGATGCTCCAGATACTCAACTAAAGAAGGCCAGTTTTATTGCTTCTTTAATCAGAACAACAGTTTTCAGCTATGCTAACATCATTGTAAAAAGGGTTTTCTAATGATCAATTCGCCTTTTAAAATGATAAACTTGGATTAGCTAACACAACGTGCATGTCAAGGGGTGTGTAACTGGTGGCATGGAAGTCAAACGCAGGAGAGCAGAACTTGGAAAATAGCCGGAGCCATTTCATGTACATAACTACCGTCATACAAAAGTAACAAACCACATGGGCACAAAAACCTGTATCGCACCAGTAACATAAAGCCCACATACTTACAATAAACAATTCCCGACAAGGACATGGGAGTAACAGAGGGAACATATGCAACATGTAATTAGGGAATTGAAACCAGGTGAGTGGAACAACCAGACAAAACAAATGGAACATGAAAAATAGATTGATGATGGCTAGAAGACCGGTGACGTCGACCGCCGAACACCGCCCGAACAAGGAGAGGAACCAACTTCGGAAGAAGTTGTTGCAGTGCCATTGGAACACAGGAGTGATGGTTGCTGATAATGGGCTTTTGTCCCCCTATGTAGATATTCCATAACAAATCAGCTGTTTCCAGCTACAATAGTCATTTGCAACATTAACAATGTCTACACTGTATTTCTGATCAATTTGATGGTAATTTAATGGACTGACATTTTGAAAAAAAAGGACATTTCTAAGTGACCCCAAACTTTTGAACAGTAGTTTATGTATAGTTTTTTGTGTGCTCTAGGTGTCCAGATGGAATTTGTATTTGTGGTCCTGACATCTGGACCTTTTTTGGAACACCATTATTTTTTCTTCTTGAGATTTACTGTCAGGGCCCAGGTCTGACAGAATCTGTGCAAAAGATTTAGGTGCTTCTGTAGGCCCTCCTTGGTTGGGGACAGAAGCACCAGATCATCAGCAAACAGTAGACATTTGAATTCAGATTCTAGTAGGATGAGGCCGGGTGCTGCAGACTATTCTAGTGTCCTTGCCAATTCGTTGATAGATATGTTGAAGAGAGTGGGGCTCAAGCTGCATCCCTGTCTTACCCCACGGCCCTGTGGAAAGAAATGTGAGTGTTTTTTTTGCCGATTTTATCCGCACACTTGTTTGTGTACATACATTTTATAATGTTGTATGTTTTCCCCCCAACACCGCTTTCCATCAATTTGTATAGTAGACCATCATGCCAAATTGAGTCAAAAGATTTTTAGAAATCAACAAAGCATGAGAAGACTTTGTCTTTGTTTTGGCTTGTTTGTTTGTCAATTAGGATGTGCAGGGTGAATATGTGGTCTGTCGTATGGTAATTTGATTAAAAGCCAATTTGATATTTGCTCAGTACATTATTTTCACTGAAGAAATGTACGAGTCTGTTGTTGATGATAATGGAGAGGATTTTCCCAAGGTTTCTGTTGAGGCATATCCCACGGTAGTTATTGGGGTCAAATTTGTCTCCACTTTTGTGGAATAGGATGATCAGTTCTTGGTTCCAAATATTGGGGAAGATGCCAGAGCTGAGGATGATGTAAAATAGTTTAAGTATAGCCAATTGAAATTTGTTGTCTGTATATTGTATCATTTCATTTAGCATACCATCAACATCACAGGCCTTTTTGGGTTAGAGAGTTTGTATTTTGTCCTGTAGTTCATTCAATGTAATTGGAGTATCCAGTGGGTTCTGGTAGTCTTTAATAGTTGATTCTAAGATTTGTATTTGGTCATGTATATGTTTTTGATCTTTGTTCTTTGTTATAAAGCCAAAAATATTGGAGAAGTGGTTTGGCCATGCATCTCCATTTTGGATAGATAACACTTTGTGTTGTTATTTGTGTAGTGTGTTCCAATTTTCCCAGAAGTGATTAGATTCTATGGATTCTTCAATTACATTGAGCTGATTTCTGACGTGCTGTTCCTTCTTTTTCGTAGAGTATTTCTGTAGGCTCAGATTTTGTGGGTCTCTATGTTTTTGGTTGGATAGGTTTCTCAATTACTTTTTTTGCATTCTTCATTAAACCACTTGTCATTGCTGTTAATTTTCTAAGGTTGTCTGTTTTTCAAATATTCTGTTTAGGTTTGCTACTGCCAAATGTACACCTTCACTACTCAAGTGAAACGTTTTGTTCTTGAAGTTGTCTAAAAGGGATTACATTTTCTTTAGGCCAACGGCAGATGACCTCAGACCTTGTATATTCCAGGATGAGATAGTAAAAGCTTTGTGTCCCATAGTGTCTAGTGTTGTTTTTATGTGGTTTAGGCTCAGACTTTTACAGTAGTTGTGAGCAGAGCATGTTGAGCATCTGATACATACCTCTTAGGCTGCAGGATGGGGCTTGGGCGGGTGTATTAGTACAGGTTGGGCCCATTGCTCTGCTCACGGAGTCGTCATAAGTGTGAATGTTATGTTGAGGTCCTTGCTGCAAGGGTGGGGGAAATGGGGGGGGCTGAAGGGTTTGTTTGGGGAGGGTTAGACTGGTTGGGGAGGGGATGTGGTTGGTGGTGCTGTGGTCTGGGTCTATGTCCTCTTGTTGTGGATCCTCTTGGTGCAGGTCCTCCGGGGGAATCTCGCAGTTCTGGGAGGGGGTCTTTGTGAGGTGCTGGGGCTGCGGTTGAGGGTGATGTTCTTCAGGGTCCTGGAAAAGGAGGGGCCTGCTGCCTTGTAGAGCTGAACCTGGTCATAAAGGCTGTTGAAGTCCAAGGTGGAGTGGTGAGCCAGGTAAACATTTCGTTTTGAGGCACAGTCATGGGAAATGCTTGAATTTACCCGCTGTATGGTGGCAGGGTGAAGGTATTTTCGTGGTAGCAGGGTGGAGATAACCACTTAAGCGTTGGAGAAAGTGGAAGAGACTTTTTCAATCAATCCCTTGAGTGCTGTGGCTACCCTTTCCTGCTGGGCTGTGGGACTCTACTCGGTCCTCTGACAGCAGCTCCATTGCAAGCCAGGTGTTCTGACACCAGAGTTTAGCTACTTGGTGTTTTGGAAAACGTTTCATGTCATCAATGTATTTCCCATTTGAGTCAATGAGGAGCACAATCTAGGGATTTTGTGTGTCCTCAATGGGTGTGGGGGTGTTGTCAGCAGAGCTATCCGGTGGGCTGAAAGGGGGGGTGCCTGGAGGGGGAGTCTGTTGAGTTGGTGGATCCTACCTTCTCTGTCCTGTTGAAGTGGGTGGTTGGCTTCTCTGGGGAGATGGCTAGCTCTTTCTCACCTCCTCTTGCAGTGCTCTTAGCTGGGCTGTGTGTTCCTCTGTTAGCTGTACCATGTGTTCCTCTCTCTTTTCCTTAAGTTCTCTCACCTCAGACCGGAGTGCAGCCAGCTCTCTCAGACAGCCATCTGTCTCTACCTTCAGCCCTCTGGGTTTGTGTTGTGCTGGTCTGTTTGGTATGTCTGTGCTGTCTGGAGTGTGTGGACTAGCTCTCTGAGCTCTACCATGTCTCTCACCAGCTCTGTGAATTTCCTCTCAATGACGGAGGAGCCGTGCAGTTGTGGGGCCTGGGTGTGTTCAGTCCTGCAGGGGTGACAATCCTCATCTGCAGGACAGTTTGAAGAGGTTTGATCAGACTTGCTTGGGGTGGGGTGGTTGTCACCAAGAAAAAAAGCTTCTCCTGCCATGGTCTCGCTTTGATTCTGTGGAAATCCTTTTGGATATGTATGAAGTGGCCCTGCACCACCATTCCAGGTTGACAGAGGGTGTCTCAGTGTCCTCATTTTCCAGTATTCCGATTTCCCAACCTCCACCAATACCCTCTTTTTATTTTTTATTTTTTACCCCTTTTGGTAGTTACAGTTTTGTCTCATTGCTGCAACTCCTGAATGTACTCGGGAGAGGCGAAGGTCGAGAGCCGTGCGTCCTCCGAAACACAACCCAACCGCACTGCTTCTTGACACAGTGCCCACTGAAACCGGAAGCCAGCCACACCAATGTGTCGGAGGAAACACCGTATACTTGGCGACCGTGTCAGCGTGCACTTTGCCCGGCCCACCACAGGGGTTGCTGGCGCGATGGGACAGGGACATTCCTGCCGGCCAAACCATCCTCTAAACTGGACGAGGCTGGGCCAATTGTGCACCACCCCATGGGTATCCAGTCGCTGCCGGCTGCGACAGAGCCTGGACCCAGAATCTCTAATGGCGATGCAGTGACCACTGCGACAACTCGGGAGGCCCCCCCTCTTATACCCTCTTATAGCTGTGTGCCATGCCCAGGGATTGTACCTCTTGGGGATGTTATTTGAAAACATAATGTTAACTTTCACTGCTATGCGGATGACACACAGCTGTACATTTCAATGAAACATGGTGAAGCCCCAAAATTGCCCTTGCTAGAAGCATGTGTATCAGACATAAGGAAGTGGATGGCTGCAAACTTTCTACTTTTAAACTCGGACAAAACAGAGATGCTTGTTCTAGGTCCCAAGAAACAAAGAGATCTTCTGTTGAATCTAACAATTAATCTTAATGGTTGTACAGTCGTCTCAAATAAAACTGTGAAGGACCTCGGCGTTACTCTGGACCCTGATCTCTCTTTTGAAGAACATATCAAGACCATTTCAAGGACAGCTTTTTCCATCTACGTAACATTGCAAAAATCAGAAACTTTCTGTCCAAAAATGATGCAGAAAAATTAATCCATGCTTTAATCTAAAAATAATCTAAAATCCATGCTTTAATCTAAAAATGTATCTAGCTTAGACTACTGCAATGCTCTACTTTCCGGCTACCCGGATAAAGCACTAAATCAACTTCAGTTAGTGCTAAATACGGCTGCTAGAATCCTGACTAGAACCAAAAGATTTGATCATATTACTCCAGTGCTAGCATCCCTACACTGGCTTCCTGACAAAGCAAGGGCTGATTTTAAGGTTTTACTGCTAACCTACAAAGCATTACATGGGCTTGCTCCTACCTATCTCTCTGATTTGGTCCTGCCGTACATACCTACACGTACGCTACGGTCACAAGACGCAGGCGTCCTAATTGTCCCTAGAATTTCTAAGCAAACAGCTGGAGGCAGGGCTTTCTCCTATAGAGCTCCATTTTTATGGAACGGTCTGCCTACCCATGTCAGAGACGCAAACTCGGTCTCAACCTTTAAGTCTTTACTGAAGACTCATCTCTTCAGTGGGTCATATGATTGAGAGTAGTCTGGCCCAGGAGTGGGAAGGTGAACGGAAAGGCTCTGGAGCAACGAACCACCCTTGCTGTCTCTGCCTGGCCGGTTCCCCTCTTTCCACTGGGATTCTCTGCCTCTAACCCTATTACAGGGGCTGAGTCACTGGCTTACTGGGGCTCTCTCATGCCGTCCCTGGAAGGGGTGCGTCACCTGAGTGGGTTGATTCACTGATGTGGTCATCCTGTCTGGATTGGCGCCCCCCCTTGGGTTGTGCCATGGCGGAGATCTTTGTGGGCTATACTCAGCCTTGTCTCAGGATGGTAAGTTGGTGGTTGAAGATATCCCTCTAGTGGTGTGGGGGCTGTGCTTTGGCAAAGTGGGTGGGGTTATATCCTTCCTGTTTGGCCCTGTCCGGGGATGTCCTCGGATGGGGCCACATTGTCTCCTGACCCCTCCTGTCTCAGCCTCCAGTATTTATGCTGCAGTAGTTTATGTGTCGGGGGGCTGGGGTCAGTTTGTTATATCTGGAGTACTTCTCCTGTCCAATTCGGTGTCCTGTGTGAATCTAAGTGTGCGTTCTCTAATTCTCTCCTTCTCTCTCTCTCTTTCTCTCTCTCGGAGGACCTGAGCCCTAGGACCATGCCCCAGGACTACCTGACATGATGACTCCTTGCTGTCCCCAGTCCACCTTGCCGTGCTGCTGCTCCAGTTTCAACTGACCTGAGCCCTAGGACCACACCCCAGGACTACCT
The DNA here is from genome assembly GCF_036934945.1 of Oncorhynchus masou masou. Classification (NCBI taxonomy): domain Eukaryota; kingdom Metazoa; phylum Chordata; class Actinopteri; order Salmoniformes; family Salmonidae; genus Oncorhynchus; species Oncorhynchus masou. The sequence continues at coordinate 41,650,390 of NC_088239.1, read as the reverse complement.
GACATGATGACTCCTTGCTGTCCCCAGTCCACCTTGCCGTGCTGCTGCTCCAGTTTCACCTGACCTGAGCCCTAGGACCATGCCCCAGGACTACCTGACATGATGACTCCTTGCTGTCCCCAGTCCACCTGGCCGTGCTGCTGCTCCAGTTTCAACTGTTCTGCCTTATTATTATTCGACCATGCTGGTCATTTATGAACATTTGAACATCTTGGCCATGTTCTGTTATAATCTCCACCCGGCACAGCCAGAAGAGGACTGGCCACCCCACATAGCCTGGTTCCTCTCTAGGTTTCTTCCTAGGTTTTGGCCTTTCTAGGGAGTTTTTCCTAACCACCGTGCTTCTACACCTGCATTGCTTGCTGTTTGGGGTTTTAGGCTGGGTTTCTGTACAGCACTTTGAGATATCAGCTGATGTACGAAGGGCTATATAAATAAATTTGATTTGATTTGATTGTCTATGTGGAAGATTCGGTTGATTACGTTCCCATTTTTGTAACAGTCAGCAAAAATGTCTCTGGATTGTCCATGGGGAGCTTCTCTTTGTATTCTTCCCGTGCCTTGTCATTTTTAATATCCACGTGGTACTGTACTGTAGTGACCTCTGCACAGTGGGAAGCCATGGAGCAGCGGACCAAAGAGGCCTCTGCATTTGGGTAGGGGAGGAACCCTGCTGCAATTGTTGGGCTCAGGGGCTTCACAGCTATCACTTCAAACTTCAGGGCCAGTTAATGTTGCAGCTGGGTCTGTTCTTTCCATGCAAGTTTGGTAGCCTTTTTAACTTAGCATTCAGTATTTATAAAGTAAAATATCTAGAAATTATTGTAATATTATTTTATTCCTAGGCTTTTGAAGTAGCTTCAGACTGAACATTACTTACTGGTTGGATATTTGTTGTGCTTCTTTTGCTGGTTGCTGGTTTGTCAGAACGTTTGCTGGATAGTCCTTGGCTGAAAGAATCCTTGGTAATAAAAAGTAATATTTGTTTGCAAGTTAGTTAGGACACATCCCGATTTCCGGGATGTCTCCTGGTCCGACAAACAGCACTGTAGCTCTGCCATCTTCCATCGCAGATGCAGAAGGCCACCATAGGCAGATGTGGTGGAGTGAGACTCATCCCATACAAAACTGATATCTCTAGCTTAAACAGGCTTGTTGTGTGTGTGTGTGTTAATTAGACTCAAGGGGGATTAATTAAAGCCTAACATAACATAATTACAGTGCCTTCAGCAAGTATTTATAACCCTTGACCTATTCCACATTTTGTTGTGTTACAGCCTTGTTGAAGGAATTTAATTCCTCTGTTTTAATTCCCAATTAAAATTAAACACTCTGTCAATTCATAAGAATTTGTAAGACCCTTATTTTATAGGAATGGACAGAGCCTGATCTTAAAAGTCAAGTAACAGCCTTTATTCAAGAGAGTACTGAGTTCATACACGTTTTACCACAGGTTATAAATTGAAAATGACGTCAGCGTTTTCTAAATGTTCCGTCTCTTCTTGACACTGGTAGAAAGGCTCTATAGCTCTCAAGCCTTCCCTCCTCGCCTAAAGCCAAGGTCAGTCAGTGTAGATAAGCATTCTAGACAGTCTGGAGATATCGTTCATTCATTTGTACCAAGGAATAGACCGTCATTGTTCTAACTTTTGCCCACGTTCACACACACACATTATTTTCAGTACTGGAATCAAGAATGAAAACTCATACATATACAGTAACATTTAGTGTTCTGATTAGTACATGTATAGTAACATAATAGTATTCGGATATTCGGATTTTGGATTATTCGGATTTTGATTCCCTCTCCTCCTTATTTGGATATTTCAGTAGTATTTGTTGAATCGGGACGATGATCAATACTGCCACAATTCAAATGACCATTCCAGTTATCTTGCGCATTCCTTTCCTGTCTCCCCACGCCCAGTATTTGTACAAGATCACCGTCCTATCCCCCAGCACTTAATCAATATCCCGTCTTAATCTCGGGCGGATGTGCCTCTCATGATTAAGTTTATTTTATTTACGGTAGTGCACATTACCACAGGTTATTTTCGAACCTGCTCAGTGTATATCGGTTATACAAAACCCAGTGTATGTTGGTCATACAAAACCCTGTGGGAATAGCAAAGCTCCCATTATTGATGAATTCTGAAAATTTTAGAACATCAATCAAAGAACTCAAATCCCCCCAGAATCGAGAATAAAGGCTACTGACCTGCTGCCAACTGGGAAAACCACTGTTCGTTTGGATCTGTCACCGTACCTGTCATCTGGGTTAAACACCGGCCTGTTTTTAACCTCAATCCAGAAGCCAGGTCTTTTTTTTAATAACGTGCATGATTTTTCCGGCGTACGACCTCCAGATGGCAGGGACGGATTTTTAGATCCCGGCTTCGAAGGACCAATTGTTGAAGGAATTTAATTCCTCTGTTTTAATTCCCAATTAAAATTAAACACTCTGTCAATTCATAAGAATTTGTAAGACCCTTATTTTATAGGAATGGACAGAGCCCGATCTTAAAAGTCAAGTAACAGCCTTTATTCAAGAGAGTACTGAGTTCATACACATTTTACCACAGGTTATAAACTGATAATGACGTCAGCGTTTTCTAAATGTTCCGTCTCTTCTTGACACTGGTAGAAAGGCTCTATAGCTCTCAAGCCTTCCCTTCTCGCCTAGAGCCAAGGTCAGTCAGTGTAGATAAGCATTCTAAACAGTCTGGAGATATCGTTCATTCATTTGTACCAAGGAACAGACCGTCATTGTTCTAACTTTTGCCCACGTTCACACACACACATTATTTTCAGTACTGGAATCAAGAATGAAAACTCATACATATACAGTAACATTTAGTATTCTGATTAGTACATGTATAATAACATAATAGTATTCGGATTAGTCAGTCCTGATTGAAATGTATACATAATTAGTCATCATTGATGAAAATTCCCTTAACAAGCCTGAATTCAAAATTGATTAAATATTGTTTTCTCACTCAACTACACACAATACCGCATAATGACAAAGTAAACAGTGTTTCTAGAAATGTTTGCATATTTATTAAAAATGAAATTCCAATGTATCTTATTTACATATGTATTCACACACTGAGTCAATGCTTTGGAGAAGCACCTTTGACAGCAATTACAGCTGTGAGTCTTTAGGGTAAGTCTCTAAGAGCTTTACACACCTGAATTGTGCAACAGTGTCACATTACTATTTGAAAAATTCTTCAAGCTCTGTCAAATTGGTTGTTGATCAACAACCATTTTCAGGTCTTGCCATGGATCTTCAAGTAGATTCTGGAAAATTCCAGAAAATTATGTCATGGCTTTAGAAGCTAATTGACATCATTTGAGTCAATGTGGATGTGTTTCAAGGCCTACCTTCAAACTTAGTGCCTCTTTGCTTGACATCATGGGAAAATCAAAAGAAATCAGTAGACCTTGTAGACCTCCAGTCTGGTTCATCCTTGGGAGCAATTTCCAAACGCCTGAAGGTACCACGTTCATCTGTACAAACAATAGTACGCAAGTATAAACACCATGGGTGAAATAAATCATTATATCTACTATTATTCTGACATTTCACATTCTTAAATTAAAGTGGTGATCCTGACTGACCTAAGACAGGGAAGTTTTACTTGGATTAAATGTCAGGAATTGTGAAAAACTGAGTTTAAATGTATTTGGCTAAGGTGTATGTAAACTTTCGACTGCAACTGTACAAGGGGTAACTTTTTACTTAACTTTTTAAACTTTTATAAGTGAATTTTAAAATGCAAGCACACGCACGCACAGGCGTACATCTGGACGCGAACACACACACACACACACACACACTCACACACTCACACACACACACACACAGAGACAGACACGTGAATAAAGTGCCATTTGGGACGCATTCTATATTCTCTGTGATGCAACATAAAGGTTGGGAGTTAGAAGACAATATACAGGACATTTTCCATAGGCTTTTTCCCAAGTGTTTGTAGCATTATCTAGAGAGTTTGGTCTTATATGATGTAAACAATGCTGGGAGGGGAGGCATGGAGGGAAGAGGAGATACTGAATGATGTACAGTCAGATGGCCTGGGACTTTGCAGTGAATCCGGTGTAAATTTTGGGAGCACAAAGTGCACAACTTTACTAAAAACACCCTATTCTATCGTAATTCACATCTTCCTATCCTCCTACCATATTTGTAGTGTGGACCGAGAAGATGATGTCCACAAGCTTTGTGCTGAGCTATGATGGTGGCTAACTGAATGCCCAGTTTGCCCATCCACCCTCCTACTACTGAAGCTTAGATAGATTGAAGTGATAGTCCTGCAGATGCTCACAACAGTCCTTGGAGCCCCTGGCTGCTTATGAGATTGATCCAGCACGCTGCCACCATGTCTGCTGCTGCTGCTTCGTGATAAGTATTATTTCATTTGTATTTCTAACAAAGTGTCTTCACAGTCATTGTCGTGCATGTTATAGAATGCCATTTGGCAACCATTCCTATAATTATGAGAAAGACCACGGTCAAATCCAAGTGTATTTGTCACATGCACAGAATGCAACAGGGGTAAACAATACAGGTACAATTTTGCGTTCAAGCTCTTCCTCAACAGTGCAGTGTCAATGTCAAAGGGAAGAAAATAGAAAAATAGGATCTTAAAGAGAGATATGCTCAAATGAAAACTAATTAGAAATAAAAACACAATAATTAATGCCACATACAAGGCCAGTACCAGTATCATATCAATGTGCAGGGATTACAGTTTTTTTCGATTGCTAAACGACAGTGGGCACAACTGGAGTCACATGTGCAAAACTCTAACTACAGTCTGCACTACCAACAGTCACCTGAGCTAAACAGTTCACATCACCTGCAAAACTCATTCCAAGCAACACAACTCTTAACACATGGCTCAAAACACGCTCAGTGCTTCCAAACACTATGCACAACCCTCACTGAGATAACACACACTGTCACTCAGAACACACTGAGAGTAAAAACACTAGCATCAAACACCAATACAGAAAATACAAACTTTCATCTTTACAGTTTGAACAATTTCAGTGACTTCATACAAAGTAATATTTTCTTCAAAGAAAAGTGACATTCTTTCACATGATTTATTCAATTTTTTAGAACATAACAATTCTTTAAGGTAAATGAAAATTAGCAGTTTGCTTCAATAGTCTGTAGTAATTTACGGAATTACAGTAATGAGAAAAAAAAGATAGAAACTAAAAGTACATACTGTAATTCAAACAAATAATTGAGGGGCTAATCCTGCCTCTCTCTAGCATCAGGCCACAGGTTTTCTTCAACATCACATCTAATGTTTTCTCTTGCCATGCACCTGGGGAAGAACCTTCTGGAGTGCCTTATCCATCCCTGGCAGTCCTCTGGACTCGTGTCCTCACATCCGGCACGCATGGCTTCCAAAAGAGACATTTGGTCATGTGGGTGGTGACCAAACACTTTCCACCTCCAGGCAGAGAAAAACTCCTCTATTGGGTTGAGTAAGGGTGAATATGCAGGCAGGTACAAAACCATAAATCTGTGATGTGCTGCAAACCAATCTGTGACAGCTGCAGAGTGGTGAAAAGCAACGTTATCGCAAACTATGACAAAAACTTGGGGGTTTCTTACTGGCTCCCCTGTTCTGCTGGCACTAGCTGAGCATAGAGCTGTTCTAGGAAAGCTATATGCCTTTCTGTGTTGTATGGGCCAATGAGTGGTGTGTTGAGAAGCAAACCATCATTGGCCATTGCAGCACACATGGTGATATTTCCCCCCCTTTGGCCTGGAACCTCCACAGTGGCCCTTTGACCTATAACATTCCTTCGTCTGCGCCGTGTTTTGGCAAGGTTATATCCAGCTTCATCGATAAATACAAATGAATGTGGTCTTTCCAGTGCTTCCTCCTCCATTACTCTCTGAAAAACAGTAAGTGCACAGTTTTACTGTAGAAATGCTAGTGTTTTTTTTTACTGTAAATATTTTGTATAGCTGTGTACGTAACCTCAGACGTCTTACCTGGACATATTGGTATCTTTGCTCTTTTACCTGTTCACTGTTTCTCTCAAACGGTACAGTGTATAACTTTTTCATTGTAACTTGGTGTTTCTTTAGGACTCAAGCAATAGTTGTTGTGCTGACAGAATTAACATTTTCAAATATATCATTATCAGCCAGCACTCTATCTTGAATCTCCCGCAGTTTTATTGCATTGTTGACAACAACCATGTCAACAATAGCATTTTCCTGCGCATCTGAAAATATTTTTCCTCTTCCCCCTGTTGGGGGCAGCCTTTGGGTCCTGTTGTAAAAACATATTTTACAGTCAAACTTACTGTAATATATATCTGTGTAAATATTCTATAATTGCAATACAAAATAGATTCCTGTAATGTTTTCATTTACTGTAAGGATGTAACTCTCACCTGTTTGTATGATGGAAAATTCGCATTACAGATGCCACTGTGGATCTTTGCAGATTGGGTTGCACTCTCAACCCTGCCTCTCTCAATGAGAGACCATGGTTCACGATATGGTCTATAAGTGTAGCCCTTATTTCATCTGAAATAACAGCTCTTTGTCTTCTTTGTCTTCCTCCACGCATCTGCCCTCTCCCTGCCACCCTTCTCCCTCCACGAACCCATCTTCCTTGTTCCATTTCCAAAATGAGTCTTTCTGAGCTCTACCTATATATACTGTAATATGTGTGTGTGTTCACTAACAAGTCTAAAACACGACACCTGCTTAGCCTTTCAGCTGAAATTGCAATCAGCAGTGTTTGAAAGGCACAAGGCTGAAATCTAATCCGTTTTGAATGTGTGGTTCACAGTTTTGACAGCAGTGTGTTAGCATTTGAACAAAGTGCGGAAAATCCACAGTGTTGTGCAGGTTGTGGTTAAAGTCATCGGATAAGAGTGTAGAGTTTTGAAAACTGTGTTCAAGCAATGAAAAACGAACTAGAGTTTGGTCCACATGAACTGCTGCTGTGCAGACTGTAGTTAGAGTTTTGCACATGTGACTCCAGTTGTGTCCACTGTCGTTTAGCAATCGAAAAACACTGTAAGTGGTAGTAGAGGTAGATACAATATGTACATGAAGGCATGTATAAAAGTGACTGGACAGCAGTGTTTCTGAGTGACGTTCAATGCAAAAGTGTCAGTGTAAGTGTGTGTGAGTGTGTGGTTAGAGACTTGTGACTCAGTGCAGTTAGAGTCGGTGCAGAATGGAGGTTGAGCAGCCATCACTTAGCTGTTGAACATTCTCATTGCATGGAGATAGAAGCTGTCTCTGAGCCTGTTTGTCCGAGCGCTGATGCACCGGTGCCATTCTCCAGGGGGTAGCGTAGTGAACAGCCCATGGCTGGGGTGGCTGACGTCTTTGGCAATTTTCAGGTCCTTACCCAGATCAGGTAAAGTAGCCCAAGGTGAATGTAGTTACTGTACCACAAACACATCTTCTGTTGGAAAACTTCCATAGCACAACTGAGTTAGAGAGAGCGGGACTCCGACTGGGCCCCCAGGGTGGTCCACAGGAAGTGGCAGGGCAGGAGTGGAGGAGGGAGACAAGGGGGGGGGTGAGGATTATGAGGGTGAGGATGAGGGGAGGGAGAGGATGGAGGAAGAAATAAAGGGGAGGGAAGTGGGTGATCAGACACAGATGCTATTTGTGATTACAGTGTGTAGCATTCATCATCCTCTCCCATGATGCTTGTTATCCATCCAAGATCCACTGTCACCATAACTGATTGAATGAGATGGGTAATGGAGAGGAGAGGGGAGGGGATGTGTGTAGGGCGGCGCACGAGGTGGTGGGATGCAGACATTAAAGCAGCCATTCTATCTCGAGCTCTCCCAGCATCAGCACCACGGAATTACGAGCAATCTGTGTCTGCTTCTGAAACGGAGAAGAGTATCGGTTTCAAACCTGCAGGGCGAAATCTAGACAAGGCAACACGGATTTCAGTGTTGAAAGGGGAAGTTGGAAGGCAAATAACAGGTGCGCAAACAATCCACAGGTTTGTAGCAATTCGAATGCCATTTTTTCAACACCAGTCAATTTTGTTTCATAATTAATTATTCTCAATAAACTACAATTGTTATTATTTCCCTTCTCTATGAAAATGTAAGACCGAGCTGGTATCGGAATTGTTCATGATAAAATTAGGCTTGAGACATCGTTTCTGGAGGACAGATGTGATGTGTGCTGCCAACAGGTGTGGTAGACTAGGTTTAACCTAGACGGAATCACCAAGGCTTCTAACGAGAAATACCTGGCTCTTGTTGTCCATAATCATTGTCATGCATGTAAAAAGGAATTGGAATACATGTTAAAGTGATGCTCCAGAACTTATGTATATATTTCAGCCAGTACTTTTTTGAATGTAGTGCTCCCTAGCCTAAACGGGTCCCAGTTTTGTGTGTAATACCTCATCCAATTGTGTACGAAGTCATCCATTTCGTATGATACGTTACGTCCAATTCATGATATGTTACGAATCCAATTCTTATGATATGTTACGAATCCAATTCGTATGATATGTTACGAATCCAATTCGTATGATATGTTACAAATTTGCTGTGATTAAGATCCCAGACTGCGTCTATAAACGACATTAACCTGCCGGGTCTGTCAAAAGAAAGAGAATGGTGGGAGGTGGCATTTCTGCAAAACCCTAACCTCCTCCTCCTTCCCATCGTAACGCCACCAGTTACCGAGATAGAAGTTCTAGAAGTTCTTCACGGCACTGACTGCACTGCCCGGTTTGACATTTCCACAGCTGTTGCTGTGTCATTTTGGACACCATGGACGCGCTAATAAAGGGGTTCTCGAAAGCCAAGGATGGGGTCGTGGCTGCAGCGGAGAAGACGAAGCAGGGAGTAACTGGGGCGGCAGAGATGACAAAAGGTGGCGTTATCTTTGTCGGTAGGTCTTGACAATTGTAGCCGACCTGCTCTTTCCTTTAACTTGCTTTTAAATCATTGCTGAGATGTCGAATGCTAAGTGTTGCTGAGATGAGATGCTGAGATGTTGAATGTTAGAAATGATGTACGAGCATGGTTAATCAGACTATGTAAAGAGATCATTTTATTGAATGACAGTGGTCCCATTGACATCAATGGGATGTTAAATATTTGTCACCCGTCCTTCACGTTTTTGTTCTTTTTCATAGGCAACAAAACAAAGGATGGAGTCACAACAGGTAGTCTACATGTCACCATTACCAACATTACACAGTTGAGTACAGGCTTAACTGAAATACAGCAGAGACAGAATACGATATGGAATTGTATTGAATAGTTGGGGTAGGCCTTGTCTCCAAGGAATGGTCCTTAGAACGGGGTTCCGATAATGGGCCTTCAGGTTTTTATGCTGGTGGTGGTGGGGAGCTGGAAGGTCGTTGGGAGACTGTTGCTGCAAAACATCAAGTCAGAGACAAGGGATAGGTTGACAAATACGCCCTAGATTTATACCTATTGGTTGACAGAAAAGGAAGTGATTATTGCACAAGTGACCCCATAGGTTAATCAGCAAGCGTGGTGGAATTGCCTTAGTGTGCTATGCTCATTGGATGAAGTTAATAGGTGAATGACAGAGCTTTCCACACCTGGATTGTGTAACATTGGCCATTATTATTTTCAAAATTCTCCAAACTCTGTCAAATTGATTGCTGATCATTGCTAGACAACCGTTTTCAAGTCTTGCCATAGATTTTCCTGTAAATTTAAGTCAAAATTGTAACTCAGCCACTCAGGATCATTCACTGTCTTTTTGGTAAGCAAATCCAGTATAGATTTGGCTTTGTGTTTTAGGTTATTGTCCTGCTGAAAGGGGAATTCATCTCCCAGTGCCTGGTGGAAAGCACACTGAACTAGGTTTTCCTCTAGGATTTTGCTTGTGCTTAGCTCCATTCCATTTCTTTTTTATCCTGAAAAACTCCCCAGTCCGAAACAAGCATACCCATAACATGATGCAGCCACCACTTTGCTGGTATATACGAAGAGTGGTACTCAGTTATGTGTTGTATTGGATTTGCCCAAAACGTAACACTTTGTATTCAGGACATTTTTGTTGTATTACTTTAATGCCTTATTAATTAAAAACAGGATGCATGTTTTGGAATATTTTTATTCTGTACAGACTTACTTCTTTTCACTCTGTCAATTAGGTTAGTATTGTGGAGTAACCACGACGTTGTTGACCTATCATCAGTTTTCTCCTATTACAGCCATTAAACTATGTAACTGTTTTAAAGTCACCATTGGCCTCATGGTGAAATCCCTGAGCAGTTTCCTTCCCCTCCGGCCTGTATCTTTGTAGTGACTGGGTGTATTGATACACCATACAAAGTGTAATTAATAACTTCACCATTGTCAAAGGGATATTCAATGCCTGCTTTTTTTTACCCATCTACCAATAGGTGCCCTTCTTTGCGTGGCATTGGAAAACCTCCCTGGTCTTTGTGGTTGACTCTGTTTGAAATGCACTGCTCAATTGAGGGATCTTACAGATAATTGTATGTGTGAGGTACAGAGATGAGGTAGTCATTCAAAAATCATGTTAAACACTATTATTGCACACAGAGTGAGTCCGTGCAACTTATGTGACTTGTTAAGCAAATGTTTACTCCTGAACGTAATTTAGGCTTCTCATTACAAAGGGGTTGAAGACTTATTGTCTCAAGACATTTCACCTTAAATATTTGTATTAATTTGTAAAAATTTCTAAAACATAATTACTTTGACATTATAAGGTATTGTGGGCCAGTGACCAAAAATCTCAATTTAAATCATTCGTGATTCAGGCTGTACACAACAACACACAAAATGTGGAATAAGTTAAGGGATACGAATACTTTCTGAAGGCACTGTAAGTAAGTGGGTTGTTCCACCAATTTGGTGCCTTTTGAGAAGTGTTACTTGGTCCAAAAAAACATTGATTTCACCTCATCATAAAGAGCACATGTTCAATAGAAAACATGTTTTACCATCTTAAGAAGTTAAACAAAAAAAAGACTATAGTAAATGTATTCTTATAAATCATATCTAATTTTATTTGTCACATGCGCTGAATACAACAGGTGTAGACATTACCATGAAAGGCTTACTTACAAGCCCATATTTATCTGTAAATAGCCCACCCAACTACCTCATCCCCATATTGTTATTTCTTTTTTTTTGCTCCTTTGCATCATCATCATCTCTTCTTGCACATTCATCTTCTGCACATCTATCACTCCAGTATTTAATTACTTAATTACTTAATTACTAATTCTAATTATTTCGCCACTATGGCCTATTTATTGCCTTACCTCCCTAATCTTACTGCATTTGCACACACTGTATATAGACTTTTCTATTGTGTTATTGACTGTACGTTTGTTTATTCCATGTGTAACTCTGTGTTGTTTGTGTCACACTGCTTTGCTTTATCTTGGCCAGGTTGCAGTTGTAAATGAGAACTGGCCTACCAGGTTAAAGAAAGGTGAAATAAATAAAAAATAAAAAATAAATAAAAAAGATTAACCAACACTGCAGTTTTAAGAAATATTAGTCAAGAAAAAATGTACTTAATAAACTAAAGTAATAAAAAATGTAACACAATAAAATAACAATAACAAGTTGACCATTTCTTCTTAAATCAGACAGAAATCCCCTTGTGACTGGGAATGGTAGCTTGCTTTTCTGTAATGACTGTCAAAGCAACAAAATAACTAGGGCTTTACAACGAAGGTGAAACTTGGAGAAATGTTAAGATTAAGTGGGTTAAAATCTTCCTAGAAGTGACCACCACATATGTTCTCCCTCTCCTGGTAGTTGCAGGTAAAACAGTGTCTGGCGTTTCCCAGGTGGGCGGAGCCATGGTAACAGGTGTGACAGCAGTGGCTCACAGGACTGTGGAGGGGGCGGGGAATATTGCTGCTGCGACTGGATTGGTCAAGAAAGACACAGCCAAACAGGTGAGAACCTGAGATACCTGACCCATACTCCTACCTTGTTCAATATTTGATACCCTCACTTACACAAACACTTTACAGATCTCTATCTCTTAGTTTTAGCTCTACCTCTCTCTCACACAACATTTAAATTGAGATGAATGACGAACAAGTGGGGGTTACTTTTTATTCTTATACACATATACAGTGCATTCGGAAAGTTTTCAGACCCCTTGACTTTTTCCACATTTTGTTACGTTACAGCCTTATTGTAATAATCCCCTCAATCAACACACAATACCCCACACACAATACCCCGCTATGACAAAGCAAAAAACGTATATATATATATATAGATATTTATTTTTTTGCAAAAATAATTATTACCAAAATGCAATATCATATTTACATACGTATTCAGCAGGTTTTCATCAAGGATCTCTTTGTATTTTGCTCCGTTCATCTTTCCCTCGATCGTGACTAGTATCCCAGCCCCTGCTGCTGAAACCACCCCACAGCATGATGCTACCACCAACATGCTTCACCGTAGGGATTGTGCCAGGTGTCCTCCAGACGTGACGCTTGGTATTTAGGCCAAAGAGTTCAATCTTGGTTTCATCAGACCAAAGAATCTTGTTTCTCTTGGTCTGAGAGTCTTTAGGTGCCTTTTGAAAACTCCAATTGAGCTGTCATGAAGAGTGGCTTCCATCTGGTAATTCTACCATAAAGGCCTGATTGGTGGAGTGCTTGCAGAAATGGTTGTCCTTCAAGAAAGTTCTCCCAACTGATGCTCTGTCAGAGTGACCATCGGGTTCTTGGTCACCTCCCTGACCAAGGCCCTACTCCCCCAATTGCTCAATTTGGCCAGATCTAGGAAGAGTCTTGATGGTTTCAAACTTCTTCCATTTAAGAATGATGGAGGCCACTGTGTTCTTGTGGTTTTGCACATGCACTGTCAACTGTGTGACCTTACAAAGACAGGTGTGTGTCTTTCCAAATCATGTCCAATCAATTGAATTTACCACAAGTGGACTCCAATCAAGTTGTAGGAAAATCTCAAGGATCATCATTGGAAACAGGATGAACCTGAGCTCAATTTCTATTCTCATAGCAAAGGGTCTGAATATTTATATAAATAAGGTATTTGTATAGTTAATTTTTAACACATTTGTTAACATTTATAAAAACCTGTTTTTGTTTTGTCATTGTGGTGTATTGTGTGTAGATTGATGAGGGAAAAATAATAATTTTTATCAATTTTAGAATAAGGCTGTAACGTTACAAAATGTGCAAAAAGTCAAGGGGTCTGAATACTTTCCGAATGTACTGTAAGAGAGAAAACAGAAGCAACCTTTGCTATTCATTTTAGTCTTGATACCGACATTTCATCAGAACCTATTTCCATCTGAATGCTGTCCTTTCCTTTCAGCACAGCATTTTTCAACCATTTTGTGACAGCTAATTCACTTCTCTTTCCCCCCCTGTCAAATGAAGCCTGACCTTGAGTCCTCTGGCTTGTTGCTTTTTCCTTTCTTATCCTCTTCCTCCGGCGTTCTTAGTTCTCTGTCATAAAAAGCAGGATGAATTCTCACTTGTCTGTCTGAAGGTCTGTTAATATAAAGGCAGAGAAAGATCCAGACAGACAGACAATTTGCAGCCCTGATGGTCTCTGAAGATGAAAAATGGATTGTCTCTCTTTCAAAACAAAACTAAACAGAATAGTGGGCATATTAAAGTAAAGCTTGCCTGCAATGCTGGCCTTGTAATAGTAGTGATGATTCATCTTCAAACAAACAGCAAAGCAACAGGGTTTCTTCAGTCTGCCCTTCCATGTTCTTCCAATTAATGGGACAATCTGCAATATGTACAGCTGTTCAAATGGTCAATTCAATGAATGACAAAATACCCATTGATGCTTGAGGGAAAAAACTTGCCTCAAGAGTTTAGTAGAACTGAACTCAATCTATGCATTTGAGAATGGTTGCATTTCTCCAGCCCCATCCATCAGCTTTATAGCAAAAGAAGTGGAGGGGCTGCCATTTGTATGAAAAACAAATGACAGATCGTTGCTTTAACAGTGTTAATCTGCCAGGTGAATCATTGCATTCATTATCTGTATAGTGTCCTATACACACACACACACACACACACACACACACACACGCACATGCACACGCACACGCACACGCACACGCACTCGCACTCGCACACGCACACACACACACTGGCATTATTATTAGAAAAAAATCAACGACATCAATCAGAGAGAGAACCTAATTAGGACAATAACTTTAGCTGCCTTCCTCCTTTGCCTGTGTTCGTTTATGACTAGATTAATAAATTGTTACATGACACACACACATCCGCACACACAGAGGTTAATAAAGTGTTAAATGGGACATAATTCTAGAGGGATTATACAATTAGGCTGTGGTTATGCTACTGCGAGGAAGTTATAAACAAATAGAATCTCCCGGGGCTGAGAAGAGAACAGTGTACTGCTCAATTGAAGGTTTCTTGAGGAGCTCCTACTGTATGTAGATTTTAGAAGAGGACTGACCACCCCTCATAGCCTGGTTCCTCTCTAGGTTTCTTCCTAGGTTTTGGCCTTTCTAGGGAGTTTTTCCACACCACCGTGCTTCCACACCTGCATTGCTTGCTGTTTGGGGTTTTAGGCTGGGTTTCTGTACAGCACTTTGAGATATCAGCTGATGTACGAAGGGCTATATAAAAAAAAATGATTTGATTTAGGATTTAGAATTTAATGACTGACTGTTTACGTAAATGTTAAACAAATTGAGTAGGTGGCCAGTGTTCACACAATATTTGGTTCTGGGTTCCAAGATCAAGAATTTCAGAACAATAATTACCGACACACCCAGAATTGCTACTGATGAATAAGATAAAAGTAGTGGAATGTTTTGCTGCTAAAGGAATAAATATTTTGGTCTGGACAGGAGGCAATGCCTTGGAACCACTCTGATAATCCGAGTAATGTATTCAGCACTATCTTTCAGCCAATTACAATCTTTGTTTTTCTCTGTTAATCGCCTGTGTGTCGACACAATCCCCTGTCCATTTGATTTGTTTTTAAAGACGTTTGATTGTGGCATTTCTGTAGCCATTGATTGGCTACCTAGCGGTTTATCTCCAAACCCTGTCTAATGCCTAATCGCGTCCTCTGTGTAACACCTTAACGTGTCCTCCGAGTTTGACAGAAGAAACACAGAAATACAGAAACTAAGTCCCAAATGGCACCCTAATTCCCTACATGGGTGCTGTTCAAAAGTAGTGCACTACATATATAAGGAATAGGGTGCCATTTGGAATGAAGCCAGAGATGGTGCACAGAATTGGATTGATCTCATTTAGACAGATCCTTAGTGCCTGTCTCTCCCTGCTTGAGTTCTGAGCCCCAGTCATTACAGTGTCACTGATATAGACCAAATTTAAAAGGAGCCCATCAAAGGAGCTTCTCTGCCTAGGGGGCTCCAACCCAGGTGCAATCTCTCTTTACCTTTATCTCTCTATCCATCTCTCCATACCTCCTTCCTAAAGCAAGCATGGAACAGCAGGTTAGGGAGCAGAGTGATCAATCTACTTTCATCTGTTTGTCCAGAGCAGCCAGCTAACTCTCATCAGACAGTGTGAGAGATGGGGTGTCTGATGACGAGGGAGGAAGAGCGAGGCTGCTGCCTGTTTGTTTGTTGAATGGAACACCCATCCACCCACACACAAACCACTAGCAGCGCTAGCAGCGATGCTCCGGCTGGTAAATGGATTTGGGCTGGTAAGACAGAACAAAGAACACACCTCACCAGCTCCCGTAGACCGACTCATTGCAGTCATGTCACAGATGCTGTTCTGTTGTATGTTCGGTTGTTGAGCCACAAGACAAGAGGAACACAATCAAAATCTTGTTAATGTTTCATATGGGAAAGGCTCAAATAGCACAGTAGAGACAGTATTTATTGGCCACGGTGGGTGTTGAGAGACGCTGTGTGGTGTGCTTCTTTCTATGTATGTGTATGTGTGTGTGTGTGTGTGTGTGTGTGTGTGTGTGTGTGTGTGTGTGTGTGTGTGTGTGTGTGTGTGTGTGTGTGTGTGTGTGTGTGTGTGTGTGTGTGTGTGTGTGTGTGTGTGTGTGGTGTGTGTGTGTGTGTGTGTGTGTTTTTCTGGCCGTGCTGCGTGAACAGATGGAGACGCAGTGGGCGGTGTTAAATGGAATGGCAGGAGGAGAGGGCACAAATACACACCTACACATACAGGAGAAGAGGGCACAAAAACACACCTACACACACACATGCAGGTAGCCATGTCACACACACACACGCTAGGAGATGAGTGGAGCTGTATGTGTCACCGGCCTGTATCTTATTAAAGGTCACAACAATGACAAGCACCAATAAATGCCTTGTATTGTAGCACAGAACATGCACATGGGATCAATAAGCAATTTAATGTAATAGGTTTGTTTCCCACAGCCTGCAATTGTTAGCATGCTTGTCTTGGAGTACACTGAGTGTACAAAACATTAGGAACACCTTCCACCATCAGAACAGCCTCCGTTCGTCGAGGCATGGACACTACAAGGTATCGAAAGCTTTCCACAGGGATCCTGGTCCATGTTGAATCCAATGCTTCCCACAGTTATGTCAAGTTGGCTAAATGGCCATTGGGTGGTGGACCGTTCTTGATACACATGGGAAACTGTGCGTGAAAAACCCAGTAGCGATGCAGTTCTTGACACACTAAAACCGGTGAGTTACTACTACCATACCCCATTCAAAGGTACTTAAATGTTGTCTTGCCCATTCACCCTCTGAATGGCACACATACACAATCCATGTCTCAACTGTCTCAAGGCTTAAAAAGCCTTCTTTAACCTCTACAGGATTTCCCAGGACATAGACATGTCTTATATGGGCAGAAAGCTTACATTCCTGTTAATCTAACTGCAGTGTCCAATTTACAGTATCTATTACAGTTAAAAAATACCATGCTAGTGTTTGAGGAGAGTACACAACAACAAAACACTTTTTTCATGGCAACTGGTTTGATATATTCACCTCTGAAGGTAAATAATGTACTTACATTCAGTAATCTTGCTCTGGTTTGTCATCCTGAGGGTCCCAGAGAGAAAATGTAGCATAGTTTTGTTGAATAAAATCAATTTTTATATTCAAATGTAGGAACTGGGTTCTACAGTTTCGACCCCTGCTGTCTCTGACTCCACACCCACCCCACCCAGCCATCTAGATGTGTGAAAGTTAGTGTGTAAGCTACTGATCCATCATGTATGACATTCCTAGGAGTGTGTAAACTTACATTTTGCATTACCATATCATTGTTGTTTCTCTATAATTATTTATTTGAAAATGTATCAATTGACCAATTTGGTACATTTGGGCAGACTTGATACAAAATATTGTCCAGTATTGAAATGTGACTCAATCTGAAATGTTGCACACACACTGCTGCCATCTAGTGGCCAAAATCTAAATTGCACCTAAACTGCAATAATACACTATTGTCTTTGTCTTGATGGAACATAAAGATGATGGAACAATTTTTTTTGAATGGTTTGTATTATCTTTTACCAGATCTAATGTGTCATATTCTCCTACATTAATTTCACATTTCCTCAAACTTCAGTGTTTCCTTTCAAATGGTATCAAGAATATGCATATCCTTGCTTCAGGTTCTGAGCTACAGGCAGTTAAATTGGGGTATGTCATTTTAGGCTAAATAAAAAAATAAGAAAAAAAAGTTTCTGATCCTCTCTTTCATCTACACTGCCTGAAGTGGATTTAACAGGTGACATCAATAAGGGATACTAGCTTTCACCTGGATTCATCTGGTCAGTCTATGTCATGGAAAGAGCAGGTGTTTCTAATGTTTTGTGTATGCAGCAACCAACTAACAAAAGTGGTCATTGTCTACTGTGGATATTTCCAACACTTCCCCACTGTTGACCTGGTCAGTGAATGTGTGTTATTATTGCAGGATGAAGATGCTATGTCTAAAGACTCACCTATCAAGGAGTCACCAGTGGACCCAGAGGGTGGTGATACTGCTGCAGAGGTAGGATATTTACCTACTACTTACAACATCTTCTAGAGCAGTGGCTCCCAACCTTTTTTAAACGGTGGCACACCTTGTTTTAAAAACAATCGAGATAAAACAGTCAAGATTAGGAAAAGTTTTGGGGCACACCTGAGCATAGGGATGTGAAGAGGTCTTCACGGGTTCAAAAAGTTAGAAAAGTTCCAAAATGGATCTATGGCTTTCCCACCCAACCCGATATGCATAAATATAACATTTATAAACTGAGACCCATTCTGAATGGACCCGAGGGTAGTCAGACCCATTCCGAAAAGGCTTTTGGAAAACAGAACCAAACAGACCCATGACGGTTCGGATGAAAGAAACCCTTCCAGATCCGAGAGTAGAAAGAGAGAGAGAAAGAAACTTCCGACTGGGCACTGCCAGCGCCATCAATAAACAGGTGATATTGGCCAAAAATTACACAGTTACTTATGTGTCCTTAAACTGCCTATAAGAAATATAAAAACAACAATTTATTGTGTTTTGATGTTAAAAACTTTATAGACTATTGTTGTATTGTTTTTTACAAGAATTGTCCACCTGATTTGAACGCTAAATGCATCAGGGCATTGTATGCATATACAACTGAAGTCGGAAGTTTTACATACAGTCGTGGCCAAAAGTTTTGAGAATGACGCAAATATTAATTTCCACAAAGTTTGCTGCCTCAGTGCCTTTAGATATTTTTGTCAGATGTTACTATGGAATACTGAAGTATAATTACAAGCATTTCACAAGTGTCAAAGGCTTTCATTGACAATTACATGAAGTTGATGCAGAGTCAATATTTGCAGTTGACCCTTCTTTTTCAAAGCCTCTGCAATCTGCCCTGGCATGCTATCAATTAACTTCTGGGCCACATCCTGACTGATCTAAGCCCATTCTTGCAAAATCAATGCTTGGAGTTTGTCAGAATTTGTGGGTTTTTGTTTGTCCACCCGCCTCTTGAGGATTGACCACAAGTTCTCAATGGGATTAAAAGGTCTGGGGAGTTTCCTGGCCATGGACCCAAAATATCGATGTTTTGTTTCCTGGGCCACTTAGTTATCACTTTTGCCTTATGGCAAGATGCTCCATCATGCTGGAAAAGGCATTGTTCGTCACCAAACTGTTCCTGGATGGTTGGGAGAAGTTGCTGTCAGAGGATGTGTTGGTGCTATTCTTTATTCATGGCTGTGTTCTTAGGCAAAATTGTGAGTGAGCCCAATCCCTTGGTTGAGAAGCAACCCCACACATGAATGGTCTCAGGATGGTTTACTGTTGGCATGACACAGAACTGATGGTAGCGCCCACCTTGTCTTCTCCGGACAAGCTTTTTTCCAGATGCCCCAAACAATTGGAAAGGGGATTCATCAGAGAAAATGACTTTACCCCAGTCCTCAGCAGTCCAATCCCTGTACCTTTTGCAGAATATCAGTCTGTCCCTGATGTTTTTCCTGGAGATAAGTGGCTTCTTTGCTGCTCTTCTTGACACCAGAGCATCCTCCAAAAGTCTTCACCTCACTGTGCGTGCAGATGCACTCACACCTGCCTACTGCCATTCCTGAGCAAGCTCTGTACTGGTGGTGCCCCGATCCCATAGCTGAATCATCTTTAGGCGATGGTCCTGGCGCTTGCTGGACTTTCTTGGGCGCCCTGAAGCCTTCTTCACAATAATTGAACCGCTCTCCTTGAAGTTCTTGATTATCCGATAAATGGTTGATTTAGGTGCAATCTTACTGGCAGCAATATCCTTGCCTGTGAAGTCTTTTTGTGCAAATTAATGATGATGGCACGTGTTTCCTTGCATGTAACCATTGTTGACAGAGAAAGAACAATGATTTCAAGCACCATCCTCCTTTTGAAGCTTCCAGACTGTTATTTGAACTCAATCAGCATGACAGAGTGATCTCCAGCCTTGTCCTCGTCAACACTCACACCTGTGTTAACAAGAGAATAACTAACAAGATGTCAGCTGGTCCTTTTGTAGCAGGGCTGTTTTGGGGGGATTCAGTTCATTTGCATAGCAAAGAGGGACTTTGCAATTAATTTCAATTAATCTGATCACTCTTCATATCATTCTGGAGTATATGCAAATTGCCATCATATAAACTGAAGTAGCAGACTTTGTGAAAATTCATATTTGTGTCATTCTCAAAACTTTTGGCCACGACTATACACCTTAGCCAAATACATTTCAACTCAGATTTTCACAATTACTGACATTTAATCCTAGTAAAATTTCCCTGTTTTAGGTAATGTCAGTTAGGATCACCACTTTATTTTAAGAATGTGAAATGTCAGAATAATAGTAGAGAGAATGATTTATTTCAGCTTGTATTTCCTTCATCACATTCCCAGTGGGTCAGAAGTTTACATACACTCAATCAGTATTTGGTAGCATTGCCTTTAAATTGTTTAACTTGGGTCAAACGTTTTGGGTAGCCTTCAACAAGCTTCCCAAAATAAGTTGGTGAATTTTGGCCTATTCCTCCTGACAGAGCTGGTGTAACTGAATCAGGTTTGTAGGCCTCCTTTCTCCAACACGCTTTTTCAGTTCTGCCCACACATTTTCTATGGGATTGAGGTCAGGGCTTTGTGATGGCCACTCCATTACCTTGTCTTTGTTGTCCTGAAGTAATTTGCCACAACTTTGGAAGTATGCTTGGGGTCATTGTCCATTTGGAAGACCCATTTGCGACCAAGCTTTAACTTCCTGACTGATGTCTTGAGATGTTACTTCAATATATCCACATAATTTTCCAACCTCATGATGTCATCTATTTTGTGAAGTGCACCAGTCCTTCCTGCAGCAAATCAACCCCACAACATGATGCTGCCACCCCCGTGCTTCACGGTTGGGACGGTGTTCTTCGGCATCCAAGCCTCACCCAATTTCCTCCAAACATGACGATGGTCATTATGGCCAAACAGTTCTATTTTTGTTTCATCAGACCAGAGGACATTTCCCCAAAAAGTACGACCTTTGTCCCCATGTGCAGCTGCAAACCGTAGTCTGGATTTTTTTATGGCAGTTTTAGAGCAGTGGCTTCTTCCTTGCTGAACGGTCTTTCAGGTTATGCCGTTTTACTGTGGATATAGATACTTTTGTACCTGCTTCCCTAGCATCTTCACAAGGTCCTTTGCTGTTGTTCTGGGATTGATTTGCACTTTTCACACCAAAGTACCTTCATCTCTAGGAGACAGAACGCGTCTCCTTCCTGAGTGGTATGACGGCTGCGTGGTCCCATGGTGTTTATACTTGCGTACTACTGTTTGTACAGAAGAACGTGGTACCTTCAGGCTTTTCGAAATTGCTCCCAAGATGAACCAGACTTGTGGAGGTCTACACATATTTTTCTGAGGTCTTGGCTGATTTCTTTTGATTTTCCCATGATATCAAGCAAAGAGGCACTCAGGTTGAAGGTAGGCCTTGAAATACATCCACAGGTACACCTCCAATTGACTCAAATTATGACAATTAGTCAATCAGAAGCTTCTAAAGCCGTGACATCATTTTCTGTAATTTCCCAAGCTGTTTAAAGGCACAGTCAACTTAATGTATGTACATTTCTGACCCACTGCAATTGTGACACAGTGAATTATAAGTGAAATAATCTGTCTGTAAACAATTGTTGGAAAAATTACTTGTGTCATGCACAAAGTAGATGTCCTTACCGACTTGCCAAAACTATAGTTTGTTATTAACCTCTTACAGCTACCCCCCTACTTTTTTACATTTCCGCCTGAAGACATACCCAAATCTATCTGCCTGTAGCTCAGGCCCAGGACCAAGGATATGCATATTCTTGGTTTAATTTGAAAGAAAACACTCTGAATTTTGTGTAAATTTTGTGTAAATGTGAATTGAATGTAGAAGAATATAACACAATAGATCTGGTTTAGATAATACAATGAAAAAACCATATGTTTTTTCATTTTTATTGTTGTATCATCATCTTTAAAATGAACAAGACAAAACAAACATTCAGATAGGATGATGGGGACAATTTCAGTGAAAAACATAAGAGGGCAACAGTACTTGTGCAAAGTTTCAGAATGATAACTTCCAAAATGAGTGTGCTAAATGACATTTATCATGAAGTCACCCAGGTGTCCCACACAAGTACCCCAAATGTACTCAAGTGGCCAAATTGGTGAAGTTATACATTTTGAAAGGAATAACTATATACAAAATACCAAAATGGTATTCTAACACACACCCCCCAAAACATTTTTTTTAGAAAAAACATGAAGAAAAGAATATATACATTTACAAAATAACATTTTCAATATTTGGAAGACCCTCAGTCCTCTACACAATATTGTGCTGCTGGTGCCAGGTGCCATAGCAGTCTCTTTCTGCTGTAAAGCAGAGGGTCACCAAGCATGTGGTTCAGGTGATGGGGGACTTCATTTTGCAAAGAACACAGCGAAGCCTCCATGCTGTGCCCTTTTGGCCCTGAGGCACATCCATGCCTGCAGAAATACATTTGGGCAGATGAATACCACTTGTGGCAGGAGCTGGATGAACCATCTTCAGTGGGGGAGGGACACCTTGGCACTGGGGGCTCCTATTCGGAGTCAGTGTCACTGTGAAAGAAAATGTTCAGTTAGAATAGCTTCACATACAGTGGGGCAAAAAAGTATTTAGTCAGCCACCAATTGTGCAAGTTCTCCCACTTAAAACGATGAGAGAGGCCTGTAATTTTCATAGGTACACTTCAACTATGACAGACAAAATGAGAAAATCCACAGAATCACATTGTAGGATATTTTATGAATTTATTTGCAAATTATGGTGAAAAATAAGTATTTGGTCAATTACAAAAGTGTATCTCAATACTTTGTTATATACCCTTTGTTGGCAATGACAGAGGTCAAACATTTTCTGGAAGACACAAGGTTTTCACACACTGTTGCTGGTATTTTGGCCCATTCCTCCATGCAGATCTCCTCTAGAGCAGTGATGTTTTGGGGCTGTTGCTGGGCATCACGGACTTTCAACTCCCTCCAAAGATTTTCTATGGGGTTGAGATCTGGAGACTGGCGAGGCCACTCCAGGACCTTGAAATGCTTCTTACGAAGCCACTCCTTCGTTGCCCGGGCGGTGTGTTTGGGATCATTGTCATGCTGAAAGACCCAGCCACGTTTCATCTTCAATGCCCTTGCTGATGGAAGGAGGTTTCCAATGAAAATCTCACGATACATGGCCCTATTCATTCTTTCCTTTACACGGATCAGTTGTCCTGGTCCCAGTAAAACAGCCCCAAAGCATGATCTTTTCACCCCCATGCTTCTTAGTAGGTATGGTGTTCTTTGGATGCAACTCAGCATTCTTTGTCCTCCAAATACGACGAGTTGAGTTTTTCCCAAAAAGTTCTATTTTGGTTTCATCTGACCATATGACATTCTCTCAATCTTCTTCTGGATCATCCAAATGCTCTCTAGCAAACTTCAGACGGGCCTGGACATGTACTGGCTTAAGCAGGGGGACACGTCTGGCACTGCAGGATTTGAGTCCCTGGCGGCGTAGTGTGTTACTGATGGTAGGCTTTGTTACTTTGGTCCCAGCTCTCTGCAGGTCATTCACTAGGTCCCCCCGTGCGGTTCTGGAATTTTTTCTCACCGTTCTTGTGATCATTTTGAACCCACGGGGTGAGATCTTGCGTGGAGCCCCAGATCGAGGGAGATTATCAGTGGTCTTGTATGTCTTCCATTTCCTAATAATTGCTCCCACAGTTGATTTCTTCAAACCAAGCTGCTTACCTATTGCAGATTGAGTCTTCCCAGCCTGGTGCAGGTCTACAATTTTGTTTCTGGTGTCCTTTGACAGCTCTTTGGTTTTGGCCATAGTGGAGTTTGGAGTGTGACTGTTTGAGGTTGTGGACAGGTGTCTTTTATACTTATAACAAGTTCAAACAGGTGCCATTAATACAGGTAACGAGTGGAGGACAGAGGCGCCTCTGAAAGAAGAAGTTACAGGTCTGTGAGAGCCAGAAATCTTGCTTGTTTGTAGGTGACCAAATACTTATTTTACACCATAATTTGCAAAGTAATTCATTAAAAATCCTACAATGTGATTTTCTTGATTTTTTGTGTACCTATGATGAAAATTACAGGCCTCTCTCATATTTTTAAGTGGGAGAACTTGCACAATTGGTGGCTGGCTAAATACTTTTTTTGCCCCACTGTATGAGCCCTGTATCAACAGGTATAATAAACAGATAGAGTACAGGGCACATTAGGTTGAATATATTATTATAGACCTGCTAGATCTACTGTCTCTATTATATTATGACAGACCAGCTAGATCTACTGTCTTTATTATATTACAACAGACCAGCTGTCTCTACTGCCTCCATTTCACTTTGGCCATTGTTGTGGGCCTGCCCTCCCCTCAACAGCCTCAAGTAGGCTATTTCATGTGGGGGTGGGGTGGGGCGGCAGACACACGGATCTCACATTTCATTACATTACATTTTTATATATTGCTACTAAAATAAAAAAATAAAAAATAATATTTTATATTATTCATTTCAAACAATGGTATTAGCATGAGAAGAACTTACCAGTCCAAAACGATGTCCTCTATGTTCAAAAAATATTCCTCCATTTGGGAATCGCTAAATGAATCATCGTCCAACAATCTCTGTCTCACTTTCCCGATTAATCTCTTCTAAAATTGTGTGTACATCTGTATATCTAGACTTAGATTTAGCTTTCCTTGACTTAGTCGCCATACTGATTGATATATAAACAGCTGAAGATGCGCTTTACCAAAACAATGCTGTGCGTAACATGCATGGCCCCTTCCGGTATGAATCTTCAATGGCGAATGAACCTCTTTACGCCGGAGTTTACTACATGGGTTGGTCTTCCAACACATAAACATTACATATTGCCGTTTACCTCAGCTCACTGGCTATCTACCCAGCTAGATTTCAAGACGATCAGTGGTCATTGGGTTAAAATACAGTCAATCAACGAAACAGTGGTCATATCTTTGGTGCACAATGATGTCATTGCTTGTTGTCTTCAAATCGGTTTCTTTCAGTCAATACGTCCCACGAAATGACCCATCAGGTTTGGTTGTGTTACAAACAAACCAGTTGATTGCAATGAAACCCAACATGACTGGAAAAGTCACGTTTAGTGTGTGTATTTACATTGAATGTGTCGTCGAAAATGGAATGAGACGGAATTCACGACACAAGCGGTTCACAAAATGTTTCGTGTTAGGCTATAAAAATTGATTTTGTCAAACAAAAGACCATTCATTGTGTAACAATGAGCATTGGGATTGCAAACAGAGGAAGATCGTCAAAGGTAAACAATTTATTTTATTGCAATTTGTGATCTTGTTACGCCTGTGCTGGTTGAAATAGTTTTTTTTATGGGGCTTTGTTCTCAGATAATCGCATCGTATTCTTTCGCAGTAAATCCTTTTTTAAATCTGACAACGCAGTTGGATTAGCAATATTCTAGGCTTTCGACCCATGTGAGACACTTGTATTTTCATGAATGTTTAATATGACTATTTATGTAGCGATCGGTGCGCAGAGAGGTTAACAAAACATTTGTGGTGTGGTTGAAAAATGTGTTTTAATGACTTCAACATAAGTGTATGTAAACTTACGACTTCAACTGTACATACATCCATGGCAATTACATATTAGTTTCGACCCAGATCCAAGGCAAAAGTCTGAATTTTAGGACACGGACACGTTCGGAATTTTGGATCTGTTGGATTCGTGAAGACCTCTAGTGTGAACGTTTAAACGTTAAAATATTGAAACGATATTGGGTCCCAATATGTCTGTTTTAATTAACAACTTTGAAATTGTGCAGTTATCACAAAACTACCACTTGCAGGTCCCAATTATCATCATAAAGGGGGGAAATAAAATTCAGCAAATACCTAACGCAACAATGCTGTAACCGTAGTAGAAGGACTTGCTCTGGTAGACTAAACTTATTGCTAGTTATTTATCGCCTCACCTGAATACATACTACTTGTTTAAACTGCATCAAACCAAGAGAAGCCTTCCTAATGTTAGCTAGCTAGCTAACATTAGGAAGGCTAATTGATGTTAGCTAGGCTAAACTGTGCGCTTTCCCCCAAATACTACAGTAAATAACAACAACAACTCTAGAAATCTGTGTCAGAGGCTCTAGTCCAGGGCTCACCAAACCTGTTCCTTGAGAGCTATCATCCTGTAGGTTTTCACTCCAACCCTAACATGCAGACCTAACCGCACGCACGCATCCGTCTGCGTGCGCCATTGCACACAAGTTGATTTTGTTCACCCACACCAGATGCGATCAGGACACACAGGTTGAAATATTAAAACAAACTCTAATCCAATTATATTAATTTGGGGAGAGGTCAAAAAGCATTAAACATTTATGGCAATTTAGCTAACTAGCTTACTGTTGCTAGCTAATTTGTCCTGGTGTACAAACATTGGATTGCTCTTTTACCTGAAATGCACAAGGTCCTCTACTCCGACAATTAATCCACAGATAAAACGGTAAACCAAATTTGTTTCTCGTCATCTCTTCTCCTTCCATCAGGCTACTTTTTCTTCTTTGGAATTTATATGGTGGTTGGCAACCAACTTTACTGCATTATTACAACTGTCCGGAGTGTGGACCACAGATCATCTTTCAATCACCCACGTGGGTATATGCGCCAGCTAAGCAGACGTTCGTTGACACACGCGAGCAGTGTGGGTGCAATGATTGAATAACATGGACGTGATGCGAGCAGTGTGGTCAGCATGTAACCACCCTTTGATAAACTGAAGGGTTAGATAAAACTGGGTTTAGAGCGAAAACCTTCAGGAGGGTAACTCTCCAGGAACAGGGTTCGAGAGCCCTGCTTTGATCTTTTGTGACAATAAAATCAATATTGCAGAGTCTCAAACTGAGTCATTTGCTAGGTTTCCATCCAATTTGCGACAGATTTTCATGCAAATATTCTAAAATCTTCATCAAAGATGCACATTTTCCCACCAGTGGTGTTTCCATCAAACTTACTTTTAGTGGATAAAAGGCTGTGCGTTATAACGCAACGTTAGTGCACATAGGGGATGAGAGTCACGTAGTGTGCATAGATTCCCAGGTACCGAATGAAAAATAGGAATGAAAAAAATAAGTTAAATGGCATACCATCGCATTTTAAAATCTACTGATATTTTTGCCACAACAACTGTTTCGTAATATAGAAAATGTGCCCACTCTGGTCTTGGCACATGCGCTCTATCCAACAGTTTGCAGATACAATGCGGGTAGGCTACCTACATTATGAGATTAATATGGATAAGAGCGATATTATTTGTATTTGTCAAACGGCAGCCAAGCTTCGATCATCACGCCACCAGAATAAGACTCTAGATATTTATTGGAAAGGAGCATCAAGCTCATCACCTTGTACTTTCACCACCCCTTAAAGTTCATCATCATTTATTTAATCTGTAACCTAATAAACTGCATGCTTTCCCGAGTCTTAGTGGGAGGAACACACAACACATCATCGCATCACTCGGTTTTCACCGCCATTTCTTGCAGAATTAATTTTACAGACACAAAAAGACCCCACCATGTCGAATGAAGAAATTTTCTGAATCCGTTTATAAAATTGTAATGGCATTTCATTTTTCTGTCAGACCTGTCATGACATTTTCACGAGTCAGGAAATTCATCCATATGAAATGGTTGGATAGAAGCATGGTTAGTGCATCAGCAGTTAATGGTTTACTCCTCATCATCCTGTAACTTTTCTCGTTGGTAGAAGGAGACCAAGGCACAACGTGGTAGGCGTACATCGTATCTTTATTGACGACACCAAACAAAATAACAAAGTCAAAAAATGAAAGCGCACAGTTCTGTCAGGCTACAGAAACTAAACGGAAAACAAGATCCCACAACCTAATGGTGGGAAAAAGTGCTGCCTAAG
This sequence comes from Oncorhynchus masou masou, assembly GCF_036934945.1. Classification (NCBI taxonomy): domain Eukaryota; kingdom Metazoa; phylum Chordata; class Actinopteri; order Salmoniformes; family Salmonidae; genus Oncorhynchus; species Oncorhynchus masou. The sequence goes on along the minus strand of NC_088239.1, from coordinate 41,622,385 downwards.
TATGATCCCCAATCAGAGACAACGATAGACAGCTGCCTTTGATTGGGAACCACACTCGGCCAAAAATAAAGAAACAGAAGACATAGAATTTCCCACCCGAGTCACACCCTGACCTAACCAAACACAGAGAATAATAAGGATCTCTAAGGTTAGGACGTGACACATCCTCCCATTTTTAGATAGTCATCCTTTTCCATGTTTCATTCATCAGATTGTTTTACATGGGTTTTTGTGTTAAATTATTTATTTTGGCTGTTAAGATGGGTGAGGTTCCCATTTCCTCACAAGATATCCTTTGGGGTTCCATCCACCATCATCATGATCCATCAGCACTATGTATGTATATGATATGATTTGTTAATTCATCTTATTTTTAACATTATGTACAAATAGGGTAATACTTTACCTTAAGTTACCCTAATACCTATGTAACTACACATTAGGTGACCCTTGTATTTCATTTTTGCATTGTCTCTATGCACACTCACAGGACTCTAAACACTCACGCACACTGACACTCCAACACTCACACGTTTTTCCTAACTCTACAAACACGTACTGACATACAATCAAAATGGTCCACCACCCAAAGGACATCCAGCCAACTTGACACAACTGTGGGAAGTACGGGAGTCAACATGGGCTAGAATCCCTGTAAAGTGCTTGCGATACCTTGTAGAGGCCGTCATAGTAAATAAGAATTTGTTCTTAACTGACTTGCCTAGTTAAATAAAGGTTACTTTTTTTAAAGAAATAGAGTCCATGCCCCGACACATTGAGGGCAAAAGGAAGTGCAACTCAATATTAAGGTGTTCCTAATGTTTTTTACACTAATGTTTTGTACGCTGCTGTTGATCATATATCCTGATACCTAGTCACCTTACACCTATACATGTCTACCTCTGTCACTTCAGTATACCTGCACATTGTAAATATGGTATTGGAACTGACCCTGCATATAGCTTCTTACTTTCTGATGCTCTTCTTATTTCTTATTTTTATTTATTGTGTGTTTTTGTTCTACCTTGTGTTATTTTTAGTGCTGCGTTGATATTGATTACTGCATTGTTGTGTTTGGAGCTTGCAAAAAAGGCTTTCCACTGTACTTGTGCACGTGACATTAAAACTTGAAACGTGAAATATCTGTAGTAACATTGTATTAACATGTACTTACATTTTAACTGCTTTCTACATGGTAATAGAGTTTAGTGTTATCAGTTGTTACACAAGTGGGAAAATAATTTCATAATAATTCTAAAAGTAACCTCTCCCCCATCTGTACTTGCAGGAGGATTCTGATGGCTATTAGAAGTACAGCACTGTCAAGTGCCTCATCTCAGAACAATCCAGAACTACTGTAACAATCCAGAATCAACTATCAAAACATTCCATGTCACCCTGCCAAGTCCAGTTGTGCCTCGTTGTGTTCCTTAATGGAGTCTGTACCATGTGTGTGTGTATGACTCTGTGTGTGTATCTATTAGTGTGTGTGATGTGTGTATGGGTGTGTCTTAATGCTTAGTGGGTGTACGCCAGTGTGTGTGTGTGTGGGTCAGTGTGTGTCCTGGAGTCTCCGTCAGTCAGTCCTGAGTGGGGTCTATATGCCCATCTTCAGTAACTCCATCCCACTAAGGCAGCCACCTGGACACAGAAGGGACTACCTTTATGTTCTGTCTATCTGTCTGTGGACTTTGAAGTAAATACAAATACTGTTTACAGGACGGTGTCCGCCCACTCTGCTCCGAGGGTGGGAAAACGCATATTTTTTTGGTGATGACATGTCACTTCCTTATGTTATAAAATAAATTAAACCAAGACAAATATGATTCATGTTCTGAATTGTTCAGTGGAGCCTTTCTCTAGCATATCACTTATGATATCCAAGAAGTCGGATTTCCTAACCTAATACAGCCAATAATAAGCACCACACTCTGTTGACATAGCAAGTTTCTCGTAACAACTTGAGAATTTAAAAAAAAATTGGTGGTCGTCCTAAAACTAGTTTTTCCGCAGGTTGCAAAAAGCGGAATTAGCATGGCAAGCTGAATTCAACGTAAAAGGCTTTGAAAATAACAAGCTTGGTATACACAGTGCTCTGTTGACATTTCACAGATGTACATTTGTTTTTGTGGGAAATCTCAAAAAATTATAAAAGGAATTTTGAATTAATATGAAGCGTACAATAAAATATGAAAACATGTCTCAAAATCAATATCCATCTTATCTTGATTGTTTTAAGTCCTGCGGATTCGAGAAGACTGACGACGAGTTCAACAGAAAAGTGAGCCTGTCAGCTAGCCAGTAGCCTTAATTCTTGCACAAAATCCAATCTAGATGATTTTTATGAAGTTTTCCAGATTTTTTTTTACCCCTTTTTTCTATGGCCTCCACTGATTTAGTCACCTTAATTCTAGCCATCCTAGAAGGGTAATAACTCCAATAACTTTTGAACGGAGTATAATTGAGACATTTGGACCATCCTTATATCTACACAATTAACATTATTTTTACCCATTGGTCAAAAGATGGGTTTTTGATTGGACACCCGAGATATAAAGAAACGTCCTCTCACTGTCAACTGCATTTATTTTCAACAAACTTAACACGTGTAAATATTTGTATGAACATAAGTTTCAACAACTGAGACATAAACTGAACAAGTTCCACAGACATGTTGTCACGATCGTCGTATTGAGTAGACCAATGTGAATGCATGATTTAATGAAAAGACGCAAAAAACACGAAGCACACACAAACTAACTAACTAACTAACTAACTAACTAGACTGCTAAAGAAACACTGTGCTAACAAGCAACATAATATAGACAATAACCCACGAACCCAAACTGGAAAATGGCAACCTAAATAGGTTCCCCAATCAGAGACAACGGGAACCAATCCAGGCCACCATAGACCTACAATATGCCTAGACTAGGCACACACCTAGACATACAAAATCCTAGATGAGACAAAAACACACATACCACCCTCGTCACACCCTGACCTAACCAAATATATAAAGAAAACAAAGAATACTCAGGTCAGGGCGTGACACATGTGACTAACAGAAATTGAATAATGTGTCCCTGAACAAAAGTAACAGTCAGTATCTGGTATGGCCACCAGCTGCATTAAGTACTGCAGTGCATCTCCTCCTCATGGACTCTACCAGATTTGCCAGTTCTAGCTGTGATATGTTACCCCACTCTTCCAGAAAGGCACCTGCAAGTTCCAGGACATTTCTGGGGGGAATTGGCCCTAGCCCTCACCCTCCGATCCAAGAGGTCCCAGATGTGCTCAATGGGATTGAGATCTATGGGCTCTTCGCTGGCCATGGCAGAACACTGACATTTCTGTCTTGCAGGAAATCACGCACAGAACGAGCAGTATGGCTGGTGGCATTGTCATGCTGGAGGGTCATGTCAGGATGAGCCTGCGGGAAGGGTACCACGAGGCAGGAGGATGTCTTCCCTGTAACACACAGCGTTGAGATAGCCTGCAATGACAACAAGCTCAGTCTGATGATGCTGTGACACACCGCCCCAGACCATGACGGACCCTTCACCTCCAAATCGATGTAACGGTCATTCCTTCGACGATAAACGCGAATCGTCAGTGAAGAGCACTTTTTGCCAGTCCTGTCCGGTCCAGCGATGGTGGGTTTGTGCAACGTTGTTGCCGGTGATGTCTGGCGAGGACCTGCCTTCCAACAGGTCTATAAGCCCTCAGTCCAGCCTCTCTCAGCCTATTGCGGAGAGTCTGAGCACTGATGGAGGGATTGTGTGTTCCTGGTGTAACTCGGGCAGTTGTTGTTGCCATCCTGTACCTGTCCCGCAGGTGTGATGTTCGGATTTACCGATCCTGTGCAGATGTTGTTACACGTGGTCTGCCACTGCGAGGACTGTCCTGTCTCCCTGTAGCTCTGTCTTAGGCGTCTCACAGTACGGACATTGCATTTATTGTCCTGGCTTCATCTGCAGTCCTCATGCCTCCTTGCAGCATGCCTGCAGATGAGCAGGGACCCTGCGACCTTTCTTTTGGTGTTTTTCAGAGTCAGTAGAAAGGCCTCTTTAGTGTCCTAACTTTTCATAACTGTGGCCTTATTTGCCTACTGTCTGTAAGCTGTTTGTGTCTTAACAACCGTTCCACAGGTGCATGTTCATTAATTGTTTATTGAACAAGCATGGGAAACAGTCCTTTACAATGAAGATCTGTGAAGATATTTGGATTTTTACAAATTATCTTTGAAAGACAGGGTCCTGAAAAAGGGACGTTTCTTTTTTTGCTGAGTTTAGTATACTGTGATAAACCGCTATATGCGGAGTACACCGTATTTTTTATTTTTTATTTATTTTACCTTTATTTAACCAGGTTAAGAACAAATTCTTATTTTCAATGACGGCCTAGGAACAGTGGGTTAACTGCCTGTTCAGGGGCAGAACGACAGATTTGCACCTTGTCAGCTCGGGGGTTTGAACTTGCAACCTTCCGGTTACTAGTCCAACGCTCTAACCACTAGGCTACCCTGCCGCCCCACTGTATTGCAATTTATGAAAAAGCACATAAGTGTCTATAACAATTAACTATATGAATTTGAAAGGAACTATACTTTATTTTTGTGTGTTTTTGCGCTGGACTACTGCTGTGCTATATGCGGCATTTGTGAATTTATAAACTTGTATTTTTATGTTCTCACTCTGCAGATTAGTAAAATACCAGGTGGTTTGAAACATACCAGCATGGAACCAAAACATTCAACTAACTGTGACAAGGAGTTTAGTTAAATTTGTTAAATGTTGAATAAGGTATAAAATGTCTTTATTTATTAGTTTGTCTTATTACATCTATTCACAGCAGGTGTGTTTGCCTCAGAAATAGAATGCCTCAAAAGTAGTTAAAACCTCTCCACAAGGCTATGTGACTGGGAAATTCATGGGTACACTCAATATGGCTGATCTGTATTGAGGAATGCCATTCTAGGGATTCTATTTCTATGTTTTTCCTGCTTGCTCATTGTAAAAGTACAGTATTAGTATGTAACAGGAGAGCCAACTTCAGTCTTTTCCAACACCGACTCTCCCCGACTGTCTCAGCAGGATCTTAAAAGAAAATTCCAAAACGCATCACAAGCATCATACTGTAACACTTTCTGTATTTTGAAAGTTCTATATCTTGAAAACTTGATTGCTGACATCCAAAAGATTTTGGGACTGCATCAACAGTGGACTAATGAAGCAAACACCAAAATTACATTTTTGAGTGTTTTTTTTCTTTAAAAATCAAATGCAGCTGTTTTTATCTCTATCAAAGCATTTTCTCTGTAACAATTAAGTACCTTACTGTGATTGCTTTCAATTAAAATGGTCAACAATAAACCAAAATAGCTTCTTAGCAAAGAGCAATTTCCCAAGCAAGAATGTTACTAGGACTTTTCTAGGAGTGGTTTTAAGTGGGGAGGAGAAAACTCGCTATTAATGTCATTGGTTTGGAACTCTTATTGGTCTATTAACTAATTTACCACCTGGTGATGTCACCAGGCAGGCCAAAACGCCATCCCACCAAAACAGGCTGAAGTCTCAGGTGGTCTTTTCAAACAGCTGTAAATACTAAAAGGGCATTAACACAATTTCACAGTTTTATTCCAACGATTGTGGAAATATACACTCAGCCTCAGTGCTCATGCACAACTTTGGCTATTTGCATTTGGAAACGCCCCCGATTAAGCATAATATGGTCAGAATCATCCCTTTAAAGCCTGTGGGGAATATACAATGCCATACCATGAAATAGCCTACAATGGTGCAAAAGAGACTGAAATACATGGCGGTGCTAGTGTCAGAAAGTACAACCAAAAGGTTCGCTCATGTGGTTTGACCAGTAAAAATGAAAACAGCTACAAAAAGAGGATCACTAGGACAATTCAAGTTGCTTTAGCAATGGCAAAAGAGTAGGCAACAAACCAATAAGCCATCCATCCTCAACAGCTCCCTCTAGGTCTTGCAGAACTTTGCTATTCTGCAGAATGAACGAGTCCTGCGTTCCACATGGCCACTTCATTCAGCAGCTTTTTTTTGCACATCACATAACCTATCGCCTGCACACAAAGAGTGGAAGCCTTTTCTGTTCACATAGTTTAACTCGATTTGGGATGGTGATTAATAAAAATATAAATACAACATGCAAAATGCAAGCAGAAATAAAAACATGGTCATAATAAAATAACACATTTATCAGTAATAAGGTCCTCAATCAGTTTTCTGAATTGGCCTAGAGACACCAGAACAACACATTCATCAGTCATAATGTCCACAATCAGCTTTCTGAATTGCCCTAGAGCAGTTATTCCCAAACTGGGGTAACCCCGACAGCATTGTGCATACTCCCAGGGGTATGCGCAATGCTGTCGGGGGTACGCCAAATAAAAATTGGTTTCATATTTAAAAACATGTATTATTTTTTTGATTCTTTATTCTTTAATTTTTTTTCCTTCACATTTTCAAACAGTCCATTTATATTTTCCAACAGAGCTATAAGTGTGGGTGAGGTGTTTTTCTTGCCTGAGTAGCCTCGTGTCACTGCCAAAAGTAAAATAGAATAATCTAGTGTTCAGCGAAATAACCACACAATGTCAAATACAAGTAGCTTAGTCAAATAATTAACATCCAATCATATTAACTGTTACTCTCTCGCGGGAATTCTACTAACGGTGCGTATGTAGCCAAACGTAGCTGCTGCTCATGTTGGTATCTGTACTGATGGCGCAAAAGCCATGACAGGGAGACATAGTGGAGTGGTAACGCATGCGTGTGCAAGCAGTTGCTTCCGACGCCACTGGGTACACTGCAGCATCCACCTAGAGTCTCTTGCTGCCAAGGGAATGCCTGACAGCTTGAAAGATGTTTTGGACATTACAGTGAAAATGGTTTGTTAAAGCAAGGCCCCTGAACTCTCATGAACTCTCATGTATTTTCTAAAGTATACATTGAGAGAAGAGCTTAAAGTTTACTGACCATAGTTTTCGCTTGTCTGACCGCTTGCATGATGACAAGTTTCTCAGACGACTGGCCTCTGGGTGATGTTTTTTCTCACCTGAATAATCTGAATCTAGGATTACAGGGATTCTTCGCAGCTATATTCAATGTACGGGACAAAATTGAGGCTATGATTAAGCAGTTGGAGCTCTTTTCTGTCTGCATTAACAAGGACAACACACAGGTCTTTCAATCTAGAGTTAGCCATCCCCGAGACTGGGTGTGGTAACTAATATGTCTACAGTTTAGTAAAGATGCTGAGGCCCACCTGTTTTGAGCCACAACATTTTTTAATTTGTTGGGTTTGCCTGTTTTGGTTGCATGTTATTTTGGCATTAATACTTGTTATATACCAGTTGAAAAACAATGTAAAAAAAATAAAATAAAATAAAAGCTTTAATACAAATTATTTGAGTTGCTGAAAAGAGCCTGTTGCTAAATATCCGAGGGTGGATTGCACTTGGATCTGCACCTGAATGACACATTTTAGCCTTTTTAAGATAGGTGTTAAATCCTCACAATAATCCTGTAAGAGTGGTTTTAGGAAAAGACATGACAAACCAATATGTACTTTCTGCCTGGGCCACTTAAGGACATTCAGAGACTTGTCCAGAAGCCACTCCAGACTTGTCTTGGCTGCTTGGCTGTGTGCTTAGGGTTGTTGTCCTGTTGGAAGGTGAACTTTCGTCCCAGTCTGAGGTCCTGATCGCCCTGGAGCAGGTTTTCATCAGGGTTCTATCTGTACTTTTCTTCGTTCATCTTTCTCTCGATCCTGACTAGTCTCCCAGTCTCTGCCGCTGAAAAACATCCTCACAGCATGATGCTTCTACCACCATGCTTCACCGTAGGGATGGTGCCAAGTTTCCTTCAGACGTGACGCTTGGCATTCAGGCTAAAGAGTTCAATCTTGGTTTAATCAGAACAGAGAATCTTGTTTCTCATGGTCTGAGAGTCTTTTAGGTGCTTTTTGGCAAACCCAAAGTGGGCTGTCATGTGCCTTTTACTGAGGGGGAGCTTCCATCTGGCCATTCTACTATAAAGGCCCTATTAGTGGAGTGCTCCAGAGATGGTTGTCCTTTTGGAAGGTTCTCAAAGAGGAACTCTGGAGCTCTGTCAGAGTGACCATCAGGTTCTTGGTCACCTCCCTGACCAAGACGCTTCTCCCCTTCTTGCTCAGTTTGCCCGGGCAGCCAGCTTTGGGAAGAGTCTTGGTGGTTCCAAACTTCTTCCATCTAAGAATGATGGAGGTCACTGTGTTCTTGGGGACCTTCATTGCTGCAGAAATGTTTTGGTACCCTTCCCCAGATCTGTGCCTCGTCACAATCCTTTGTCTGAGCTCTATGGACAATTCCGCCAACCATATGGCTTGGTTTTTGCTCTGACATGCACTGTCAACTGTGGGACCTTATGTAGATGGTTGTGTACCTTATCAAATCATGTCCAATCAATTGAATTTACCACAGGTGTACTCCAATCAAGTTGTAGAAACACCTCGAGGATGATGAATGGAAACAGGATGCACCTGAGTGCAACTTCGAGTCTCATAGCAAAGGGTCGGAATGCGGAAATATGGTATGTTTTCTATTTTGAATAAATTTGCAAAATTGTCTCAAAAACCTGTTTTCGCTTTGTCATTATGAGGTTTTGTGTGTAGATTGATGAGACATTTTTTTATTTAATTAATAATAAGGCTGTAATATAACAAAATGTAGAAAAAGTCAAGGGGTAAGAATACTTTCCGAATGTACTGTATGTGATGTGCAAAAGACGCTGCTGAATATGGTGGCCAGATGGAACAACTCCATTCTGCAGAACAGCAATGTTGGCCTTTACGCCTACAGGAGGGAGCTGTTGAGGATAGTGGCTTGTTGGGGATTTTTGTCTACTCATTTGACATAGGTTATATTTGCCATTGCTAAAGCAACTTTAATTGTCCTAATGGTCCTCTCTGTGAAGTTATATTTTTTATTTGTACTGGTCAAGCGACAACTGAGCGAGCCAAATAAAAACCTTCAGGTGCAATATTGATAAATGAGGCCCCTGGGATTTTCACACGACAGAGTCTAGGGTTTACCGACAACGGTGCGACAAAGGAGAATGGCAAGAATCGTGCAAGCTAACATGCAGTCCACAAACAGGAAAATGACAGCACAGTACAGCAGTGGTGTGCAGAACGACATTTTAGAATGAACAACTCGATTGTCCTTGTCATGGATGGGCCAACCAGAGAAGGTTCCACTCCTATCAGCTAAAAAGAATAAGCGGCTCCAGTGAGCACGCGATCACCAACACTGGACAATTGAGGAGGGGAAAAACATCCCCTGGTCCGACGAATCCCGGTTCCTGTTGCGTCATGCTGAATGCTGTCAGGATTTGGAGTAAGTAGCATGAGTCCATGGCCCCATCCTGCCTGATGTCAACAGTACAGGCTGGTGGGGGTGGTTTAATGGTGTGTGGAATGTTTTCCTAGCACACATTAGGTACCTTGATACCAATTGAGCAACCTTTCCATGACTTGTGCCTAGTTAAATAAAGGTTAAATAAAAAAATAAAATGCCTTGAAGAATTCAGGCTGTTCTGGAGCAAAAGGTGGGAAGGGGTCGACCCAGTACTAGATGGGTGTACATAATAAACTGGCCACTGAATTTATATAAAGCACAGGAAAATCTAGTTTTTGACTTATCTGGGTCTTGAAGGCAACAAGTTATTTTCATTATATAAGATCCTCAGCGAGACAGGTGACATGGTCGTGGCTGAGAGATGGAAATAGGACGGAAGGCATTGACAGTCCCCATAGACACTACCTGTGGGTGTGTGTTAGCTGTGCGTGTAGTCATATCAGCTCTCTGTTTGTCGATGAGTGCCAAAGGCATCTTAAATCAACAGACACAGGCATGATAAATAAGATTAGATTTTTTTTATCTAGGAGAAACTCACACAAAGAAAAATGAACATGACATGCTTGTCCACATAGTTTTTTTATTAACAAATATATAAAAATCATTACTAGGTCAAAGTAGTTTCCCTAAAATGTCAGTCTTATTGTGACCACAGATAGCAATGCACTGTTGTCACTGCATATTATCATATTGACACAGATTGCCATATCTAGAGACAAATGTTTTTTTCCACACCCTTCTGTCACTGTCACTTAAACCTGGAGTCAAAAGGGAAACAGAGCACTTCAACCACCTCTAAAAAAAACTCTAAAGTCACAGAAAACACAGTCAGACAATTATCAGTTTCCAGTGGAGGTTAGACCACAAACTTCAGTGACTTATTGTAAATCTGGAATGAGTTAAGTAGGCACACAATGTATCAGTAAACGCAAGGTGGTACTACCTGAACTCATCATCCTAGTGCCACTCCCATATAGACTTTCGGTGGGGAGGAGTCAGTCGTCTGCATCCCAAATGGCACTCTATTCTCTTTATAGTGCACTTTTGTCCAGGGCCCGCAATGGGAAACCCATGGGTCTCTGGTCAAAAGTAGTGTACTACATATTGAATAGTATGTAGTCGTGCACACCACATAGGGAATAGTATGAAAGTGTTTGCACTCACTACTGTAAGTCGCTCTGGATAAGAGTGTCTGCTAAATTACTAAAAATGTCTCCATGACTCGTGTCACAGCAGAGGCCCAAGCCAATTAACAAGCACCCTAGAGATTGAACCTGCTCAACGCCAATGCCCTCACAGGGGAACGAGGCTGACTGGGGCTGGAGGCATTAAAACAGATATTGTACAGAGATAGACCCACACACAGCACACCAATGTTAGCAGCTAGCTAATCATGAATCCCTATTAAATATGTGGTACATTAAGGCATTACTTAAATCTTATATCCATGAATGTAGAGGCCTTAGCAGGGGAAATAGTCTGACCTGGGCTGGAGGAGTACAAATAGATACACCCACACACAGCTAGATAGCAGGGATGATTGGCTATCTACTGAACATGCTGTATTTATTCACCCTCTCTCTGGTCAAGAGAAGACCAAAGATTGAGGCCTTCACAATGGAATGAGAATGGGGCTATAGGCATGGAGGCAGCATACAGATACACCCACATCACACTAATGCCAGCAGCAAGCTAATCCTGACTCACTACAAAACATGTGGTATATCAATGTATTAATTCCTCATTTGGTGACATGTCATCTTGTCATCAATGTCATCAAGACATGTCATCAAAACATGTCATCTTATATCCATGACTGTAGAGCCCTCACAGGGGACTGACAACTTGGGTCGGAGGAATCACACAGACACAGATAACACCCACATAGACACAGCACACATCTAGCTATGTAATACATAGCTAATGATAGCTAATACAAGAGTATTACTTCACCATTTGGCCAACTAAAGTAATCTCATGTCCACAAATGAAGAGATGAGTGAAAATGGCATGACAGGAGGGTTTGTTAAAAGGGACTTCAATGTGATTTGAGTGTGCGAGCGAACTGTAAAAACTAAAGAAACCAAATTGTCTCATGTAATGCAGATTTACATTTTTGACAGTTCAGATTACGACTTTTAAACATCTCCAAACATTTCAATAGTGCTCAGTTGCATGTGCTTTAGACCATTTTACTGACAAATAGTGGTTGTCCATAGTTCTATTATAGGCTTTTCTTACTGTGCACAAATAGAGGCAACTGAATCTAAAATATCAAGGAATAAATTTACTATCATTATAACCCTATTTGTCATAACACATTATCATGAGACTACATGGAGACTCAAATGAAGCATTACCCTAATGCTCTCCTTAACACCGTTCCCAGCATTAGGAAGACTCTTGTTATTCTTGGAGATGGTTAATTGTTCAAAGAATGTCTCCACTGAAATGGTGTCTGACATCTTGATTGTATGAGGGAGGCTACCGTGAAGCTGTGTCGGAATGTCTTACAGGAAAATCTGTTGCCAAAGCACAGTCACTTCGTCAGTCTTTCCCAATGTGCTAGATGGCCTCCACACCCTCCCGAGTCCCTAGCGGTGCCCTAAGTAAGAGTGAAAAATAGTGGGCATACATCCTCATATCACTATTTCACACGGAGGCGTGGGGCGCAAAAACTCCACCCATCACCGCTACTAACAACGCAATGCTAGCTAGCTAATGAAGACTGTTGTGCTGCAGGTCTTTGGAAGAGAGTGATGATCCACATTTAAAACATGTCAAAACCCTGCGAGAGTTTCAAGGGAGTCCGAGACATTCTTTGTGACCCTATAAAAGACACGGGTCGATCTGAAAGACTGTCAGTACAGTAATAAGGTGGGCCAGCAAAGAAAGAGAACACAAGAGGCCTTCAAATCCTTTTGGTGGAACTGGAACTATACTCAAGAAACAAAATCTGATTCTAGAACACACTTTGTAACACACTGAGAAGCAAACATGAGAGGAGCTTCCTATTCCCAGAAATCCCAGTCACTGCAGGTGAGCGGCTCTCGTAGCAGTACGCGGGTCCAGAGCCCCTCTCCCTCCCGGTGTCGCGGTTCCTCGTACAACAACCGTGGACGGTCCGGGCACCAGGGCGGGAATTTGTCATCCGCCGTGGAAATCGGCACAGAGATACACCAGCAGCATGCCAACGAGAAGGAGGAGATGCAGGAGCTGAACGTGAGGTTCGCCGGCTACATCGAGAAGGTTCAGGCCCTTGAACAGAGGAACGCCCAGCTGACTGCAGAGCTCGCCTCCCTACAGGGCCGCTTCAAGGGAGGCCCCACCGGCATCGGAGAAGAGTATGAACTCAAGTTCAAGGAGATGAGGGAGCTGATTGAAGCTTTGACCAATGAGAAGGGAGCTGCTGATATCGAGAGGGGATACATTGAGGAGGAGGTGGAGGTGTGGAGGCTGAAACTGGAAGAGGAGCTGTCACTGAAAGGTATGTTACCAGTCCCACACTGATCACTGGCTGGAGAGATCTACTGATCTCGATCGTCTTCCATATTGACATTATTGTATGATGATATAAACCAAATTTCCATGAAGAACGCAGGATTTCTAGCTATAATTTTAGTCATTGAATAATCAAAATGCCAAATTTGATGACACAATGTTTCTAGACATGCCATTGGTTGATTGAGATTGCTTGTACTCGTACGGGTGTACGATCAGCCAACATTTTGTCTACATACACCAAGTGAACCTGATCGCAATACTATAATAACATTGTTGTAATGTTTTAAAACATCTACAGAGGAGGCAGAGATGATCCTGAGGGAGTTCCGTCAAGACGTAGACAATGCCACCCTGCAGAAGGCGGAGCTTGAAAAGCGTGTCGAACAGCTGGTGGCCGAGATCGAGTTCCTCAAGAAGCTTCACGACGAGGAAGTCGCCGACCTCATGAAGCAGATCGAGGACTCCAAGGTGACTGCGGAAATTGACGGTGACCGTCCAGACCTGGCCGCATATCTGCGCAACATGCGTGCCGAGATCGAGGCTGTGGCGGCCAAAAACGTACAGGAAGCCGAGAAGTGGTACAAGGGCAAGTTTGAAAACCTCAAAGAGGTTGCCGGCAAGAAAGAAGAGCAGATGAAGTCGATTAAAGAAGAGATCACCACTTTCCACAACCAGGTGACAGACCTCCAGAACCAGATTGATGGGCTGAGGGCACGCAACATGGCCCTGGAGCAGCAGCTGGAGGACATGGAGATGGCCCACATGGATAAGGTTGGAGGCCTGGAGGGCATCATTGCCCAGCTGGAAAACCAACTCTGCGAGACCAAGCTGGAGATGGGCAAGTACCTGGCTGACTACCAGGAGCTGCTGCATATCAAGCTGAAGCTGGATGCTGAGATAGCCGTCTACAGGAAGCTGCTGGAGGGAGAAGAGAGCAGACTGGGGATCTCGGCAGGGAAAGAGCCAGAAGTTTAAGGTGGGTTGATCACCGATGGATGGGTAACTGAGGTGTCCTCAAAGTCTAAGTGATGCTTTGATGTAGAGAATGAGTTACAGTGAAAGTTGTGTGACTGACTGGATGGCTTTATGGCTCATTGTGATGCTAAGGCTTAAAGGAAAATGTGTTGACATCAGAAAATGATTTGAATATTTACTTGCAACACTAAAGCACAGTTCACACTTTCAATACTGCATAACTGAAACATTTATTATATTTGTAGGTGTCCAAATATAATTTGAGACAGAGAACTTCAAATAAAAAAAAGGTACCCACCTTATTTATAATTTCCAGTCATTTTCAATTGTGCTGTGTATCACTCAGGCTATGTACCCTGATTCAATCCTCCATATGAAACCTACTTCTCCATGTAGGAGCGGTCAGAGAGGACCACCTCAGTGTGGAGACCCACACAGCTGCCAGAATGTCTGCCTGAGCACCCTACCGTATCTCCCACCCGTCAGCCCTCTCAGACTTAATTGCCTGTCAACTTCTCCCTCCACAACCCCAGCTCTTCCCGTCCAACCCTTTCAACAGTCCACACTCAGACCCTCAGCACCCTACCTTCTCCCAAAGTCCTACCCACCACAGCTTCCGCTCCCCTGACCAGCCCTCGTCATCGGTCGCTCCCATTCCTGTCAACCTCTCTCGGACATTGGAGCACCCTTCTCATGCCCTGCTACTGTATGGTTAACTCCTCAAACAAAAACATTCCCTTTATTTTAATTTAAACCTTGTGACTCACCCATTATATGTAAGATAACTAAAGCTGTTTACATAAATGTATACCCACTACTACATAATAAATAAAGCTTAACTTGAGTGCATACAACAGCTGTGTTTTGTTTCTGGTAATCATTTTTAATCTCCTAATAGTTTCCGTCTAAAAATGATGTCTGGGTTTGTCAGAGATATAAGAGCTCCCAACCACTTTGTATTAGAATACCCAAAACCTGACTAGAAATTGTTACTGCACACTCTGAAATGTGGGGAAACACTAAAACCTTTCCACTCACACGAAATAAAATCATCATAAATATAAAGATAATGTTTATTACTTTGAACAAATGCATATATTTTTTTAATGTACATGGTAAGATTACACAAAGTCAACCAGGATGGTCTGTCAGAACAGGAATTAAAAGATTGTTAGAATACTGTTACTGCATCAAATGCTTGTTTTATGCAACAGAATAGTTTTTTTTAAAGAACACCCATCTGTGTTTGGACTGAAAGTGGGCCTCAGGGAGATTTAACACAGACAGAATATTTACATGGTCTTTGGGTGATAAGCCTAACAAGACCGCATTCCATAGCATGAGTTAATGTTTCTGTACTGGGTACCAAGGGGAGAAGGCCCAGGGCCAGAACCTGGTCTCAACATAATGAGAAGTTTTTACAGCCGATACTGTTTGCGGAGAATTATTAGTATCCTTCATATGAATCCTAACCTTGTGACCAATTCCATACATCTGCTGTTTGTCATGAGGATGGACTTTGCTATAAAACGCCGTGGCTCAAATCCGCTTGTTGGGCTCTCAAAGAATTACCAATGGGGGGGCTCGTTGACAAGCTCCATTACTGCAGGAAATAAATAATAAAGTTGACTTGTTTTGAAATTTAAGTCTCTCCTTTTGATTACAATAATTCCACGACAAGTCTCAGACTAGACATAACATAGTGAACATATATCCAGGAACTCAGATTATTTTTGAAATGTTACGTTTGGTATGGTTGCACACAAGACAGAAGGTTACTTAAAGCAAAAACTAAAGTAGGGTGGTTGGTTGGGTGGGTGTATAACGCAAACATCTAGCTCAAAGTTTGCATGTTTGAATCTAACCACAGACAACTTCAGCATTTTGGCAACTTTCAACAACTTTGCATGTTAGCCAACCCTTCCCTTACTCCTAACCTTAACTCCAAGCCTAGCAAACGTTGGCCACAACAAATTGGAATTTGTAACAAGTTTTGTAAATTTACATATTGTATGTTTTGCAAATTTGAAACATTGTACATTTAGATAATGACATTGTACAAATATGTTATACAAATATAACATGAAATGGATGATGATATCCACAAATTAATACAAATCATGCATGTTGTTCTCAGCAATTTTATTTTGCAATGTTTAAAACAAAAGTATAATAGAAAATACTACAAAGTTTGTAACTGACAATACAAAGCCGTTTTGAATACGTCAGTGTCTGCTGTTCTTCCTTCTCTTCAGAGCCTTCCACTCCCCCTCCTGCGTGGCCAGACTGCCAAACAGCTCCTTCACCTTCCTCTTCCTCTCTGCATCCCTACACACAGGGGGAAGAAAAAAAACATCAGGTCATCTGCACATGAAAAAAGTCCATATATTTTCAAGTATTTAAAAAAATAAAAGGTTAAGTGGGGGGTGAAAGGTGAAGGGCACAGAAGAGAAAGTGGCCAAGGCGGGGCTCAAATTCCCATCGCCAAGGGGTATGTAGTCAGGAGTTGGCAGCGCTACCACTAGACCAGACTCTGGCATGTGTTATAGTGATGTGTACGTAATGTCATACAGACCTGCCCATGACCTCGTTGAGTTTCTCTCGGGCCAGGAAACGGGTGTCTTTACGGATCTCTCTCAGAGCTCCCTTGAACTCTTTCTTATACTTGTGGTTCAACCTTTCCTTCTCCCTCTCCTCCTTTGTGTTCCCTCGCTTTTTCCCATAGTCCAGCCTGGAATTGAGAGGTTTACAAAATGGAAGGTGGAACAAAAGGGGAACATAGTTCTTTTGTACTCCAATTTTCATAGGCGTTTGTTATACATTAAATTCATTTAGTCTCACACAATCTTTCTACAATATTTGATGTAAGACAAATGGGTGCATGTGACACTACAAGGGAATACAATCCATCGCCATCTTAATCAGGGGTGGCAGGAAGCCTAGTGGTTAAAGCATTGGGCCAGTACCCGAAAGGTTGCTGGATCGAATCCCCGAGTTGACAAGGTGAAAATCTGTCATTCGGCCCCTGAACAAGGCAGTTTTTAATTTAGATTTCTACCTTTATTTAACCAGGCAAGTCAGTTACGAACAAATTCTTATTTTCAATAACGGCCTAGGAACAGTGGGTCAACTGCCTGTTCAGGGGCAGAACGACAGATTTGTACCTTGTCGGCTTGGGGGTTTGAACTTGCAACCTTCCGGTTCCTAGTCCAACGCTCTAACCACTAGGCTACCCTAAACCCACTGTTCCCTGGTAGGCCATCGTAAATAAGAATTTGTTCCTTAACTAACTTGCCTAGTTAAATAAAGGTTAAATAAAAAATGACATCTTCCGCGGGGTAATGCTACGCGAATTAAGATGAGTCTCACTCTACAATCTTGGATTGAAGATGACATTACAAGGGAATACAATCACTTTGTCTTCCTTTTTCTCCACACAAATAACTGAATTTAGAGACCACTCACACTTCCACAATCTTTGGTGTGAACAGTTTGAGGGGAATGGGTTTCTTCTTCTGAAACACCAGGAGAGGATGTGACGTCAGTGAACCGGATATGGTCGCAAGGATTTCCCCATGAAGGTCCTGGGACAAGAAGATAAAAAAAGTGCTCAATATTAGAAAACCTAAAGCATACAATTTAACATCAATACTGAACCAGATGGATGAAAGGAAAATATTGAAAGGAAAACAGTTACCACACACACTGAATCAGCTCAAAGCAAATTTAAAATCAAATGTAATTTATAAAGCCATTTTTACACCCAACTGTGACAACATGCTTTATAGTTACACGGCCTAGAAGACTCATTTCAATAAATAAAAAGTAAAAATGTCAATAGTAAAAAACGCTCCTATACAAAAAAAAAACATGTGGTAGACAACTTGCAAGTAAACAAATCCTACATCAATTGCAACTACTGGTGAAATACTGAGTATTTCTGTGAGGGTGAGCAGCTGAACTGTGACAATGCTCCATTGTAATAAGCATCTTGTTACCCTGTGTGAAGGTAAATGTATATACTGCTTTACCACTATTCCCATTCCAAGATGGATAAAACAAGGACTCACTATAGTGAGGGGTAATCCAAGTTGGGGGTCAATTCCATTTAGTCAGTCAGTCAACTGAAATTCAAATTCTATTTATAGAAATGAACCATGACACAGACCATGGGCAGGGTAGTTTACTTTCTAAATATACCCTGTTATAGTAACTATTTAACAGTTCAAAATTGTTAAATCAGTTAAGTAACTTTTAGGTTAGCCAAACTCAGTAAGGTAATCTGATTACATTGATAATTTTAGATTACTTTACCCTTAAGAGGCATTAGAACAGAGGTAATTTTGCCCTGGGGCCGCATTCTGTCTTCGAGGCCCGGAGGACCACACTGGAAAGGTGAGGGAGATAAAGGTCTCCAACTTCAGCGATTTTTGCAATTCGTTCCAGTCACAGGCAGCAGAACAAATGGAACAAAAGGCGGCCGAATGAGGTGTTGGCTTTAGGGATGATCAGTGAGATACACCTGCTGGCTAAAAAATGCCGACGTTGGTATCGACTCCAAGAGTGTGCAAAGCTGTCAAGGCAAAGGGTGGCTACTTTAAAGATTTGATTTGTTTAACACTTTTTTGGTTACTACATGATTTCTTGTGTTATTTCATTATTCTACAATGTAGAAAATAGTTTTTTAATTAATTAATTAAGAAAACCCCTGGAATGAGTAGGTGTCCAACTTAACCGGTAGTTCGTAGTTTCATTGCAACTCTGCCAAGAAGGCCAGCATCCCGGATTCGCCTCTTCACTGTTGACGTTCAGACTGGTGTTTTGCAGGTACTATTTAATGAAAATGCCAGTTGAGGCATCTGTTTCTCAAACTAGACACTAATGTACTTGTTCTCTTGTTCAGTTGTGCACTGGGGCATCCCACTCTTTCTATTCTGGTTAGAGCCAGTTTGCTCTGTTCTGTAAAGTGAATAGTACACAGCGTTGTACGAGATCTTCAGTTACTTGGCAATTTCTCACATGGAATAGCCTTCATTTCTCAGAAAAAGAATAGACTGACGAGTTTCAGAAGGAAGTTGTTTCTGGCCATTTTGAGCCTGTAATCGAACCCACAAATGCTGACGCTCCAGATACTCAACAGTATAAAGAAGGCCAGTTTAATTGCTTCTTTAATCAGAACCGTTTTCAGCTGTGCTAACATAATTGATAAAGAGTTTTCTAATGATCAATTATCCTTTTAAAACAATAAACTTTGATTAGCTAACACAACGTGCCATTGGTTGCTGATAATGGGCTTGTACACCTATGTAGACATTCCATAACAAATCTGCAGTTTCCGGCTACAAGTCATTTACAACATTAACTTCTCTAGCGTAGGGGGCAGCATTTGGAATTTCGGATGAAAAGCGTGTCCAAATTAAACTGCCTTCTACTCAGGCCCAGAAGATAGGATATGCATATAATTGGTAGATTTGTATAGAACACACTAAAGTTTCCTAAACTGTTAAAATGGTGTCTGAGTATAACAGAACTGATTTGTCAGGCGAAAACCTGAGAAAAATCCATTCAGGAAGTTGGATTTTTTGTTATTGTTGTAGTTTTCTATTCAATGGCATTACAGTATCCATTGACTTAGGACTCAAATTGCAGTTCCTTTGCCTTCCACTAGATGTCAACAGTCTTTAGAAATTGTTTCAGGCTTGTATTCTGAAAAATGAGGGAGTAAGAGCAGTCTGAATGAGTGGACCCTGCCGTGTCACAGAGCTTTTTCATGCACCCGACCGAG
Organism: Oncorhynchus masou masou; assembly: GCF_036934945.1. Classification (NCBI taxonomy): domain Eukaryota; kingdom Metazoa; phylum Chordata; class Actinopteri; order Salmoniformes; family Salmonidae; genus Oncorhynchus; species Oncorhynchus masou. Next base: position 41,602,691 of record NC_088239.1, on the reverse strand, counting down.
AGAGTGCCTTTCTTGTTGACCTTTTATATTGACAACGTTATTGTCCGGTTGAAATATTATCGATTATTTAGGCTAAAAACAACCTGAGGATTGATTATGAACTACGTTTGAAATGTTTCTACGAACTTTACGGATACTATTTGGATTTTTTGTCTGCCCTTTGTGACGGCGTTTGAGCCTGTGGATTACTGAAGAAAACGCGCAAACAAAATGGAGGTTTTTGGATGTAAAGAGACTTTATCGAACAAAAGGAATTCAATCATATGAAGATCATCAAAAGTAAGTGAATCATTTTCTCTCTTTCTGACTAGTGTAACTCTTCTACTTGGCTGGTTACTGTTTGTAAGGATCTCTCTGTTGGGCTATGTTCTCAAATAATCATAAGGTATGAGTTCGCTGTAAAGCACTTTTGAAATCTGACACCATGGTTGGATTCACAAGAAGTTCATCTTTAAACCTATGTAAAATAGTAGTATATTTTCTGAATTATTATAATGAGTATTTCTGTATTTGAATTTGGCAATCTCACTGGATGTTGCAAACTCACTGGATGTTAACAATGTCTACACTGCATTTCTGATCAATTTGATGCTATTTTAACAGACATTTTTTGTTTCAAAAACAAGGACATTTCTAAGTGAACCCAAACTTTTGAACAGTTGTGTGAGTGTGTGATATATGCAACATGTAAATTGTTGAACTGAAAATACAAGATCTCTGAAAAGTTGTGTATAGAAATTATTTCACTCAAATTTAGTGCACAAATTTGTTTACATCTCTGTTAGTGAGCATTTCTCCTTTGCCAAGATAATCCATCCATCTGACAGATGTGGCATATTAAAATGCACGATCATTATACATATGCACCTTGTGCTGGGGGAACAATAATAGGCTACTCTAAAATTTGCAGTTGTGTCCCACAACACAATTCCACAGATGTCAAGTTGAGGGAGCGTGCAATTGGCATGCTGACGGCAGAAAGGTCCACTAGAGCTGTTGCCGGATCATTTATTGTTAATTTCTCTACCATAAAGTTGTTTTAGAGAATTTGGCAGTATGTCCAACCGGTCTCACAACCGCAGACCACGTGTAAGCACGCCAGCCCAGGACCTCCACATCCAGCTTCTTCACCTGCGGGATCGTCAGACCAGCCATCTGGAGAGGTGATGAAACTGTCTCAGGGAAGCTCATCTGCATGCTCGCCGTCCTCACCAGGGTTTTGACCCAACGACAGTTCTGCTCACCTTCGATGGCCATTGGTACGGTGGAGAAGTGTCCTCTTTACGGATAAATCCTGTTTTCAACTGTACCAGGCAGATGGCAGAAAGTGTAAGGCGTTGTGTGGGCGAGCAGTTTGAGGTTGTCAACGTTGTGAACAGAGTGCTACATGGTGGCAGTGGGGTTATGACATGGGCAGGTATGAGCTATGAAAATCCACAATTGCATTTGAACTATGGCAATGTTAATGCAGAGATACAGGGACGAGATCCTGAGGGCCATTGTCGTGACCTCCATCCGCCGCCATGCCCTCACGTTTCAGCATGATAATGCACGGACCCATGTGGCAAGGATCTGTAGACAATTCCTGGAAGCTGAAAATGTCCCAGTTCTTCCAAGGCCTGCATACTCACCAGACATGTCAACCACGGAGCATGTTTGGGATGCTCTGGATCGACGTGTATGACTGTTTATTATTTCATTTTTTCTACTCAACCCCCCCGCGGGCCAGATTGGAACCCCCTGCATTAGAATTAGACAAGGAGGATCCATTAAACATGGTCAGACTCGCTTAGGTTGAACAAACATAATTTGCAACTATTGGGCCTCCCGGGTGGTACAGTGGTCCAGGGCACTGCGTCGCAGTGCTTGCTTTGCCACCAGAGACTCTGGGTTCGTGCCCAGGCTATGTCGCAGCGACCGGGAGGTCCATGGGGCAACGCACCATTGGCCTAGCGTCGTCCGGGTTAGGGAGGGTTTGGCCGGTGGGGATATCCTTGTCTCATCACGCACTAGCAACTCCTGTGGCGGGCCGGGAGCAGTGCACGCTAACCAGGTCGGCAGGTGCATGGTGTTTCCTCCGACACATGCGGGTGGCTTCCGGATTGGATGCGCGCTGTGTTAAAAAGCAGTGTGGCTTGGTTGGGTTGTATTTTGGAGGACGCATGGCTTTCGACCTTCGTCTCTCCCGAGCTCGTACGGGAGTTGTAGCGATGAGACAAGATATAACTACTAACAATTGGATACCACGAAATTGGGGAGAAAAGGGGATATATAAAAAAAAAGTGCAACTATTGAGAAAACAAAAGGCTGGCAATGTTTTTTTTTGCAAACATCCTTTCTGAAAGAACTAATCTAGTTTTCAAAAGTATTCATATTTTTTCTGCCCACAACTTATTAGTTCGTTTTTTTTGTAATCAGATGTAAAAACTCCAGGGTTCACCGCCCAGTGGAAGGCATGTAAAGCCTTCAACCTCCTAACTGTTACTATTAAATAAGCCTGGAAAGTGTTTCAATGACAGATGAAGGGAATGAACACGCTCAACTATCCTCCTGAAAAAAGTAATTAAAACAGTGCTTGAGTGACTAATTTAACTAATCCCTGATTTGTAAACCACAACACTTTGTCATGGTCTTCAAATGTTTTACTGCAGCAACATTTGCCCAGGGCAGCCCAACTAAGTTGTCTTTGGATGACACTACAGTTCCACTCACCTGTAATGCTGCAGGATACGTTTTGATTGGAAGATGTTTGGAGAGCAGGGTTGTGATTGGCTGAAAGATGTACGAGTAGGAAGTGAGTTCTCTGTAGAGTGAAGAGCAGTGTTTCAGCAGGTCCATACAGGTGGCCACAGCAGACAGCCTGGGGTAGAGGCATCATTAAGACAGAAGACACTGGTTAAATGACCACACTCAGACCCACAGACACACATGCAAAAACACACATGGACACACACTGACTCTGTTTATTATCTATGAATAGTCACTTAACTAACAATAGTTAAAGTGTTAGGTAAAAAAAAAGATAAGTAAAAAATGTAAATAACAAATAATTAAAGAGCAGCAGTAAAATAACAAATAATTAAAGAGCAGCAGTAAAATAAGAGTAGCGAGGTTATATACATTTGTTTTAAACAAGATATTTTGGATGGACTATGCATATAATTGACAGCCTTGGAAAAAAAAAACACTGACGTTTCCAAAACTGCAAAGATATTATTTTGCCACAGAACTGATGCTGCGAAACCAAGATTTCAAAACAGGAAATGTCTGTTTTCCAATGTCTATATGGCTGTGAATGCGCCTGAACGAGCCTACAATTTCTGCCGTTTCCCCAAGGTGTCTGCAGCATTGTGACGTATTTGTAGGCATATCATTGGAAGATTGACCATAAGAGACCACATTTACCAGGTGTCCGCCCGGTGTCCTGCGTCGAAATTGGTGCGTAAACTTCAGCTGCAAGTATTTTTCCATGTGATTCAGAGGAGAAAGCAGACTTCCACGAACGATATATCAATGAAGAGATATGTGAAAAACACCTTGAGGATTGATTCTAAAACAACGTTTGCCATGTTTCAGTCGATATTATGGAGTTAATTTGGAAAAAAGTTTGGCGTTTTGGTGACTGAATTTTTTTTTTTTTTTGGTAGTCAAACGTGATGTACAAAACGGAGCGATTTCTCCTACACAAAGAATCTTTCAGGAAAAACTGAACATCTGCTATCTAACTGAGAGTCTCCTAATTAAAAACATCCGAAGTTCTTCAAAGGTAAATGATTTTATTTGAATGCTTTTCTGTTTTTTTGTGAAAATGTTGCCCGCTAAATGCTACGCTAAATGCTACGCTAGCTATCAATACTCTTACACAAATGCTTGTTTTGCTATGGTTGAAAAGCTTTGTTTGAAAATCTGAGATGACAGTGTTAAGAAAAGGCTAAGCTTGAGAGCTAGCATATTTATTTCATTTCATTTGCGATTTTTATGAATAGTTAACGTTGCGTTATGCTAATGAGCTTGTGGCTATAACTGGATACAGGTTTTTTTCGTAGCCAAACGTAAACAAAACGGAGCGATTTGTCCTACACAAATAATATTTTTTGAAAAACTGAATATTTGCTATCTAACTGAGAGTCTCCTCATTGAAAACATCTGAAGTTCCTCAAAGGTAAATAATTTAATTTGAATGCTTTTCTTGTTTTTGTGAAAATGTTGCCGGCTGAATTCTAGGCTTATAGCTATGCTAGCTATCAATACTCTTACACAAATGCTTGTTTAGCTATAGTTCAATAGCATATTTTGAAAATCTGAGATGACAGTGTCGTTAACAAAAGTCTAAGCTTGAGAGCAAATATATTTATTTCATTTCATTTGCGATTTTCATGAATAGTTAACGTTGTGTTATGCTAATGAGCGTGAGGCTATAAATAGGATCCCGGTTACGGGATTGCTCGTTGCATGAAGTTTAAAAAAAACCTGTTTATGCTTTGTCATTGTGCATAGATTGATAAAAAAAAACAAACTTTGATAACGTTTAAGGCTGTGATGTAACAATACGTGGAAAAAGGGGTCTGAATACTTTCCGAATGCACTGTACAGCATATTGGCGCACCTGATAACGCACGGCCAACTAGGACAGGAGAGGTGCAACTGAAATTGAAGCAGCGAATGATGTGTGAATAGTGCGACAGATGTGCTTTTAATACAGTTGTTTGGCTAACGCATAGCCTACAAAACAGAAAGACGACCGCTTCCAAGTTGCCTAATAATGTTTCATCCCAAAGTTGCCTGTCTGCGCGTGCTAGTGATGTGCAGATCAGCTGTTTGTTCACCCACACCCACCCACAATTTCAAATTACCCATTCGCAACTGCCTGACGATATGTGATAGTGAAAATCTGAGCTCTGCACAGACCCTAAACTGCAAATATAGTAAATGTGTTGTACAGTCAGAGATGGCAGAACAATTTATGACATGTCTTTTTAGTTACGTCTGTTTTCGCTTATCATTTCCGACATTTAGGTAGGCTATTTGTTAGTCCACTTGTCTAGAATTAGATATTAGATAGCCTATATGCTGCTTCTCTTGTCATTAATTGTTGCCCTAGAAGACAAAACAATTGCTCACCAGAATGTCATAAATTGACCGAATAAATGCTGCAATCTAGTTGACATTGGTAAGGTTAGTTTTTTCTTTCATCTCTGCTTCTCTCGCCCAGCATAGACATTTAGAGACCGGGGAGAAAATGCTACAAAAAAAAAAAAAAAAAAAACAGGAAAGATTTCGCCAACATTTTCTAATGACATCAGCTTGACCAGTTAAGGATATTAAAAACTGTTAAAACAACCAAACATGTTTTTGATAAGATTTCAGTTTGGCTTGGATGCACATTTTGTGGTTGAAATACTATCATCTTCTATGATGCTGATAAAGATAGCTCCTTTACAAACACACATTCTTTTAAGATGCAGAAATAATTTCTCCAGAGTAAAAATATACATTTTGTGTATGATTTTATTGTAAGAAAAATGCTTTATTCTGCAGCAGTTAATATTATATATTAGGGTATGTGAGGTGTTATAGACCTACAGCCAGTGTCCAAAACTTCAGTTACCTTACTCAATTTATCCCATCTGAACAATATAGTTCCCTTGACATGCCATTCTGAAGGCCCCCATCGTGTAACTGTTGAATTTGTATAGCAGCTCAAACATATTTTACCACGTCCTCAAATCTTTCCCAAACAGACTACTGTTCTGGCCCTCCTACTTATTTTCAACTTTCCGTTTCAAAGCTTTTGTCTTATTGAATTAAACTCAGACATTGTCCTTTTTGCCTCAGTGGATCGAAGTTACCTCTTTCTGCCCAAGCTCCCAAAAAGCATTTGGCAATTGGTGGGTATTTGGCACACTGCAGTTTGGCCCTAAAGCTTAGGCTACGCACTAACTTCAGATAAAAATAATGAAAGATATGAATTGCGCAACAATTATACATTTAAGGATTTTTTTATGAATCGTTCTCTTTATTCAACCCACCACTACCTACCTGCCCTTCATCCACACAATACTTCATGACCCTAAACCCACCGTCCTGTGGATAACTGCAGGGACTGTAGTGGAATGTGCTTTGTGGTTCCCGAACAGGCAAGTGAAATGTTGTCCCTCGTGTTCCATTTGTACACGTGCAACAAAAAAAGAAAGCAAGCTTCAAACAGTTCTTCTCCCTAAATTCTCTTTCCCCTCCATGTCTCTCACTCAATTGCGTTCGACCACTCCCTCTACACGTGTGCACACACAAACTCCTGTAGGTTTACAGAAATACATTTCTATAAAAACCTTAGGTGTTAAACACGCTACATTCCTTGCTTTTTATTTTACCCTTTTTTCCCCAATTATGTGATATCCAACCGCGATCTTGTCTCATCGCTGCAACTCCCCAACGTGCTTGGGAGAGGCGAAGGTCGAGTAATGCATTCCCCCGAAACATGAAGAGCCAAACCGCGCTCCTTATCACCCACCTCCTTAACCCGGAAAACAGCCACACCAATATGTTGGAGTAAACACCTCTCGTCTGACGATTGAAGCCAGCCTGCAGGCACCCGGCTTGCCACAAGAAGTTGCTAGAGCATCATGAGCCAAGTAAAGCCCACCTGGCCAAACCCTCCCCTAACCCAGACAAAGCTGGGACAATTGTGCGCCGCCCTATGGGACTCCCGGTCACGGCTGGTTGTGACAGCCTGGGATTGAACCCGGGTCTTGTTGAAACAGTCCGGTTCCACATTGAAAATATGCAAAAACCTTTGACAAAGGGATATTTTCATTACAATCATTAAGCCTCTGCCTATTCATCAAACAGATGTCGTGGTCATAATTCTTCACCGTAGTATTGTTAATCACTTAAAAAAATTCTAAAGAACAGGCGGAATAAACTAAATCGAACATCTGTATCTAAAAAGAAAAACAGAATTTGCTTTTGTAACCCCTGAAGAAATTGTCTTTCAACTCACCAAATTGAGCCCAGTTTCAAATGATTACTGGAGAATAACTGACCAAGATGCGAGATACACATCACTTCACACTGGCAACTTTTTTCGTTCTACTTTATATTCAGGGCCTGGATCTGTCTCAGGGTACATATATTAAATCACCAACATTTTTCAAGGAACAGAATCAGGAACAAAAGTTATACTGTTCCAGAACAGAACCCTTTATTTTAAAAGCATGGGAATTGGTTAATAACTTTCTTTTACGTTCCAGGCATTTTTTCCCAGCCACACAAAAAAATAATAATAATAATTAAAAAAAGAAATCGCTTATGCCTTCCCACTGTCGATCAGAAACTTCTTGCTTCTGCCTGCCAGCTGAATCTTTGCCAGTGTGTGTGCGTGCGTGTAGGGTACCTGACCCTTCTCAACTGTAGCCTACTGATGTTACAAGCGTGATTCTGCATAAACAAGCTTGTTAGCTAGATAGAATGTCTTGAAACTACAGTTTTTTAAGTTCCTGCATAGAAGCTGCCCCTCTGTATGTATAATTCTGTGGACTTAAATCAGATAATGCAAGTCATCACAAGATGCCAAGCGCTTCAAGCCAAGCCTCTTCCACCCGCTCTCCCCACACGCAAAATTTCAGTTGCATCTCGCGCCGGACACTTGTCTTCCCATCATGCATGTAAACAACTCGCTGATCTATAGCGTGCCCGCTCCATATCAAGCTGCTCTTTCCGCAATGCATGGCTGGTGAAGTAATTTAATGTTGAGGTAAATGTTGTTGTTTAATATTAAAACAATGTTTTTTTGGTTCAGGACTTAATTGGAAAATAATTTGTTCCAACCCTTGGTTTTATTACGTGTGTTTTTTGCGACAAGGGCTCGGGAAATCAGTGTCTAATCTGCTGAATTAACAAAACAAAGAGTATATGCCACTGCACAGCCGTAGGCTTCTACAAGCAAGCAACACTGCTTAAAGGATCGGGCCCTTTTTTTAAATTGGTGCGCTGCTCTCTAAATTACCTGTAATGGTCGGTGTCCAGGTCAGTGGTCAGTGTGAGTGTCTGGGTGGCAGACAGAGGTAGGGTCTTCTTGCTCCATGTCTGGCTGGACTCTGGGTCTGACAGCACCAGCAGGTCACTAACCTTACCGTTCTGCCTGAAGGGTGGCACCACTGAGTAACCTGGCAGGAACACAACACAGCAGCCAGTCATGATAGGGCCCTAGGTGTCACACTGTCTACATCAGTGGAGTCTGCTGAACAGCTCTTAGTAATGGCTGGAACGGAGCGAATGGAATGGCATTAAACGCATGGAAACCATGTTTGATGTATTTGATACCATTCCACTAATTCCACAACAGTTATTACCACGAGCCCATCCTCCCCAATTATGGAGCAACCAACCTCCTGTGGTCTACATGTAAAATAAATACAGACAGGGCTCGTCTTTTACATGACAAATAAACCGACTAGAACAACTACGGATGAGACATTTACTTTTTTTAGAAGAACAAGCGATGTGGAACAAGGCAAAAAAAATATGCGTAACACTATATGCGTAACAGCATGGTTTATTTAAAATCCACTAAATCAAATCAGCATCAACAGGAGTTGAGATCTTGACACCTAGCAGAGGTTAGCTTTCATTCTGCCGATGACTTGGCATGGCGGTGAAACTATTTCACAGGGCGCCACTACTGCCATGGTGCCCTGAATGCACTCTACATCACTGTGCAGTATCATACTGTAGCTGGCAGAAACACCGAGGCAATCACAAACAGGTAGGTAGGCAGGCAAACGTTTTTGGTTTTTTAGAAGTGTTCATTCGGACCTCTGCCCACGTTTATTTGAATATCCGAATTGATATTAGTATTTAACATCAAATCAACATTTATTGGTTGTGTACAGTTTAGAATACGTTAGCCCCTAACAATGCAGTGAAAAAAACACATGTATATCATTATTTTATGTCAGAACAAATCCAATGAATAACCCAAATAGGACTGTAGCAAAGTATTTCAAACGCAATCTACACAAATATATACTGGATGAATTTACACAAGATATACTAAGAATATGTAGAGCAGTAGATATTAGAAAGAGCTATGTCAAGAATCCAATATATAAATAAATGTGGTGAGTGTAAAATTTAACTAATATGTACAGTAAGTGGAAGAATGAACTCAGTTGAGAATACAGTACAAAACCCCCATGGCAAAATTGATAAAATTGCAGGAAATTAGCATCCAGACCAGAGTCCGCAGCTCAGGTGGCTAAGGCCCTTGATCTTTCTGGCCTTCCTGTTACACTGGGTACTGCAGATGTACTGGAGGGCAGGCAGTGTGCCCCCGATGATACGTTGGGCTGACCTCACCATCTTCTGGAGAGACCTGCGGTTGCTAGGAGTGGAATTGCCGTAACAGGCAATAATACAGCCTGACAGGATGTTCTCGATGGTGCATTTGTATTAGTTTGTGAGGGTCTTCGTGGCAAAGCAGGATTTCTTCAGCCACCTGAGTTTGAAGAGGCGCCATTGCACCTTCACCACACACAGGTCCTCTGGAACTTGAAGCTTTTGACTCTCTCCACTGCGGGCCTGTTGATGTGGATGGGGGCGTGCTCACTCTGCTGTCTCCTATAAGTCCACGATCATATCCTTTTGTTGACGTTGAGGGAGAAGTTATTCTCCTGGCACCACTCTGCCAGGGCTTTCACCTCCCTCGGTAAGTTGTCTCGTCGTTGTTGGTAATTGGGCTTACCACTGTTGTGTAGTCAGCAAACTTGATGATTGAGTTGGAGGTGTGCACGGTCATACAGTCATGTGTGAACAGGAAGCGCAGGATGGGGCTGAGCACACATCCCTGCGGGGCCCACATGTTGAGGATTAGCGTGGCAGAGGTGTTATTGCCTACCTTCACCAGGTCGGCCCGTCAGGAAGTCTAGGACCCAGTTGCACAGGGAGGGGCTCAGACCCAGATCTTTGTAATAAGCTTTGATTACTTATTGAGTATTCATTTTTGAGAAAGAAATGATATGCCTATTTTAACAATGAAAAGGCATTGCCTAAATTAAATTATCCATGTTACATACATAACGAATTTGCTTCCAGGGCCGAAACACATCTGGTTTATTTTTCTACCTGGTAGTTAATTGCACTCACCTGGTGTCCCGGGTCTAAATTAGCCCCAAAAAGAAGGAGAGGATGAAATCCAGAACGGTTTCGGCCCACCAAGCCCGGAATTGGGCAGCCCTGCTCTATACTGAAGTGGACGGGCAGGAAGTGTGCCCCCGGGTTTATTGGGATCAGAATCACTGGTCACTCTCTGACCAGTGATCCTCTCTCTCGCTTCGTCTCACCTGCAGTGGTTGCAGAGCACAGTCGCTCCTTCACGCAGTCGCTCCCTCGCGCAGCAAGTACTCAGGTTAAAAACATAGCCAAAAAATATTTTAACATATTTCAAACAGCCCCCAAAAAATCCTGACATTGGGTGTGGCTGCTTATGGTACTGTGCTGAATACCGTGAGAAGGCAGGGACTGAGCTGGATTGGGGTCAATTTCATTTCAATTCAGGAAGTAGTCACAAATTCCAATTATCCTCATAAGACCTGACTGAATTAAAATGGAAACAACCCCAACCCTAATGGAGAAAACTAATAACCAGTTAGGCCTAGTTGATGAGGAGATATGACAGTAGCCCATTAACAGAAAGGCCGTACCTGTAGAGGTCTTATCTTGCACGGCCAGGTGTAGTACTCCTAACAGGAAGTTGATGAGCTCAGGACAGAACCTCTTGGAGAAGGAGATGTACTCCACTGCCAGACAGCACAGCACCAGGCCTGATGTCACATCCTCTAATGACATCACGGGACACTGATAACATCACACAAACACACAGGGAAAATAGGTCAAATTTAGGCATAAATCACCTCAAAACTACTTTGCCTACTAAACATTGTAAATGCATGTGTACTCACACACACAATCTTCAGAAGGGGACAATAATGTGCTTTCAATCCTTTTTCCTTCTCTATGACCTTGTGACACTTCTGTGCATCCTCTGCTTTTTCTGAAACAAAGCCATTAGCTTCATCTAGCTAGCCAGTCTGCTTTCTTTTTCTAGTGTGTGTGTGTGTAAATGCATGTCTGCGCGCGAATCACGTTGAGAAAGTAACTCAGAGGTTCTCTAGCCTGTTTTCACCATTCGCATAGCAACAAACTCATTGTTGGCGTGTAGATGTTACATAAGAATACAACTTCATATTTTCCCCTAGCAAGGTTTGCTTTGACATCACCACCATATTCAACACTAAGAAAGGACATGACTCCACAGGTCAAAAGCTTAGTGAGAATACATGCATGTAGCAACAGAAACAGTGTGTGTGTATGCATGCATGTTCCTTTCCATTGAGCAAAATCTGGAGCTGAGCTATCTACATAAACACCATGATTAAACAAAGGGTTGGTGGCAGGAAGGAAGGATAAAGCCCTCTTCTGCAGACCCGGGTTCAACTACTACTTGAGATTTTTCAAATAGTTTGAGCATTTGCTCTAACCTGCCTAGAGTGCCAGATGGGCAGGGTTAGCAGCTTTGGGAATATTCTAATGATCCGTTAAGACTGCCAAGCTGTCGGGATGAGTTGAACCGCAGAGTGAAGGAAAAGCAACCAACAAGTGCTCTATGTGGGACCTCCATCGAGACTGTTGGAAAAGCATTCCAGGTGAATGCTGGTTGAGAGAATGCCAAGAGTGTGCAAAGCCGTCAAGGCAAAGGGTGGCTATTTGATATAAAATATATTCCGACTTGTTTAAAGCTTTTTTGGTTAAAACATGATTCCATGTGTGATATTTCATAGTTTTGATGTCTTCACTAATATTCTACAATGTAGAAAATAGTAAAATAAAGAAAAACTCTTGAATGAGTGGATGTTATAAAACTTTTGACCGGTAGTGAGTGTGAGTGTATATTCTAAAATGTATTATTTCCCCCCTGTCAATCTACACACACTACCACATAACGACAAAACCCATAAAAAAAAATGTTTGCAAATTTATTAAATATGAAAAACTGAAATACCACATTTAGATAAGAATTCAGACCCATTACTCAGCACTTGTCGAAGCACCTTTGGCAGCGATTACAGACTCTAGTCTTATTACATGTATTTGGGGACTTTCTTCCATTCTTCTCTGCAGATCCTCTCAAGCTCTGGCAGGTTAGATGGGGACAGCTGCACAGCTATTTTCAGGTCTCTCCAGAGATGTTTGTTCGGGTTCAAGTCTGGGATCTGGCTCAAGGACATTCAGAGACTGCACTGTCTTGGTTGTGTGCTTAGGATCATTGTCCTGTTGGAAGGTGAACCTTTGCTTAAGTCTGAGGTCCTAAGCACTCTGGAGCAGGTGTTCATCAATGATCTCAGTACTTTGCTCCGTTCATCTTTCCCTCGATACGGACTAGTTTCCCAGTCCCTGCCGCTGAAAAACATCCCTACAGCATGAGTCTGCCACCACCATGCTTCACCGTAGGGATGGTGCCAGGTTTACTCCAGACGTGACGCTTGGCATTCAGGCCAAAGAGTTCAATCTTGCTTCTCCTGGTCTGAGAGTCCTTTAGGTTCCTTTTGGCAAACTCCAAGCGGCTGTCATGTGCCTTTTACTGAGTGGCTTGCGTCTCACTACCATAAAGGCCTGATTGGTGGAGTGCTGCAGAGATGGTTCTCACATATCCACAGAGGATCTCTGGAGCTCTGTCTGAGTGACAATTGGGTTCTTGGTCACCACCCTGACCAAGGCCCTTCTCCGATTGCTCAGTTTGGCCTGGTGGCCAGCTTCAGGAAAAGTCTTGGTGGAACTTCTTCCATTTAAGAATGATGTAGGCCATCATTAAGTTCTTGGGGACCTTTAATGCTGCAGACAATTTTAGCTACCCTTCCCCAGATCTGTGCTGACACAATCCTGTCTCGGAGCTCTGTGGACAATTCCGTCGAGTTCGTGGCTTGGTTTTTGCTCTGAAATGCCTGTGGGACCTTATATAGACGTGTGTGCCTTTCCAAATAATGTCCAATCAATTGAACTTACCACAGGTGGACTCCAATAAAGTTGTAGAAACATCTCAAGGATGATCATTGGAAACAGGATGCACCTGAGCTCATAGCAAAGGGTCTGAATACTTATGTAAATAAGGTATCCAGTTTTTATTTTGAATACATTTACAAAAATGTCTAAAATCTGTTTTTGCTTCGTCATTATGGGGTATTGTGTGCAGATTGAGGAGGAAACATTTTTATTTAATCCATTTTAGAATACGGTTGTTACGTAACAAAATGTGGAAAATACTTTCCGAATGCACTATTTATTAACTGCCCGACTAAAACAATCAAACAGTCGACTAATTACGGTCAGTCCCATTGTGAGGGAAGACCATTTTTATCCAGGCAACTTGACACAAGCTCTTCACACACACAATCTGTCGGTCATACACAGACACGGGCTCAAACACACCGTGGGATAATTACCTTGGTGAGGGCCTGGCTGATGTACAGTAGGGCTGGGGTGGTGACATGGTGGCGGAAGTCTGAGGTGGGGAACAGCAATGCTGTTATCTTCAGGTAAATGAGCTGAGAAAAAAAGGAGAGACGAGAGACAGAGACGTCACCAACACGTCAACTTGACAGAACACGGTCATAGAAACCAATTTACGGACAAGCTTGGTGCTCACTGTTAAGGGCTAGTAATTGCCAGGGACCTCACGATACAACATTATCCCGATGCAATTCTCACAATTCTATACGCACTCACTATGTCTGCTGCAGAGAGACGAGAGCGTGAGAAAATTCGCATTGATCAGTCATGGAAATAAAAGTACTGAAAAAGGAGCAAAAAAAATGAATAACAATATGGGGATGAGGTAGTTGGGTGGGCTATTTACAGTTGGGCTGTGTATAGGTGCTCAGACAGCTAATGCTTAAAGTTAGTGAGGGCGATTTAAGTGTCCAGCTTCAGTGATTTTTGCAATTTGTTCCAGTCACTGGCAGCAGAGAACTGGAAGAAAAGGTGGCCAAAGGAGGAGTTGCTTTGGGGATGACCAGTGACATATTCCGGCTGGAGCGCGTGCTGCGGGTGGGTGCTGCTATGGTGACCAGTGAGCTGAGATAAGGTGGGGCTTTACCAAGCAGACTTATAGATGACCTGGAGCCAGTCGGTTTGGCGTGAATATGAAGTGAGGACCAGTCAACAAGAGCATACATGTCACGGTAGTGGGTAGTATATGAGGCTTTGGTGACAAAACGGATGGCACTGTGATACACTATTCAGTAAACTGGATGTAGTCTTCGATGCTATTTTGTAAATGACATCGCCGAAGTCAAGGACCAGATAGTCATTTTTTTTTTTTTTTTTACCTTTATTTAACCAGGCAAGTCAGTTAAGAACACATTCTTATTTTCAATGACGGCCTGGGAACAGTGGGTTAACTGCCTGTTCAGGGGCAGAACGACAGATTTGTACCTTGTCAGCTCGGGGGTGTGAACTCCGGTTACTAGTCCAACGCTCTAACCACTAGGCTACACTGCCGCCCCGGGGTGTAGCGAGGGTATATTTGGGGGCATGAGTGAAGGAGGCTTTGTTGCGAAATAGGATGCCGATTCTAGATATAATTTTGGATTGGACTTCTCACTGTCAGAGAACAAATGGAACAGGATCAACAGATGTCAGAAGGGTATTTCCCTGGCTTTTTTCCTGACTTGACATGTAGAGCAGTGTTTCACGCAGAAAAATATAACAGTCCATGGCAATAATGTAACAGAGAAGTGGGAAGCAAAACCATTTGAGAGGAAAGTCAAAAGTACCATGTCTAGTTGTGGGAAGGCTGCCCGACCCTTGACCTCCAGTACCTCCTCCATCCTGTGTGCGCTGTCAACCAGAGTCGTCTGCATCGCCTTGGAAGCAGCTTCAGGGAACAGCTGACATAGACCATACAGCTGTCTGGAGAGCAGCAGGGAGAGACAGAACAAACCAGCACTATCACAATCAGTACACCTGGCACAGTCAAATCCTAAAGCATATCAAAACTAGAGAGCGTTACTCACGGTATCATTTTGTCTATTGTGGGAAGTTCCGGTGGACTCCTGGAAGCCAACTCGCCCACATACTCCAGCAAAAAGCCAAATAATTTCTGAAAGAGGAAGTGAAAAATCCACAGCAGTTGAATCAAATAACTATTTTGATCCCTAGCCAACATCTACATATCAGTTAACAATTCCATCTTGTGATTCAGGCTGAAGACTACTGACTTGTAGTTTGAGTTTGTTCCCCACAGCCAGACTGGGATGGTTACACTTCTGTGTCCTGGCAAGGATGATACACTGGTGGTCAGCAGGATGACCCTGCAGTAGGCCCTTCAGGTCACTGTAGCTCTCTGGAGCTGGGAGGGGCAAGGGGGAGAGAAGGACATTGGACATGGGTGGAGAAGGCAGACAAGACAATGATGGTGTTGTGTCAGGGCGTGACCACCAGGGAGAGTCATGTTTTGTTTTGCTGGACTGGAGAGCAGTCAATGTTAGCTTTCAATTGAAACATAATAAATAATTTTAGATCAATCCGTCAATTATTTTTCCTATATACCAATATATTCCAAAAACCTCCATCACCTACCGAAAATGATGTCCAGTTAGATCATATCAAACAGGGGTCTTACCTTTGAAAGTGTATGGTAGTTCTGCTTTAGCTGCCTCTGCTTGGGCCTTCCTCTCCTCCTCACTCAGCTGAGATTTGGTTGCAGGCACTTCATCCTTCTCCTCTTCCTCCTCCTCCTCCTCTCCTCCCTCACTCTCCTGCTCTGAGTCCAGGTCTGAGTGGCTATCCTCGCCACTGCCCTCCTCCTCTCCACCAGATTCCTCCTCACCAGATTCCTCCTCACCACTCTCTCCTTCACCCTCCTCGTCATCCCCCTCTATCTTTGCTCCTTCCTCATTTATGTTCCATTTCCCATCCTATAGAGGGAGAACAAGAAAATTATGAATTTTGTTATCTGCTCTTCTTTCAGTGAACGCCTGTAAATTTGACTTTGTCACACACTCCCCTATGTATTTATTTAGACAGTGAAGCTTAAATATTTATTTTGGCTCTATACTCTAGCATTTTGGATTTGAGATCAAATGTTCCATATGAGGGGACAGTACCGAATGGCACCTTTTATTTGAGGATATTTTCATAAATATCGGTTGGGCACAACAAAAACAAACTGCAAATGCAGTCATTGGAATATCGGACCAAATACACTTTTTACTAAAAATAATTGAATTTGTCCAAACACCTATGACACCTTCAAATGGGTGTACTAAAACAGTAAAACAAATGTCTGAAAATACCCTCAAATAAAAGGTGACGTAGGTAAGCATTTCACAGGAAGGTCTACACCTGCTGTATTTGGCGCATGTGACAAATACAATTTTATTTTATTTAGATTTTAGACTGTGGCCTAATATGAAACATTTGATCTCAAATAAAAAAGGATGGAATATTAGAGCCAAATTAAACGTTTTAGCGTCACTGTCCAAATAAATGTGTGTGACCCTTCCTACTACTTCCTTCCATTGAGAGAGTAGCGATGATGCGATGTCTCGGTCCCTTCCCCGACAAGGCAGAGCCTGCTCGGTCCCTTACCTGATAGGCCAGAGTCGGTTTGTCGTCACCATCTAGGATGAAGCCGTCGTTGAGGTCGTCAGCTGACATGTGAGCCTGGGTCTTGGTGCAGTCTTCTACTACATCTCCCATCATCCTCCTCAGCCTGTCAGCCTGGGGCAAGGGTCAAACCACAGAAAGGAAACAGCTTCAGTACAGTAGACAGGTCAAACCACACAGAGGGACAAACTGTCAGTGTATCAATAGTTAACATCCTTCCCTTTCTCAAGGCCTTTTCGATATGATTACTGTCTGACAGGTCAGGTGAAAGCAGACCCATTAGCCATCAATGGTCATAAAGAAAGAATTACAAGGAAATGTTGTTGAGACACATCCATACCTCTAGTTTCTGCAGGCGTTCCCTTTCCTCCCTGGCCACTTCCTCTGGAGTCTTCATCTTCTCAGATGGTTGAGCCTTCATCTCAAAGCCCAGCTCTCGCACCATCATGTCATACTCATCCAGCTGGAACATACAAGGGAAGAGACAAAGATGAATATGTGTTTGTGACCAATACAATTTGATTTGAGACAAAGTGTTTTTTCCTTGGGGCACAATCATTTTACTTATCCGGGTTCATCTCACTGAGATAAGGTCTCCTGGAAACATTTTAATTTAACCTTGATGTATACAGGTTAGACTCAATAAGATACTAATTATATTTTATATGAGGGACATGTTTGACTTAGTGGATAATTAATTAAAAGTTCCATTGGAAGCATGTCCTGTTCTTTTACCTTGGGTTTGTCTTCCTCCTCCAGTCTGTCAGCCTTGGGGGCATTCTTGTGAGCCAGCAGCCCCTGAATGCTTTTCCAGTCCTGGTCCAGCTTCTCTGTCAGCACCTGGGACTCCTCCTTCTGGTTCTGCCTCTCCCTCTGAGGACAACCAACAGACCTGTCAGGCATCTGATCTCACCTCAGACACCCGTAGAGCTATTGCTAGTACTGAAAAAGTTAATCAAATATCTGGTGGACCACACTATACAACCAAGTCAAGACAAAGGGTATTAAACCCCTCCTAAAAAGGAAGTAAATGCAGCACACTGATAACCTTGGGATGCTCCCCAAACAATTGAATGGACCTCCCACCAACATTTCAGTGAATAAACCTTAATACCATTCCTAATGTGTCTTAAGACATTAAGGCACATCCTAGAATGAGACTAGAGGGAGTGACGCTCACCTTCTCTTGTTTCGACTTGAGGATGAGCTCCTCTATGAGTTCCTGTCTGGACTTGGCTCTCTGGTTCCCCCCATTATCCTTCTCCCCTTGGGTCTTCCTCCTCAGCAGACCGCCTCCCCCGAAGTGGGATGCAGTCAGCTCAGCTGGAGAAAAGATGGATGAGAAAATATTGTCCTTGTTATGGTCACTACTTCAACAGGTGTCACCAATAGTGACACCTTATTTTTACAGACAAATACTGAGCCAATGTACATCTTTATGTTCTCTCGCCACCACCTGCTGGCTTTCCCTCCTCCCCTTTATCTTTCTCTCACTTCCCCCCACCCCTTCTCTCCCTCTTCCTAGTCTACAGCTCCCCCAGATTCTGTGAAGACTGGGGCCGTTGTGTCTCACCTGAGAGCACTCCTTTCTCATCTGCATCATTGTCGCTGTCCACCATGTCGTTGAGCTTCTCCATCTCAGACAGAGACTGGCCATAGTGGGTCAACTCCTCCTCCTCATTCAGGTTATACATGTCCTTCTTGTCTTGGGTACGCTGAAGGGGGAAAAAAATCAAGAGAGGACCATGTTAAGTTATGGACTATGGTACATCTTTATACAATACACATGTATTTGTCCAAATGTTACATTGGAAATGAGTCTTCTCCTCTGGTCTCAACCCACCCACATAACACAGATTTGAGAGGAGCACAGGGCCAGCCAAAGTGCAGCTCTCCAGACGCTAGTTTAATTATTATTTTATATTGGACATGCTGTAAATCGACAATGTAGGGCTGGGGTGGGCAAAAGTCTTGGCTCAAGGGCCACATCGGGATTTCGAAAATCAACAAAGGGACACACAGATTTGTTTAAAAATGTCAAATTTGCGGGCCAGAAAATCAATTATAATTTCAACATTTTGGGGGGGGTTTTACTTTTAAAATTAACAGTGTGTCCCATTGAGACCAAGGTTTCTCGTTTTAGACATTCAAGTGTGGCCTGGAGTGTTTTTTAATAACCCCAAATAATCATATCTAAAAAAAAAGAAGATGCCAGCCACAGACCTTAATTTGCCCACTCCCGTAGAAGGTGCTTCATGCAGTGACAGTGGGGTGAAGAGAGATACTGTATGTCTGTCCGTATTGATCTCACCTGTCTTTCCATCGAAAACCTCTGAAGGATTTTCTCCTCTGGGTCCATCTTGGTGTCATATTCACCAAACCGTTTGTCTATGAACTTATTGGCCTTGTCCTTTGTCTTATATTCCTTCAGCAGGGTCTCTTTTCGCTGGGGGAAGAAAGGAATATTTTATAAGCATACGATCCACACTGGCACAATAAAAAGGCTCGTATTTCTGTGTGTTATTATGTTATAATTAAGTCTGACTTGATAGAGCAGTCTGACTGAGCAGCAGCAGGCCCGTAATCATTCATTCAAACAGCACTTTCGTGCGTTTTGCCAGCAGCTTTTCGCAAGCACAGCGCTGTTTATGACTTCAAGCCTATCAGCCTAATGGCTGGTGTAACCATTGTGAAATGGCTAGCTAGTTAGCTGGGTGCTAATACTGTTTCAAACGTCACTCACTTTTAGATTTGGAGTAGTTATTCCCCTTGCGCTGCAAGGGCCGCTTTTGTGGAGTGATGGGTAACGATGCTTCGAGTGTGGCTGTTGTCTATGTGTTCCTGGTTCGAGCCCAGGTAAGGGCAAGGAGGGGGACGGAATCTATACTGTTATACTGGCAATACTATAGTGCCTATAAGAACATCCAATAGTCAAAGGTATATGAAATTCAAATGGTATAGAGAGAAATAGCCCTATAATACTATATTAACTACAACCTAAAACCTCTTACCTTGGAATATTGAATTCTCATGTTAAAAGGAACCACCAACTTTCATATGTTCTCCTGTTCTGAGCCAGGAACTTAAATGTTAGCTTTTTTACATGGCACATAATTACTTTCTTCTCCAACACGTTGTTTTTGCATTATTTAAACCAAAGTGAACATGTTGCATTATTTATTTGAGGCTAAATTGATTTTATTGATGCTATATATTAAGTTAAAATAAGTGTTAATTCAGTATTGTTGTAATTGTCATTATTACAAAAAAAAAAAAAAAAATGGCCGATTAATCAGTATCGGCTTTTTTGGTCTTCCAATAATCGGTATCGGCGTTGCAGCAACTATTGCTGGCAATTAGTTCCCTTCGCCAAGACGAGTTTTTGCTTGGAGCAAACGTTAGTTAGTCTACTACGGGCGTCTTTAGGATCCATCTAGCCTGGTTCCAGATCTGTTTACGCTGTCTTGTTAACTCCTATGGTCAATTTATATGGACAACGACCATAGGAAGTTGGTAAGAGAGTACAAATCTGAAGCCTGGCTAGATACTTTACATCCATCTCAGCACATGTTATCTTCAAAGTGTACATAAACACTTCATTACAACCACCTACCTTGTTGATGGCTTTAGATCGGGATACACCTGGCAGACCGACGTCGTGCTTGCTTTTTCGCCCGAGGATGTCAAACTTTTTCCGGTTGATTTTCACCTCGAATGGGTTGTTTTTGATCTCGGTGGAAGTTTTGGTCTTGCGAACCTTATCAGCAAGGTTCTTCTTTTTTGGCGGTTTCCCCATCTAGACAAAATAGGTAGCTAGGTGAAGGCAAGAATATGGATGAGAACCTCCTTGCTAATATAACAACCATGTAAAGAAAGTATTGAAATACATTAGCTAGTGTAATAACTGGCTAGCTAACGTTGGACACGTTCTCAAGGCAAACATCATAAATTGTAATGGCATACCTTATAGATTGGATATGGTTAACGCGTTCAAGTAAAACACCTCATATGTATTTTCAAGTTAAAATATAACGTTAAATCATCTACTTTGTATTATCCACGTTGTTCCACAGCAGAAAATCCGCGTGCCAGCACGAGGTCAAAGTTCCTCATGAGGCGACTCCTCGTCAGTTGACATGGTAAGTAATATTCTGCAGCGTCGCCATCTGGTAAACACTCAGCATTGCACTTAAAGGAAAACTAAAAAGGATGAGATGTGAAATAGGTGCTCGTCAGGGCCCCACCTGTTAGCTTTTTTTTGTGTGTGCATGTTTTGCATGTTATTTTGGCATTACTACGTGACACATATCAGTTAGCAGACAATGTAAAAAATACTAGCTCAGAGCTTCTTTGGTGGTGAAGCAGCCAGTGTAGGGATTGGCAATGTTCTCTAGTTGCGTC
Organism: Oncorhynchus masou masou; assembly: GCF_036934945.1. NCBI lineage: Eukaryota > Metazoa > Chordata > Actinopteri > Salmoniformes > Salmonidae > Oncorhynchus > Oncorhynchus masou. The sequence goes on along the minus strand of NC_088239.1, from coordinate 41,581,628 downwards.
GTGATTGGCTCAGTGTTCTGTCACTCATGGGGACAAAATCTACAAGGAGCTTGAAAATTCATGCCCTTCGGGTGCTGCCATAGTTACATTATACGTGCCCATCCAAGAAGGCTCAAGGTCATTGGCCACAGATACAATGTTTTCAAAGCATGTTATATCTACTGTAGCGTGGAATGGACTGATCATGTCAACATTATACTTTCAAAATCGTAGCTAACAAACTAGCAGTCATCATCATGATGAATCAAGTCAACAATCTACTTGAAAATCCTTTTTTTAATCCTTGTCATATGAAGAGAGATTAGAGATAAAACGTATGTGCTCATTGGCCATAAACATTACGAAAATACAACAATGAGTGGTTTGGAAGGTATCAGTGGCTAACTGTAAGCATTGCAAAGCAATCACCAGCTGCTATTCAGTGGACTGGGTGTGAGGTCCAGGTCTGGGTTTAATGGTCTCTTTTCCAAGTTTAAAAGGATAAACATTCAACATTCGCCATGCTGTCAATCCAGCGTAATTTCTACTAAATTCAAAACAACTGGAAACTCAGACTGGGAAATCTCAAATTTCAGTGAGTTCAAGACAACTGGGAACTCTGAAAAAACCCCAGCTCCGACTGGGAAAATACGTTCTGAACCGTCATCCAACCCGGAATTCCAAGTCGGGAGCTCAGGCCACTTTCTGAGCTCCAACCTGAAGATCACTGATGAGCGCTCATTGATTTGATTTGATTTGATTTCATGAATCAACCTTGTTTTTTCCAGAGTTCCCAGTTGTCTTGAAGTACCATAAATGTGTCAGAGGAAGGCCCTAAAAATGGTCAAAGATTCCAGCCACCCTAGTCATAGACTGTTCTCTCTACTTCCGCACGGCAAGCGGTACCGGAGCGCCAAGTCTAGGTCCAAGAGGCTCCTACATAGCTTCTACCCCCAAGCCATAAGACTCCTGAACAGCTGATCACATGGCTACCCAGACTGCTGCTACTCTATGTTATATCTATGCATAGTCACTTTAATAACTCTACCTACATGTACATATTACCTCAATTACCTTGACACCGGTGACCTCGCACATTGACTCTGTACCGGTACCCCCTGTGTATAGCCTTGCTATTGTTATTTACTGATGGTCTTTAATAATTTGTTATACTTATTTTCCACCATATGCAAATAAATTCATAAAAAATCCTACAATGTGATTTTTCTGGATTTCTTTTCCTCATTTTGTCTGTCATAGTTGAAGTGTACCTATGATGAAAATTGCAGGCCTCTCTCATCTTTTTAAGTGGGAGAACTTGCACAATTGGTGGCTGACTAAATACTTTTTTGCCCCACTGTACATTTTTATTTGATTTTAATTGAAATTCAGAGAATGCCAGACTTTAATGACAAAGTTTGATGACAAAGTTTACCCATGAAGGACCGCCACGTTACCTTCCTGTTCAAGTGAGCACAACAAGGCGAGTCCAAAAATGTATTGTATGCTGCTGCATAAATTATGTAATATGCCAGGGAGATATGTATACGGTATGCCAGGGAGATATGTATACGGTAATTTGGTCCCTTTTCCCCTCATACCTTACTGTTTTAACTTGGTGGTGCACAGTTAACCTATAGCCTGTTTTAGTGAAATGTCATCATCGAATATGGTAAGAGCTTTCATTGTCTGCTTATATACCATCTTTATTTATCCTACGGTTCTGACTTGGTGTACAGGGGGAATACTGTAAGAATGGCCCATGTTCTGAATTCTGTTGCTGTACATTTCAAAGTGCTGAATAGATAGTTATTGACTACGTCCATCCGTCCGAACTCACTCATTGTCTTAATCGAAGTTAGATTGCCTCTTAGCCACTCGTCGTCCCCTTATGCCAGAGGTTGTACATCTCAATTGTCCGTAGAAACCACATTTGTTTAAGTAAATCAGCCATATCAGCAATGTTTTTTAAAAAGGCAGTAAATGAGGCTGAATTTACTGTTTTGCTGCCAGACAAGGCTCTGCTGATAGCCAGGTGTAGCAGTGGTAAGGTGTTAGGACTGCTGTTGGGACTCTGCTTTTGGGACAGCTTTATGTAGGCCCTAACATTTTATGGGCACCGTTTGTCACCGTTATAGTGCAATTAATGTATTGGTTAGTATTGTGGCATTGCTGGCATGCATCAAAAAGTTACAGTTCATATAAGGAAATCAGTCAATTGAAATAAATTCATTAAGCCCTAATCTATGGATTTCACAACTGGGAATACAGATATGCATCTGTTGGTCACAGATACCGTAAAAAATAGGTAGGTGCGTGGATCAGAAAACAAGTCAGTATCTGATGTGACCACCATTTGCCTCATGCAGCGCGACACATCTCCTTCGCATAGTTGGTCAGGCTGTTGATTGTGGCCTGTGGAATGTTGTCCCATACCTCTTCAATGGTTGTGCGAAGTTGCTGGATATTGTCAGGAACTGGAACAAGCTGTTGTATACGTCGATCCACATCATCCCAAACATTCTCAATGGGTGACATGTGTGGTGAGTATTGCAGGCCATGGAAGAACTGGACACTTTTAGCTTCCAGGAATTGATGCTTGCGACATGGGGCTGTGCGTTATCATGCTGAAACATGAGATGTGGCGGCAACAATGGGCCTCAGGATCTCGTCACAGTATCTCTGTGCATTCAAATTGCCATCGACAAAATGCAATGTGTTCGTTTTCAGTAGCTTATGCCTGCCCATACCATAACGCCACCCCCACCATGGTGCACACTGTTCACAACGGTGACATCAGAAAACCGCTCGCCCACATATCGCCATACACGTGGTCTGCAGTTGTGAGGCCGGATGGACATACTGCCAAATTCTCTAAAACGACGTTGGAGGTGGCTTATGGTAGGCAAATTAACATTCTATTCTCTGCAGTCAGCATGCCAATTGCACGCTCCCTCCAAACTTGAGACATCTGTGGCATTGTGTTGTGTGACAAAACCGCACATTTTAGTGGCCGTTTGTCCCCAGCACAAGGTGCACCTGTGTAATCACCACACTGTTTAATCAGCTTCTTGATATGCCACACCTGTCCGTTGATGGATTATCTTGGCAATTGAGAAATGCTCACTAACAGGTCTGTACAAAATTCAAGAGAAATAAGCTTTTTTGTGCATAGGTTACATTTCTGGGTTATTTTTTCAGCTCATGAAACACTTAACATGTTGCGGTTATATTTTTGTTCAGTGTAGTACTAATATCAGCGAGTAATACCATAAGTATTGTTCTGCTGATGAAACGTCAACTCAAGATTTACTAGTCTTGGCAAAAATTATAATTTGGAATTGTTTGAAGGAAGGATTTTTATTAATGATTGAACAAAAATAAACAGTACAGTGAAAAAGAGATGGTAGTCTATAAAATGGTATAATTACACATTTGTGTAATGGGGTAACAGCTTAGATGCAAGTTTAAAACAATTCTAAGTGACTTAAAGTGAAGAAATGACTAAGGACTTTGTTATTATTGTGCTAATAATACTAACAATAAGTAAAAGGGAGTTATTAACAATAAGTAAAAGGGAGTTACAGTCATAATGTAGAGACAACAAACAATACAAGGCCTTAGTTTAATGCCATGCTGTTCTTCAGGGAACAGGCGAATGTCCTCAGCTTGCATCAATCATGTAATATACCAGGTTAATAGTAGCCTGGTCATAGATCCATTTGTGCCATCTTGCCAACTCCTATGGTCCTTTATACCATTGGTAAAGACAGCACTAACAGAACTGGGACCAGGCTAGGTTTTGATAGTGGTCTAAAACCAAGCTTCACAGGCAAGTGGGATTCATTCATGACATTGGTCCGGTGTCAATGCCCCTCTGCCTGACAACTAAAAAAAAAAAAAAAAAGCCAAGGTGTAAGATCGCTAGCCTTGTCCCAGATGTGTCATTTCGTCCATTCCTATTGCCATTGTTTGGTGTGACAGCACAAATAGATCTGGGACCAGGCTGTAAGATCACACCAACAGATAGATTACATGAACTCCAGTATCTTGAATGCAACTTGAAAGCGAGATGTTTTCTTGAGACAGTTATTTCATTTCAGAGGGGGTTCACAGAGTCGTCCATTGCAGTGTGGTCACTGATCATGCATGCAGTGTTAAAATGGTGTGATGTGGCTTCAAAACAACTGTATTCCAACATTCCCTATATACTTATCGGTAGCCTGAATCCAGACTGAATTGTTCTTTTTGACTTTCAGTTTGGATCCAGGCTGACCTACTGTTTCCTCTAAAAGCAGCGGTTAAAAAACAGCAGTCCAGGCTGTGATGCTTCAGTTCACAGTGCTCTCACAGCAAGTGAAAATGGCTAAATTAAGATTTTTTTTTGAATAACAAAATAAATTGACTATAGCTATATCATTAACTATATAAAATACATTTGTATTCTGTCTAGTACTGTATCTGTCCTCTTAGGTCCCGTTTGTTTGTGTCTTTGTGATTGGAGCAGCAGTCCTCCCTCTCACCAGGTGCCACTAAACCCTGGTTGATGGAAGAGTTACGGGAGTGACAGAATGTCAAATTCAGATTAAGAGTTGTTATTCTATTCTTGACATGATTTTAGTTCTCACGGGCCATAGGCCAAGAGAAACCTAACTTGTTTGAGTGAACAGATTTTACGCTAATGTTAGAAATCTGAAATTAGCACCATGCAGTTCATTTGTAGTTATACATTTTGAATCGGTTACCACCAGTTAAATGATGGAGTAAAAGCTTATTTTCATTTTGGGGGGGCGGACACCTTGATACAATCCCAAAACATTGTAGTGGTTAATAGAGTTTCAGTAACTATTAAAAAATAATAATATGAAAATAAAAATGCACTGCTCACTCCAAGTAGTGGGCCTAAATAGACAGCATGCGTAACAAGCCACACTGAACCAGACTTAATGCACAGTCATTCACCAATGAAAGCGACTTATTAAAACTTCGTAAGTGATTTCGACCCTTTTTTTATAGAAAATTAGCACACACTAGGAGGTGCCCACAAAGTTTTAATGCCAGACAAAACCATTAAAAAAAGCATCAACATCAAATTATGTGGGTTGTGGCTCGGTCAAGGGGAAGCAAAGTGTTACAAAGCGTGAGAGGGGTGTGCAGGCGGAGGTCTCATCTAGGATTCCTTTGCTTTTTGTTCCTTTTCTTCCATCTTCTTTTTGTTTTTCTTGAGGAAGGAGGGAGTGCGGAACGTCTTCTTCTTGGAAGGTGATTTGCTGAGATATTCGTCACCGTCCTGTTCACAGTCTTGGTTGCCGGCGGCGGAAGCGTCAGCAGGCTCCTCTCCCTCAGTGGTGGCGGGAGGGATAGGAGTGGGGTCTTTGGCGGGGAGGGTGGGGGCTGGGGTGGCGGAGGGTTTGTCGTCTTGGGTCAGGTCAGGGAGGGTCTGTCTCAGTGGAGCCTGGTCACTCTCATACTTATAGGTGTGCTCCGGCTGGGGCTCTGTGGGGGAGGGAGGGCGGGAGAGCAGGGGGAGGAGAAGATCTAATTAGATAGGAGGAAACGGTTAATTTAGAGGGCCTGCAAAGCAGCTGCAATACAGATGAGACCACGTGTCAAGGCAGATATGAGATCAGCTTTTAAAATCTGCTATTCAACTATTTTCATTAGCCATTTCCCATTACTCTCACTTGGGCTACAGATTAATCCACAACAGCGGTATATCCAATTTTCTTCTGCCACCATTCAGTCTTTATTCTGTCGCCCAGCTAGTCGCTAACACATCTATATCAACCATGAAAACAGTCTACGTCTGCAGAGAAGAATCGTCAGGCCTCAATAAGCCATGCTCCTCAGCTGCGGAATAACACCATCAGCTCAACTGGCCATCACCACCGCCTAGCTAGACATTGAAGACTCGGACCACAAAAGCGTTACATTGAAGACTCAGAGAAGAACGCTGACCATTTCACAAAGCAAAGCTCAACAGCTCTTTTACTTAATGCTTAAAATAACATCCAGGGAAGGGTAAGGCCCTTACAGCTTTTAAAACAGTAGATGCGATTTAATAGTTTTCCCCCCAACATCAATCTACACACAATACCCCATAATGACAAAGCAAAAACAGGTTTTTAGAAATGTTTGCAAATTTATAAAAAAAAACAACTGAAATATCACATTTACATATTCAGACCATTTACTCAGTACTTTGTTGAAGCACATTTGGCAGGGACGACAGCCTCAAATCTTCTTGTATAACGCTACAAGCTTTGTACACCTTTATTTGGGGAGTTTCTCCCATTCTTCTCTGCAGATCCTCTCAACCTCTGTCAGGTTGGATGGGCAGCTATTTTCAGGTCTCTCTAGAGATGTTGGATCGAGTTTAAGTACAGGCTCTGGCTGGGCTACTCAAGGACATTCAGAGACTTGTCCCGAAGCCGCTCCTGCGTTGTCTTGGCTGTGTGCTTAGGATCGTTGTCCTGTTGGAAGGTGACCCTTCGCCCCTTTGGCAAACTCCAAGCTGGCTGTCATGTGCCTTTTACTGAAGAGTGGCTTTCGTCTGGCCACTAACATAAAGGCCTGATTGGTTGAGTGCTGCAGAGATGGCAGAACCTTCCAGAAGGACAACCATCTCCACAGAGGAACTCTGTCAGAGTGACCATCGGGGTCATGGTCACCTCCCTGACTAAGGCCCTTCTCCCCTGATTGCTCAGTCTGGCCGGGTGGCCAGCTCTAGAAAGAGTCTTGGTGGAGCCAAACTTCTTCCATTTAAAGAATGGAGACACAATCCCATCTGAGCTCTACGGACTATTCCTTCGACCTCGTGGCCTGGTTTTTGCTCTGGCATGCACTGTCAACTTACGAAGACAGGTGTGTGCCTTTCCAAATCATGTCCAATCGATTTATCACAGATGGTCTCCAATCCAGTTGTAGAAACATCTCAAGGATGATCAATGGAAACAGGATGCGAGTCAATATATTTGCAAAAATGTCTAAACTTGTTTCGCTTTGTCGTTACGGGGTATTGTGTGTAGATTGATGAGGAAAACGAAACAAAATGTGGAAAAGTCAAAGGGTCTGAATACTTTCTTAATGCACTGTATATCAAATTCATGTTCATATAAACTATACAGTGCAGTGGGATTAAGTACAGTTCATCTTCATGCTTCTGTATAAACTGTGCAGTCAATGTAGCACAAGACAGCCACTGTCCGCTGTTTGCTGTTTGTATGAGTTCCTCACCATGCATACAAGCCACAGACAATATACTGTATTTCCAACTCTTATTAATAGCAGGTACACACAGACAGATTATCCATTTAACCCCTGAAGATCCTCTGAATATTGATGAGGGGTAAACATAACACAGCACTAAGATAAACAAATAATTGATATAGGAAGCTGTTTATGTTACTGCTAAACCAACAGAAAACAAGCCTCACACATAGCAAAGAAAAAAAAATGTATTCTACTACAGCCACACTCCACTAAAATACAGGAGAGCTGTATATACCAGAGGTTGGTGACATCTGGAACAAAAACATTCAATACATTATAATAGCAATATACATTACCTGTCATGTATTTTATTAATGGAAATTCTAATGCAGGTACTTATGATTTCATATAGTTTTAAAATAAGATGTTCCCATGTAAGACTCAAAAAGGGTAAGATCACAATAGGTCAACTCCAGGAAGGAAGAGATTACCTAAAAAGAGATTTGTTGCTGGGTCTATCTCAGATCTCTCCACTGTCGCTGGCTAGGAACATAGACTGTATAGGAAGTGGTGTTAACATCAATCTCATCATTTAAGAGATACTGTCATTTCAGACAGGGAGGACCTCTGAAATAGCACCTGGCAACAAAAGGAAATAAGAGGGAAAGAACAGGAAATCAAGGACCAAAGTGAGGAGGAATAGATACTCAACCCCAGCGGGCCACAGAGACACAGAGAGAGAGAACGAGGAAGAGTTGGATGAGTGAATCCATGCAAAGAACGGTGGGGTTAATAGTTTGAACACAAGCCATGGGTCGGTGGTGAGTTGGAACAATACGTACTTACTATGGCAACAGGTACTCTCTAGCATTTCCATCTCCTGATAGTAACGCAGCCACAAAGAAGAAGAACAGGTAGAAACAAACGTCTATAGATGCAAGTCAATCACAGCCACCACAGTGTTAAAATTATAACAGAAAAATCCAAATGAAATTAGGAGAAACACCAGGAGAAATTAAATTAAAAAAAAAAAAATCCATATTCTTAACAAGACTCTAAAAGATGGAGAATGGAGAAGTGAATGGGTATTGTAAGATATTTAAGACAAGTGTTAAACCATCTTTGATTAGATTACACCTGTGATTGGTCTAGTAGACAATCACCTTCTACTTCCCTTCTATACTTTACATCCTACAGAACACACACTTGTTATGGTTTATACTGGGAGATGCTAGAAGAAGCACAGTATTGGCTTCAGAAAATCAGAGGGAGGATAACTATGTCCCTCGCAGGCCTCCATAGATCTTGATGCATTAATTCTTTATTATTGTATAATCCATGGCAAAGAAGTATCTGGGAAATAAAGTACTTCATGGTTTTTACAACCAGTAGTGTCATTATACTGTATTGGGCATTCTCCTGCTGACTTTAAAATATGTAATCCAACAGTAATAAAGACCAAGAGGGAGAATAAAACAAAATAATGATCAGAATGCACTTCAATCTTAATCTCATTTAAGAAAAATTCACTCCGCTCTAAAAGTCATGGCTACCTTTGGTACATTACCCATTTGTAGTGCTCTGTTGATCTTGAGGAATCCTAATCTAAGAGGATATTCCTTGGACAAAAATGTAAACCCTGAATTACACTAAACTTTCCACTACATGAGGGTTATACTACAAATCAGGATCCATAATTTTGCCAGCTAACTTTGATGAACAACCAGAAATAACAATAGACTTTCTGGTTCATTAAGAAAGATAAACATAGATGTATTTTTGTTGTTGAGTTAATGAGACAGACCATGTTCATTTCAAGTGCATCTGAAATGTTAATGTTATTTCAGAACATTTAGCCAAGATAGCTGGCTAACTCATTGATCCTACTTTGTAGTATACCCCTCTGATCTTACGGTTTGTTTGTTTCCCATATAACCCAATTAACCCCAATTGACTCAATTAGTCTCAAACCTCTTGGCCTGTTATTACACATTAAACATCACATTCAAAAGCAACTACAGTTATGTTAAAGACCACATCAAAGAAAAACAGACAGGAACCCTTGAATTCCTTGTTTTTGACCCATAACCATGGTGCCTCACACCCAGTAGTAGCCCAGGAGAAGCCCCTAGGCCAACTAACCTTCCTCTGCTCTGACAGGGGTGCTGGGGGGCGTGCAGGTCTGACTCTGACTCTTCACCTCTTCCTCAGGCTCCGGTAACGCATCTAGGGAGGAAATTGAATCAAACTTCATTTAAAAGTCCACTCCACAAACGAAAAGACGAAGGTTGTCAACTGGTCAGATTAGAGCAATGCATTCATTGAATTTGATTGAGGATTGTCAGTTACAGGGTTCATTCAAAACACACAACAACCCAGAGAAATTAGTGTAATACATTACTACCCTTACACCACCACATACAGTATATAAAAACAGCACACAGAACATAGGAGAAAAAGAACACAGGCATTGATTATTATAGGATATTGCACACAACACTGCAGAAGTAATAGAGCCCACAATGGCAACAAGACCCATGTAAGTCCACCTTCACCCCAGATAAGGAACCTCTTCCATTGGAGACGCCAATCAGATGATTAGTAGTAAACCTTTACAAACCCCAAAAGGAAAACAGGTCCATGTTAGGAGGAGGAGCAGGAGGATGAGGAAGAGTCTCTTGCCCAGGACTGATGAAAGAGATCATTCATGTTCATTTGGGGAAGGCTTCCTCGGACAGCAACAATCAGCAATTGGATTCCATTGGTTAAACAGAGATGAGTCAGATCAGATGGTAGGGGGAGGGTTGCAAAATTCTGGAAACTTTCCCCAAATTCCAAGGTTTTCCAGAAATCCTGGTGGGATGTTTCCCAGTTCAAGGATTTCCTCCCTGCTGATTCCTGGAATCCTCCAACCTGGATTTATGGAAAACCTAGACATTTTGCAACCTTCATCATGAAGAAGTGGGCATAGGCAGAGGACAGACAAGGTTTGAGGATTGGAGGGGGCTAAGTAGTGGGTAGGACGGGAACAGGATCAACCCCGGAGAGACAGAAAAGGGACTCCAGTGTCAGAATACAGAACGGAGGGCAGGCCAGAATCACTCTGCAGTCAGTCAGTACCTGGGGCCTCAAGGAGGGTGAGGGCAGCCAGTTCTGTGTTGGTGGTTCTGAGGGACTTCAGCACGGCACAGTGAAAATCCTTGTGAGGAGACTCTGGGCGGGAATCTCCCCCGTAGGCCCTGGGCCCCGACCCTGTGGACATCCCAGGGCTCTCCTGACCATCCCCCGACTGTGTCAGGGTGTCTCGGCTGGGGAAAGAGGTGGTGGTGGTGGTAGGGGTGGCCATGGAGGCTGTGGGGGGGGTCTCTGAAACATCCAGTCCCTTCTCTGGGACACAGCGGGGCTTTGGCTTCAGTGCAGGCTTCTGTGGGGAGGTATAGGGGGACAGGCCTCCCTCCCCAGGCCCAGGTGAAGGGAGCTGTGTCCTGGCTGTGGAGGACCCTTCACCCTGTACTGGATGAATGATGCAACAACAATTTGGATCTCTGTGATGGGTTGTGGGCTCCAGGAGCTTTGTGAAGAACTACCTCATACCCCACATATTGTGATTCTGTATCTTTCTGCCATTGTCATTTCTTTCTTAAAACTGTATATTGCAAACCAATTTCCCATCTGGAACTGCTGCTACTGTTCCTACTCCTACTCCTACTCCTACTACTAGAAGTTAATGGAGAAAAGAGGGTTTAATGGTGAATAAACAGTGCAGTTTGTTCTTCTCTGAGTTGGTATAACGTGACCCAAGAGGTGATCTAGGAGACAGGTCTTACCATCGGGTCCTTTCTGTTTGAGTTCCACCTCCTTGCGGTATTCCTCCAGCTCCTGGTCGAACTGCTTGTTGAAGGGGTTGGGGCCTTTCTGGTTGATGATGACTCTGGGCTGGTACTCCTTCTCTATGATGGCCTTAGATGCTGTCACCAGCTCTCCCTAGTGGTTCAGACAGGAAGAGACACATTGTTGCTAAAAAACAGGCCTGTTGTGCGTCACAAAATTAATATTGTCAGAATTTTTTAAATCAATGCCAACACTGATAATTTCTAAGTATGTTAATACTAGTAATTGGCAGGTTAAACCTGTTTAGGTGATTTCTGGTATATCATCAAAATAAATAAACCAGAGAAAAACCAAATCTCGAACTTGCACTTTGTGTATTCTACTTTAAAAAAAAATAATAAATTGATTTCACCTTAATTTAACCAGGTAGGCTAGTTGAGATCAAGTTCTCATTTACAACTGCAACCTGGCCAGTCTAGCCAGACACCCAGGTATTTGTTAGTTGTCCACATATTCTAAGTCAGAACCATCCAGAGAAGTGATGCTGCTCGGGCGGGCAGGCGCGGGCAGCGAACGGTTGAAACGCATGCAGGTTTTACTAGCGTTTAAGAGCAGTTGGAGGCCACGGAAGGAGTGTTGTATGACATTGAAGCTCTTTTGGAGATTAGTTAACAGTGTCCAAAGAAGGGCCAGATGTATACAGAATGGTGTCGTCTGCGTAGAGGTGGATCAGGGAATTACCTGCAGCAAGAACGACATCATTGATATATACAGAGAAAAAAAGTCAGTCCGAGAATCGTACCCGAATAGACTTCCAGAGGTCCAGACAATAGGCCCTCCGATTTGACACGCTGAACTCTGAGAAGTAGTTGGTGAACCAGGCGAGGCAGTCATTTGAGATGTTGAGTCTGCCGATAAGAATGCGGTGAGGTGCACCCTTGACCAGCTCAGAAACCGGATAGCACAGCAGAGAAGGTGGTCAATGATTTGTATATTAACTTAGCTTTCGAATAATTTAGAAAGGCAGGGCAGGATGGATATAGGTCTATAACAGTTTGGGTCTAGAGTGTCCCCCCCTTTGAAGAGGGGATGACCGCAGCAGCTTTCCAATCTTTAGGGATCTCGATACAAAAGAGAGGTTGAACAGACTGGTAATAGGGGTTGCAACAATGGCAGAGGATAATTTTAGAAAGAATAGTAATCATATACTTGTATACGAGAACCATATAAACTGCACACGCACCAAAAACCGTTTTGAAAAGTGCCAATAAAATCACTCATATCAATTAGGGGGGAATATCAGGTTGTATGCGCTGTTGAAACTAACACAACGACAAAAAACGCATGGAAACTGGAGATCTTTTTTACATCACTGATTAGAGAACAACCTGCAGTAGACAGTCTGCTTGCATTTCGGAGTGATGCATTTTTATTTGGAACACTTAATCTCATATCGCTATCACGTTGAAATCATTTGCACGAGAGGGAGAGATTGCACGTCCTGTTCAAACTAACAGCTCAAAAAAAAAAAAATAATCACACGGAATCTGCTAATGTGTACATCACTGGTTCGAGGACAATTTGTATTTTTAAGTGTTGCATTTTGATTTTGGAATGTCGGTTGTTGATTTCGGGAGGCTGCCATCACGGAAAAAGGAACAGACCACTTTTTCTGTTAGTTAATGTAAATTAATCACGATGCAGCATAGGATATCAACAATGACAATGATTAGCTGCTATTTAAGTGATAGTTTGACTGTCAAATCCATGCATTGGTGTGGCCAGCGACCTCAACTCTGCGTTGTAAGTCCTGCTCAACCCAGTCCATGACAAAATCAACAGTACAAAACCAATGATATTGATCTGTTTTAAGCAATACATTTCGTCATTGTGATGACTATAAACGTTTATATTAACATCACCAATCTGAGGTAAAAAGGATGTGTAATTCCACTATATTTTATGGGGTGAAAATGCTTGTGTAAAGTAGTAATAAACTGCCCACATTAGGGAAATTAGCGCAATATACAGTCACTTAAAATAGGTGCAATATGCAGAAATTGGTCCGCCATGTCCTGGTTTCTGAAATATTAATAGTTAGCCTAATTTCAGTTTGTGACAAAACAAGCAAGTTTTGAGTGTGTGGAGAATCAGTTTACCATCCAAACTGCTGAGAAATATATTTTCCATAACCCAAAATGTTTTATTTTCAGCTGGTGTACAAAACCGAAAGTAAGATGCAAAAACTAAATTTAAGAACGGGATGCATAGAACTAGCGCACATAGAACAAATACTGCTTTTTAAGCTTGCTTTCAACAAGAATGACAGATCTATAACTAATTTCCATGTGAATTTGATCAGATCGCCCAAAAAGTTACATATTGGCACTTTAATATGGCAAGATAATTCAACATGTCAATTTAAGAGGATAGATATACAGTTGAAGTTGTAAGTTTACATACACTTAGGTTGGAGTCATTAAAACTAGTTTTTCAACCACTCCACAAATTTCTTGTTAACAAACTATAGTTTTGCAAGTCGGTAAGGACATCTACTTTGTGCATGACACAATTAATTTTTCCAACAATTGTTAATTAACAGACAGATTATTTCACTTATAATTCACTGTATCACAATTCCAGTGGGTCAGAAGTTTACATACACTAAGTTGACTGTGCCCTTAAACAGCTTGGAAAATTCCAGAAAAATGTCATGGCTTTAGAAACTTCTGATAGACCAATTGACATCATTTGAGTCAATTGGAGGTGTACCTGTGAATGTATTTCAAGGCCTACCTTCAAACTCAGTGCCTCTTTGCTTGACATCATGGGAAAATCTAAAGAAATCAGCCAAGACCTCAAAAAATTTGTACAGGTACAAAAGTATCTATATCCATAGTAAAACAAGTCCTATATCTACATAACCTGAAAGGCTGCTCAGCCAGGAAGAAGCCACTGCTCCAAAACCGCCGTAAAAAAGCCAGACTATGGTTTGCAACTGCACATGGGGACAAAGATCATACTTTTTGGAGGAATGTCCTCTGGTCTGATGAAACAAAAATAGAACTGTTTGTCCATAATGACCATCGTTATGTTTGGAGGAAAAAGGGGGAGGCTTGCAAGCTGAAGAATACCATCCCAACCGTGAAGCACGGGGGCGGCAGCATCATGAGGTGGGGGTGCTTTGCTGCAGGAGGGACTGGTGCACTTCACAAAATAGATGGCATCATGAGGCAGGAAAATTATGTGGCTATATTGAAGCAACATCTCATCAAGGCATCAGTCAGGAAGTTAAAGCTTGGTCATAATAAATGAGTCTTCCAAATGGACAATGACCCCAAGCGTACTTCCAAAGTGGTGGCAAAATGGCTAAAGGACAACAAAGTCAAGGTATTGGAGTGGCCATCACAAAGTCCAGACCTCAATCCTTTAGAAAATGTATGGGCAGAACTGAGAAAGCTTGACCCAAGTTGAACAATTTAAAGGCAATGCTACCAAATACTAATTGAGTGTAGGTAAACTTCTGACCGACTGGGAATGTGATGAAAGAAATAAAAGCTTAAATAAATCATTCTCTCTACTATTATTATTCTGACATTTCACATTCTTAAAATAAAGTGGTGATCCTAACTGACCTAAGACAGGGAACTTTTACGAGGATTAAATGTCAGGAATTGTGAAAAACTGAGTTTAAGTTTATTTGGCTGAGGTGTATGTAAACCTCTGACTTCAACTGTACATACATTGCCCACTCACAAACTATTGCAAAAATGACATTATCGCACTCATTTAACCATATAGAGTTTTAAAAAATGCTCTAAAACACAATTTATCGGGGCGCCTGAACGTTTGACGTCACTACTAGTATGGAGCATTTCAAAGCAGTCTGGACAATAGGGCCTATTCAATTTGTCTTAAATGTTTGTACCTCACCTTGGAGTCCTATATATGGGGCGATGAAGAACAGGGCCGCATTCAACAGGGCACAACATTGTGGAACATTGAGATAGAAATATGTAAATAATGTTGAATAAATTGGCTCTCTCTGACATGTGACTTGAAGGAATCACAACTCTATTTCTAGCTGCAATATTCCACAATGGTTGCCTAACATGCTCCAGATATCACACAGAAAAACAGAAGTGAGGTGAGAGGTCATGGAAGGTCAGGAAGTACCTTTCTAAAAGACTTAGAAGGACTATTGGCCTCTGACAAATCGAGGCTGGCAATAGTGTCCGTACAGCCAGACAGAGGGGCGTCCTGCAATAGTAAACTGAGTGAGGGGGGCAGAACCCAGTCCGAGAACACACATTTGTTACAATACGCATAGTCACACACACGCAGCGTTTGTTTCAGGGAGGTGAATTGGGCAGTCTCGAGCGTGATCATGATTAAAACAAATGGCTCTGGATCATGCATTGCAACACACCACAGGAGTGTGTGCAAGTCAAACTACAGAGACAAACACCCAATACAATGCATAAGGCTAGATTTAATGCTATCAAATCACACAAAACCAAAAGGTTACAACTAACAGTGAAGAAAGGTTAAGAGAAAACCAACAGCTCTTTCTCAATTCAGTCCTTCTAAAGACCTTCAATAGTAAAAATCTGATCACATAATGCACATTACATTGGTCAGCAGACAAACACTTCAACAATGGCCTCAGTAGTCCTCCCAAAAAAATCATTCAAATGAAACTAGCAAAACCTCAATAACAAATTATGAATGGGATCCGCCAGAGGTCAAAGGAAGGCAAACCAATAACATGCAAACTCAACTCTGAAGTCATATGAAAGCAATCCGACAGACCTGAAGGCCACCAGTGCTGAAGGCTAACAGCATGTTGGGGTTAGTCATCAAAAGGAGGATAATCTAACATCAACCAAAGGGGATGGACACAACCCGTCCTGTGACGCAGCATGAAGTTTACAGAACTTCTGTGATTAAATAATAACCAAGTTAACTTAAATGTCAGCGGGGGGTTATCAAATCAGACCTGGGTTCAAATACTGGAAATTGGAAATCATTCAAATACTTTTAGCCTTTGCTTTGAGCGCAAGGTTTGCAGTTCTGCAACTATTATATTTGTTCCATTGCTCCAGGCAAACTCAATCAAACCAAGCTTAAGAATTTGAAATGTGGTCCGGCTCGGGGTTAAGCATTTAGGGCAGCACACACACATCTCTATTTTTGCAGGGTTTGTCTGGTGGCTGTGAGGTGCGGCAGGGCACAGGAGGGACTCACCTGGACAAAGGAGCAGTCCACCATGCTTCCAGCACAAAGCACCTGGGACTCAGGCCCTGCAGTCTTGATGTCCTTAAGGTTCTGCTCTCGGATCTAGAGGGTGGTTGCAGACAGAAAGAGGGGTTGGATACGGAGGCACAGGCATGCATTGAATAACACAAAGACAGAAATCCTGATTCTCTACCATTCTTACGAAGTGTGCACTACCACTCATGGATTCAATTTTTTGTTGTTGAAAAATCGCTCCAGCCAACACTTACACCAACCTAATGCTTTAAATCCATGATGAACAGTGTATAAGTGCACACTACAGGAGTAGGGCAGAGAGTTGGGACCCAAATCAACCCATGTTGAAATAATTGACAGAGTCCATGTTAAAATGATATCCTACCTTGTTCCTCATCTCCAGCACCTCCTTGGGGTTTGTGTTGAGCGGGACAAACTGATTGGCTACTGCAGCCTGTCGCATCCCTTCCTCATTCGTCCACTGTAATTACCAAAGCAACAATTCAAATAAACTGCCTAGAACGATGCTGCCAAAATAACATGAAAAAACAGCCGCAAAAGATTCATATACAGACTACGCAGGTTTTTTCAGGACAATAATAATTAGGTCATGCATTTCAAACTTAAAAAATTGAGAAGGTATGAAAAAAATAACAAAAACACCTGGAAGCAGTAAACCAATGATGATACATCTTTTGGCATGATGGCTCTGTATTTCATAGTTCGAGAAAGTACACACTGAACAGTCCTTTTCAGTATTAAGTTACTGGTATTTTTATGTAATTATCTAACAGGCATAGGTTATTGAATGTTTCCTCAAAAGATGCACCATCATCATCATCATCATTGATACTCTGGCTGTTACTCGTAGACTTCAAAAACGGAGAAAACAAAAAAACAAAAAAAGAGCAACTGAAGACATCACAAGAAGATGAGACCGTGGACGGGGAGGGGGTGAGGACGTGGAAGGGTGAGGCGATGATGGCGCTGGCTTACAGTACAGTAGAAGCTATGTACTGTGTGTCGACCAGCGAGCTAGCAGCAATGTGTTGAGGCGTGAGAGAGTGGGCATCACCAAGTCATTTCCCAGGCTAACACACAGTACAGTAACAGAACAACAGGGATAAAGAAAAAAACACACCGACAGACGAGACACTCGTCCACCATTCACTGACTGACAGAATGACTAATTGGAAAAACACACCAAATTAGTGTTACCCCCAAGAATTACATTTTATACAAGTTAAATGGTCCTTAGTTTACGTTTAGTTAAAAGGGGCTGCCATTATGCAATGGTATTTTGATCTACTACTGAACACCTTTCTTATGACAGCTGTGGAGAAAAAAACCCTCTGGAGCTGTCATGAAGGTAATGAACTGGACTGTTCTGGGAGTTCTTGACAGAGGTATTTAAACAGAAACGATGGGAAAGCTCAGGCCAGGATGGAAAGAAAAAGATTGAGCTTTTAATTTTATTTTTTATAGATGTGATTAAATGAGCAGCCGCTGAATCTACTTTTAGCCTTCATGCAAATATTTATATTTTTTCCACTTTTTTTTGATGCACTTACTGGAAAGCATGTTACTATGCATTTTGCCTTGGAGTAGCATAAGCTATGGGTTCTTTTCTGTTTAAGAGATGTTTCAGCTGGGCTGTTAAAACTGTTAGGTGCCAAACCAAAAACTAGATGAGGAAGAGGCAAAGGGCATCTGGGATGTAGTTAGGAAACATGGGATGGACATGTAAACATGATATACTCACTGATTATGTACCGAGTCTCACAACACAACACTTTCTCCTACTTCCCAGAGGAGGTAATTGTTTCAAAAGTCAAAAACGGGGTAAATGTCTTGTTTAAAAATGTTACTAAACATATTCGCTCATGCAGGGGATCACAAATTAAATGTCATATTATCAGCCCTGGAGAGTTGGGAGGTGGTTCAGGATTCAAGAATAGAGGGGGCAGAGTCACAAAAAAGCAGGCTATGACTCATGATATTCTGATTTCAATTCCGTACCAAAAGCAGGGCGGCCTTGCGCCTTATTCACTCTTGTCTGTGGATTTAACTGTGATGTAATTGGCTGTCTGGCTGAAGGACCAGCTACAAGAGATAGAGGTAACTTCCTCAGTTACAAAGGTCAAACAATGCTCAAAATAAAGAGGCATGCTAGCTTTGAAGTGCATCTACAAAAGGGGGACACTGTTTATCTATAATTTAGTGTATGGTTCTATTACATTAGCTAGTAATTAGTAATACATAGTCACTCATATCAACTGTGGTACAAAAATTGTGTGCAACACCGTAGAAAGGTATGAGGGTTTGCTTTAGTAAAATGCATCCTACGTTTTGCTTGAGTTTAATACTGCACTAACTTCCCTGGGTGTACAGTTATAAAAGCTACAGACCAGACACACAACACCAGACAGAAAGGAACGAGAATACATCTGTAAAGCAACAGTAGTGGTTGGTTAGCAACATCATCGAGCCACGCCCACTCTGGGCTCATGCAACGCCCCTGTCGCTCCTCCTCCCGGAGAGCACCTACAATGCATCTGACTACTCATGCAACACCGCATGCGCTGGGCTGCTGGGGTGGCACCCTAAAGCCTGAGGGAACAAAGGAAGGAAAGGGGAGGGGTGGGACTAAGATGAGGAATAGAGGGAGGGACCAACCGCTTAAGAGAGTGGTTCGTAGGGAAAACAACTTCTTCAGACAGTAAGTTATAGGAACAAAGAAGTGCATTTAAGGGAATGAAAAGGGGGAACCAGGATATATAAAATCTCTTAAGCAGTTATTAAAAGTCTGGTCTTTGGACTGGCTAGAGAGAGGAAAATAGAGCAAAACTACCACAATGGGAATTAGTTAAATACTGTTCAGATACATCCAAACACTGGAGCTGTCTGGAGAAGTAGCTATATCACAGGGTCTAAATAGATCACAGGATCCATTTCACTCCAACCTTAGAGTGCCAACCAGCTGCCCTGTCATCAACTAGCTGAACTGTAACTATGAACAATAAGGTAGGCACAGACCAAGCAGTTGGTAATACAGCTTGGCACGCAGACACTGGACGAGAGAGACTGCAGCAAGGGTTTGACGTGATCGTGTGTAATGTTCGTCCACACCTTAGTCTTCGACTTGGGGCTGCCACCGTCGGGCCCTTCCTCGTAGGCCTCTTCCGGCCGGCCCGAGTTGGGCCAGCGGGTCGTGTCACGCTGCTGCCTCTGAAAGCTGTGCTTGAGAGGGGAGCGAGCGCCCGAGTCACTGTCCTCGGCATAGGAATAGCCCGTGGCCGAGGGAGCCATCTCTATGTCGCTGCTGAACTTTTTAGCTTTGTCTCGCAGGGCAGGGCACCTGTAGGGGTAGCCTGTCCTGTAACCCTAGAGAAAGAGAGGTTTTTTTAATGAAAGGGGATAAAGCAAGGCATATCAAATATTGTTGATAGTAATCTACAGTATTAATAATTATATTTCACATGAAAATCGTAAGACTGTAAGAAAATGTTATCCCGGTAGTCTCATATCTGTTTGTACTGTCTTACCAACTCCTACGGTCAAACAACATTTGGCAATGACCATAGGAGATGGCAAGACAACAAACAGATCTGGGACCAGTCTATGAAAAGGTATCATTACTCTCAAGACTAATAGATGAATTCCTACCAGGTTATCCAGCATCCTCATGTAAGCCTCAAACTCCTGCTCCCCGACCAGCCATTTCGGGTGTGTGGAGCCCTCGACATACTCAGAGCACCGTGGCCGGGATTTGTACTTAGCAGGGTCCAGCATCACCAGGTTACCAGGTCCTCCAGCACTGGCTAGGGTGCGCACCTGGACACACACACAAACACATTGAATTACTTTGTGTGGGACTGTCACAGACACAATCATGTCACATGCAGAAGTATTGTGTTTGGTATATGTTGTGCTTTGATTTCAAATGCTCAAAGAGTTGGCATCTTGCCTGAGAGTAACAGTATAACCTCCTCTTTATAATAATACAATATGATATATCATTGATCAAGACCGGCCGCAGAGAAGAGGCCCTGGAGCAGATTCTCACAGAAATCAAGTTTGGTCTGAAAACTGTCCTACCTGGATCTCACATGCAGTGACCAGGTTGTGGATATAGTAGAAGGCTTCCTCCACAGTCTCCCCAACAGACACCAGACCATGGTTTCTCAGGATAAGAACCTAGAGGACAAATAACATCCAAACAACTCAGTGTACCCACACACACTGTCCACTCTCTCACCACAGACATGTCGGGCCAGTTTCCACAGACAGATTAAGCCATGTTGTGACTGCCCTGAATTTGTCTGAACCGTCCCAGTGCTACTCCTGCCAATGGGGTGCTTCCGCTTTAATTCCCTATTAAATAGCCAGCATCAGCCGTGCAAAAGTGGGTTGTGATATTGGGCGAGAGAGGAAGTGTTCAACACTCAGCTTGGAAAGTCGTTCATACCCCGGTTGTTTTGTTGTATTTAAAAGTTTGTACTGTATCTGTGTCGCAAGATCAACCAGTATCGGATCTACTTATGTCCATTGTTGGACTACCGATCTACGTTGGTCTCAGCTGTTCTCCTTGACCTTTCTCCGCTGGAGATCTGTTGGGCGGATTGGATTGTCTGACTGACCACCACTTCTGCATTTGTTTTGGGGTGATTTATACCGTGTTGGTTTATGTATTCAGTTGTAGTTGAAGACTTCTGAGATTTGATACTCTTTATTATGTGTGAAACTGGAGTTTAATGCAATCTGATTGTATGAAGGAGATGGGTTTCACGCATCATTTAATGGAAAGACAATTGTGTGACTGAGGTCACTCGGGTGCACTGCACTCCTTTACCTGGGCTGGGCTTTTTTATTTATGACCGAGGTAATGGACATTTACCAGTGAACCAAGGTTGTTATTGTTTTGTGACTTAAATTGACTGATCATTTACTTTGGTAATACAACCAACGCAAAAGGAACAGTTGTTTTGAAGTTATTTCCAATGTTTTAAGGGTTCATGAAAAGTATATTTCCATACTGACTTTTAAATTAGTCCTTTGTATTGGTGTAGACTTGACTCATTCCCTCACAAACAAAAAGGAGAAATCAATATTTTCCTCTGGTAGGCACAACCTACCTGGCATCCCTAACAAACCACCACAAGACAAAACCATTACATAAAAAAAATGGCACCCCTAAACATTTAGAAATAACCAAAGCAAATCTTGTGTGTAGATTGTTAAGGAATTAAAACAATGGATTCAACCTAATAAAATGTGCTCATTCATATCATACCTGTCAATGGGAATTACACAGGGTCATTCTGACAATGCAAATAATAATGTGAATACTGATGATGTGAATGGAGATAATGGAGTTGATTTGGGCCAGAGCCCTCGGAATCTGCATGCTCGGTCTGGACCACAGGCGGTCTAACCAGTTACTCTCTTATTGACATGTGGAAGTTCTGCGCTAGCCCTCCCTCTGACACCCAACCTTCCTCCATCGTCTGGTTTATCTCCAGAGGTTGTAGTCTTACAACTTCAAGGTGACATCCTTGATTTTCATCAGACTCAACATCTCCAAACTCTAATCCCCCATAAATTTAA
The DNA here is from genome assembly GCF_036934945.1 of Oncorhynchus masou masou. Classification (NCBI taxonomy): domain Eukaryota; kingdom Metazoa; phylum Chordata; class Actinopteri; order Salmoniformes; family Salmonidae; genus Oncorhynchus; species Oncorhynchus masou. The sequence continues at coordinate 41,559,746 of NC_088239.1, read as the reverse complement.
ATGTCTGAGTGAAGAGCAACAGAGGGCAATGGAATATATTTTCCGGATGATTTAAATATTGACTAGCTCAACCGACCAGGTTGCATAGGAATTAAATCATCAACATGAATTGATCACATCTTTACTCGTGCTGCAGAAATTTGCTTTAAAGCAGTATCAAAATCCATAGGATGGAGTGATCACAATATAATAGCCATATCTAGGAAAACCAAAGTTCCAAAGGCTGGGCCTAATATAGTGTATCGGAGGTCATACAATAAGTATGACTGATTCATATGTTGTTGATAATGTAAAGAATATTTACTGGTCTGTAGTGTGTAATGAGGAGCAACCAGATGCTGCAATTGACACATTTCTGAAATGTCTTATTCCAGTTACTAATAAGCACGCACCCATTAAGAAAATGACTGTAAAAACTGTTAAATCCCCTTGGATTGATGAAGAATTGAACAATTGTATGGTTGAGAGGGTTGAGGCAAAAGGTATGGCAAATAAATCTGGCAGCCCAACTGATTGACTGTACTGCAAATTAATAAATCATGACTAAACTAAATAAAAATAAACCATACTATGAAACAAAAAATTCTATAAAGAATGATAGTAAAAAGCTTTGAGAAAAAGCCAACTCGGCGCCATCATTCATTGAATCAGATGGCTCATTCATCAAAGGCAACTGATAATGCCAACTACTTAATGACTTGTTCCATTGGCGAGATAAACAAACTTAGGGACGACATGCCAGCAACAAACGCTGACACTACACATCCAAGTATATTGGACCAAGTTATGAGACAAGAATTGTACTTTTGAATTCCGTAAAGTCAGTGTGAAGGAGGTGATTTTTTTTTATTGTTGTCTATCAACAATGACAAGCCACCATGGTCTGACAATCTGGATGGAAAAATACTGTTTTTCCACATCTTCAATTTAAGCCAACTAGAAAGTGTGTGATCTCAGGCCTGTAGGAAAGCTAGTCATTCCCCTACCCAAAAATAGTAAAGTCTCCTTTACTGGCTCCAATAGCCAACCAATCAGCCCGTTACCAACCCGTAGTAAACTTCTGGAAGAAATTGTGTTTGACCAGATTCACAGTAAACAAATTAACAACAGAATATCAGCATACTTATAGGGAAGGACACTCAACAAGCACAGCACTTACACAAATGACTGATTGGCTGAGAGAAATTGATGATAAAATTAATGTGGGGGCTGTCTTGTTAGACTTCAGTGCAGCTTTTGACATTATCGATCATAGTCTGCTGCTGGAAAAACGTGTGTGTTATGGCTTTACACCCCCTGCTATAATGTGGATAAAGAGTTACTTGTCTAACAGAACACAGGGGGTGTTCTTTAAATGGAAGCCTCTCAAATGTAATCCAGGTAGAAGCAGGAATTCCCCAGGGTAGCTGTTTATTTTTGAACTAACAACATGCCACTGACTTTGAGCAAAACCAGAGTGTATGCGGATGACTCAACACTATACACGTCAGCTACTGCAGCAACTGAAATGACTGCAACACTTAAAGAGCTGCAGTTAGTTTCAGAGTGGGTGGCAAGGAATAAGTTAGATCTAAATATTTATAAAACTAAAAGCATTGTATTTGGAACAAAAAAAACTCACTGCACACCAAACCTCAACTAAATATTGTAATAATTTGTGGAAATTGAACAAGTTGAGATGACTAAACTGCTTGGAGTACCCTAGATTGTAAACGGTCATGATCAAAAAACATTGATACAATAGTAGCTGAGATGGGGAGAAGTACAGTTGAAGTCGGACGTTTACATACACCTTAGCCAAATACATTTACTCAGTTATTCACAATTCCTGACATTAGATCCGTGTTAAAAATTCCCTGTCTTAGGTCAGTTAGGATCTCCACTTTATTTTAAGAATGTGAAATGTCAGAATAATAGCAGAGACAAGGATTTATTTCAGCTTTTATTCCTTTCATCACATTCCCAGTGGTTCAGAAGTTTACCTAACCTCAATTAGTATTTGGTAGCATTGCCCTTAAAATTGTTTAACTTGGGTCAAACTTTTTGGGTAGCCTTCAAAAGGCTTCCCACAATAAGTTGATAGAGCTGGTGTAACCGAGTCAGGTTTGTAGGCCTCCTTGCTTGCACATGCCTTTTCAGTTTTGCCCACAACTTTTCTATGGGATTGAGGTCAGGGCTTTGTGATGGCCACTCCAATACCTTGACTTAGTTGTCCTTCAGCCATTTTGCCACAACTTTGAAAGTATTCTTGGGGTCATTGTCCATTTGGAAGACCCATTTGCAACCAAGCTTTAACTTCCTGACTGATGTCTTGAGATGTTGCTTCAATATATTCACATAATTTTCCTGCCTCATGATGCCATCTATTTTGTGAAGTGCAGCAGTCCCTCCTGCAGCAAAGCACCCCCACAACATGATGCTGCCACCCCCGTGCTTCACGGTTGGGATGGTGTTCTTCGGCTTGCAAGCCTCCTCCGTTTTCCTCCAAACAAAACGATGGTCATTATGGTCAAACAGTTCTATTTTTGTTTCATCAGACCAGAGGACATTTCTCCAAAAAGTAAAATCTTTGTTCCCATGTGCAGTTGCAAATCATAGTCTGGCTTTTTTAATGGCGGTTTTGGAGCGTTGGCTTCTTCCTTGCTGAGTGGCCTTTCAGGTCGATATAGGACTCGCTTTACTGTGGATATAGATACTTTTGTACCGGTTTCCTCCAGCATCTTCATATGGTCCTTTGCTGTTGTTCTGGGATTGTTTTGCACTTTTCACACCAAAGTATGTTCATCTCTCATACCTGAAAGGTATGACGGCTGTGTGGTCCAATGGTGTTTATCCAGATGAACGTGGTACCTTCGGACGAGAGGTCGACCTATGATTTTTCAACGCCGATACAGATAATTGGAGGACCAAAAAAGCCATTAGCGATTAAAATCAGCCAATTTTTATTTATTTATTTGTAATAATGACAATCACAACAATACTGAATGAACAATTATTTTAACTTAATATAATACATCAATAAAAATCAAATTAGCCTTAAATAAATAATGAAACATGTTCAATTTGGTTTAAATAATGCAAAAACAAAGTGTTTTTTTCCCCCCAAAATGGCAAGGACTATATAGGCGGGTGTAGCAAATGTGTCCTCTGAACTACTGAGAGCTGAAAGAGGACATGTCTCACGCCTTACGGCCAGTTTCCCCTCTGCTGAGGAATTGGAGGAGATTGATGGCTACAAGGTCCTGGATATCGTTGAAGAGGAAAGTGATTAAACTTTCTCAGACAAAGAAGTCTCAATCCTTAACTTCTTGGCGCATCCATCCCGTTAAACGGGATCATTTTGTCAACATCTGCTGAATTGCAGAGCGCCAAATTCAAATTCCTAAAAATATAAAATTTTCATGAAATCACAAGTGCAATATAGCAAAACACAGTTTAGCTTGTTGTTAATCCACCTGGCGTGTCAGATTTAAAAACAGATTTACAGCAAAAGCTATCCAAGTGTATGTTAAGACATCTCTCTCAGCAGACAAAACATTACAAACAACTAGCAGCAAAGTAGATTGGTCACGAAAGTCAGAAAAGCAATAAAATGAATCGCTTACCTTTGATGGTCTTCGGATGTTTGCAGTCACGAGACTCCCAGTTACACAATAAAATGTTCCTTTTGTTTGACAAAGATAATTTTTATATCCAAAAACCTCCATTTGGTTGGCGTGTTATGTTCAGAAATCCACAGGCTCGAGCGGTCACGACATCGCAGACGAAAATTGCAAATGCAAAATAAGTTATTTCCAATGTTTTAAGGATTTATGAAAAGTGTATTTCCATACTGACTTTTACATGAGTCCTTTGTACTGGTGTCGACTTGACAGACCAGACTCATTCCCTCACAAACAAAATAGAGAAATCAATATTTTCTCTGGTAGGCACAACCTACCTGGCACCCCTAACAAACAATAACCTCAAGTTAAAACCATTACAATGTGTGCACGCACGCACGCTTGCAAACAAAATCGCCACCCCGCTGATCCTCAACACTGGGCCCCACAAGTGTGTGTTCTGAGCCCTCTCCTGTACTCCCTGTTCACCCACGACTGCGTGGCCATGCACGCCTCCAACTCAATCATCAAGTTTGCGGACGACACTACAGTGGTAGGTTTGATTACCAACAACGACGAGACTGCCTACAGGGAGGAGGTGAGGGCCCTCGGAGTGTGGTGTCAGGAAAATAACCTCACACTCAATGTCAACAAAACAAAGGAGATGATTGTGGACTTCAGGAAACAGCAGAGGGAGCACCCCCCTATCCACAGATGGGACAGTAGTGGAGAGGGTAGTAAGTTTTAAGCTCCTTGGCATACACATCACGGATAAACTGAATTGCTCCACCCACACAGACAGCGTTGTGAAGATGGCGCAGCAGCGCCTCTTCAACCTCAGGAGGCTGAAGAAATTTGGCTTGTCATCAAAAGCACTCACAAACTTCTACAGATACACGATCGAGAGCATCCTGTCGGGCTGTATCACCACCTGGTACGGTAACTGCTCTGCCCACAACCATAAGGCTCTCCAGAGGGTAGTGAGGTGTGCACAACGCATCACCGGGGGCAAACTACCTGCCCTCCAGAACACCTACACCACCCGATGTCACAGGAAGGCCATAAAGATCATCAAGGACAACAACGTGATAGTGATAGCCTGTTCACCCCGCTGTCATCCAGCAGGCGAGGTCAGTACAGGTGCATCAAAGCAGGGACCAAGAGACTGGAAAAACAGCTTCTATCTCAAGGCCATCAGACTGTTAAACAGCCACCACTAACATTGAGTGGCTGCTGCCAACATACTGACTCAACTCCAGCCACTTTAATAATGGAAATTGATGTAAAAATGTATCACTAGCCACTTTAAACTATGCCACTTTATGTTTATAGACCCTCCATTACTCATCTCATATGTATATACTGTACTCTATACGATCTACTGCATCTTGCCTATGCCGTTCTGTACCATCACTCATTCATGTATCTTTATGTACATATTCTTTATCCCTTTATACTTGTGTGTGTGTGTGTGTATATAAGGTAGTAGTTGTGGAATTGTTAGGTTAGATTACTCGTTGGTTATTACTGCATTGTCGGAACTAGAAGCACAAGCATTTCGCTACACTCGCATTAACATCTGCTAACCACGTGTATGTGACAAATACAATTTGATTTGAAAATGTATTCTCAAACCCTCCCTAGCCTGGCCCCCATACTTTTGAACCCTTCTTCTGGTACCTTGCTGGTTGGCCCCAGGTTCTTCTGTATGAGGACGTTCTCCTCTTTGTCTATGATGATGCCGTGGTAGTCATGGTAAGCCACCTCTCCCAGGGTCAGGGCCTCTGGAGAGATGGGTAACAGGCCACACTTCATGGCCGACACCTGAAATACAAGACAAGTTATTTACCAATAGGGACATGGCCTCTGGAGAGATGGGCAGCAGATATCATTTCATGGCCGACACCTGAAACACAACACACAGAGACTGTAATTACACCACAACAGCTGACTTGGTAGCAGCAGTATTTCATATTCGTTCTAGCTCGCTTGATGTACCGGGTGGGCAGAATTTTAACCAATGGAATGAGGAGCTAAAATAGATGTACCTAATACTTTAAAGTTTACAAGAGCATAAAAATGCTAAAGTTCCATAGATCTGTAGCAACCGGGCAGAGACAGGAAGTTAGGAACTTGTCAGGTGGGTGGGGGGCTTATTTCTTACTGCAGCTCCTGCCGGTGTGTGGACGCGCACAATGCACTTAACGTCTGGCCGGGCTGCATAGATGGCTGAGTGGAGAGTGAAGCCAGCCTGGTTGACCCCTAGATTGGTGCTCCCCCGGTCCACAATCTCCCCTTGCATATTAATCTTCACCTAGGACGGGACACAGAATTAAATAGACAGGATACATTATTACATAGCTCTATGGGATAGGACCAGACAGGCAGCGGTGAGTCAATGCCTTATGACTGAAAGCCTAGAGAAATGAACAATCTAAAAGTTAACTAAAAATACATCTGGGATCATTCAGTTAAACAAGTGAGTTGATGCCCTTATCTTACGATGCTAGCCTGAGTCCCAGATCTATTTGTTTGGTCTTGCAAACTCTAGCCAAACTTGATATAGGAGTTGGAAAGACAGCACAAATGGCACCCAGGCTACAGTGACACTGCCTGTCAGTGAAATTAACAATGTAAAAAGATGAAACAGGCAGAGGGAAAAGGGTTGACGGCAGCGTCGGCCTTGAAGGATCTATGAGTCATTATATAACAAGACAAGTGTTATATCTCCAGATTACAGTATACACTAGACAGAGATGGAACAACCTTAATGTCTCTAGTATGGTTGGAAGATGATAAACGTAATGTATTCAGAATCCCAAAGCCAGATATTATATTAAAATAGGCAGGTAAAATGACAAATCAATTTAAAATGCATTTAGCACAACATCAGATGTACATTTTTTTTATTAGTTCACAGCGTTATTATACATTATGAAGGCAGCTCTGTTAAGAGTGAGAGGCACTGGGGAAAGAACCTTACCAGACTGGAGGCGGAGACTTCACTGTACAGAAGCCCAAAAGGGACAATAATGAACCTCTCCTGATCTGAATTCACCCTGACCTGGAAGAGAACAGATGGTGGTCTTAACAAGTTACTCAGTACCAAACAAACAGGCCTAAGGAATTACCCCAAATGGCTCACACATATACAGTTGAAGTCGGAATTTACATACACTTAGGTTGGAGTCATAAAAACTTGTTTGTCAACCACTCCACAAATTTCTTGTAAACAAACTATAGTTTTGGCAAGAAGGTTAAGGACATCTACTTTGTGCATGACACAAGTCATTTTTCCAACAATTGTTTACAGACAGATTATTTCACTGTATCACAATTCCAGTGGGTCAGAAGTTTACATACACTAAGTTGACTGTGCCTTTAACAGCTTGGAAAATTCCAGAAAATGATGTCATGGAAAAAAGAAGCTTCTGATAGGCTAATTGACATAATTTGAGTCAATTGGAGGTGTACCTGTGGATGTTTTTCAAGGTCTACCTTCAACCTCAGTGCCTCTTTGCTTGACATCATGTAAAAGTCAAAAGTAATCAGCCAAGACCTCAGCCCAATTTTTTTTAGACCTCCACAAGTCTGGTTCATCTTTGGGAGCAATTTCCAAACGCCTGAAGGTTCATCTGGACAAACAATAGCACGCAAGTATAAACACCATGGGACCACGCAGCTGTCATTCCGCTCACATACAGTGGGGCAAAAAAGTATTGAGTCACCAATTGCAAGTTCTCTCACTTGAAAATATGAGGCCTGTAATTTATCATCATAGGTACACTTCAACTATGACTGACAAAATGAGGAAACAAAATCCAGAAAATCATATTGTAGGATATTTTATGAATTTATTAGCAAATTATGGTGGAAAATAAGTATTTGGTCACCTACAAACAAGCAAGATTTCTGGCTCTCACAGACCTGAAACAACTTCTTTAAGAGGCTCCTCTGTCCTCCACTCGTTACCTGTATTAATGGCACCTGTTTGAACTTGTTAACAGTATAAAAGACACCTGTCCACAACCTCCAACAGTCACACTCCAAACTCCACTATGGCCAAAACCAAAGAGCTGTCAAAGGACACCAGAAACAAAATTGTAGACCTGCACCAGGCTGGGAAGACTGAAACTGCAATAGGTAAGCAGCTTGGTTTGAAGAAATCAACTGTGGGAGCAATTATTAGGAAATGGAAGACATACAAGATCTGGGGCTCCACGCAAGATCTCACACCGTGGGGTCAAAATGATCACAAGAACAGTGAGCAAAAATCCCAGAACCACACGGGGAGACCTATTGAATGACCTGCAGAGAGCTGGGACCAAAGTAACAAAGCCTACCATCAGTAACTACACCGCCAGGGACTCAAATCCTGCAGTGCAAGACATGTGCCCCTGAATAAGCCAGTACATGTCCAGGCCCGTCTGAAGTTTGCTAGAGAGCATTTGGAAGATCCAGAAGAAGATTGGGAGAATGTCATATGGTCAGATGAAACCAAAATAGAACTTTTTGGGAAAAACTCAACTCGTCGTGTTTGGAGGGCAAAGAATGCTGAGTTACATCCAAAGAACACCATACCTAGTGTGAAGCATGGGGGTCTAAACATCATGCTTTGGGGCTGTTGTTCTGCAAAGGGACCAGGACGACTGATCCGTGTAAAGGAAAGAATGAATGGGGTCATGTATCATGAGATTTTGAGTGAAAACCTCCTTCCATCAGCAAGGGCATTGAAGATGAAATGTGGCTGGGTCTTTCAGCATGACAATGATCCCAAACACACCACCCGGGCAATGAAGGAGTGGCTTCGTAAGAAGCATTTCAAGGTCCTGGAGTGGCCTAGCCAGTCTCCAGATCTCAACCCCATAGAAAATCTTTGGAGGGAGTTGAAAGTCCGTGTTGTCCAGCAACAGCCCCAAAACATCACTGCTCTAGAGGAGATCTGCATGGAGGAATGGGTGTGAGTGAAGGAGGCTTTGTTGCGGAATAGAAAGCCGACTCTAGTTTTGATTTTAGATTGGAGATGTTTGATATGAGTCTGGAAGGAGAGTTTACAATCTAGCCAGACACCTAGGTACTTATATATGTCCACATATTCTAGGTCGGAACCATCCAGGGTGGTGATGCTAGTCGGGTGCAGGCAGCGAACGGTTGAAAAGCATGCATTTGGTTTTACTAGCGTTTAAGAGCAGTTGGAGGCCACGGAAGGAGTGTTGTATGGCATTGAAACTCGTTTGGAGGTTAGATAGCAGTGTCCAAGGACGGGCCGGAAGTATACAGAATGGTGTCGTCTGCGTAGAGGTGGATCAGGGAATCGCCCGCAGCAAGAGCAACATGATTGATATATACAGAGAAAAGAGTCGGCCCGAGAATTGAACCCTGTGGCACCCCCATAGAGATTGCCAGAGGACCGGACAGCATGCCCTCCGATTTGACACACTGAACTCTGTCTGCAAAGTAGTTGGTGAACCAGGCAAGGCAGTCAGAGAAACCGAGGCTCCTGAGTCTGCCGATAAGAATATGGTGATTGACAGAGTTGAAAGCCTTGGCAAGGTCGATGAAGACGGCTGCACAGTACTGTCTTTTATCGATGGCAGTTATGATATCGTTTAGTACCTTGAGGGTCTTCAAATGGACAATGACCCTAAGCATACTTCCAAAGTTGTCAAGGTACTGGAGTACCCATCACAAAGCCCTGACCTCAATCCAATAGAACATTTGTGGGCAGAACTGAAAAAGCTTGTGCGAGCAAGGAGACCTACAAACCTGACTCAGTTACACCAGCTCTGTCAGGAGGAATGGGCCAAAATTCACCTAACTTATTCTGGAAAGCTTGTTGAAGGCTACCTGAAGCATTTTACCCAGGTTAAACCATTTAAAGGCAATGCTAACAAACACTAATTGAGGTTAGGTAAACTTCTGAACCACTGGGAATGTGATGAAAGAAATAAAAGCTGAAATAAATCCTTCGCTCTACTATTATTCTGCCATTTCACATTCTTAAAATAAAGTGGTGATCCTAACTGACCCAGGACAGGGAATTTTTACAAGGATTAAATGTCAGGAATTGTGAAAAACTGAGTTTAATAGATATGACTAAGGTTTATGTAGACTTTCGACTTCAACTGTACATACAATAATGCAGTAGTTAGTATTTTCATTCATTTGATGGTTCATCTATATAACGCTTACTCAGCTAATCTTACTAATCTAGCCAACCCTACATTTCCATAACGAGCTTTCCGAAAATATGCTGGTAAAATGTGCTAAGCAAGCACTACATTATACTGCAGTGGGGGAAAAAAGATCCTGTCCTTACATACTACTTCAGGTGTTTCCTACTGACTACAAGACAGCTTCAGTGATATACAGTATTACTAGAGGGGTAAGATGCCTAAAGTATAAGCTTCTCTTACGGTTAAGTGGTTGTAGATGAGCTGGGACCAGCCAAAGAGGTCTGTCAGGCGGTAGAAGGCAGCTAGCTTACAACGAAGCAGTTTCTCTCCTTTCTCATAGGAGATAGAGTCAGATCCACGCAGGTCATTCACTGGAGTTACCATACCCAGACCTAGAGAGGGAGAGAGGGAGACGCTTTGGCAATATGTACATTGTTACATCATGCCAATAAAACAAATTGCATTGAGAAAAAGAGAGACAGGAACAATTTCACTTACCTCGGTTAACAAAGAATAATGTTTTTCATAGTCAGTAGAAAGGCCTCTTTAGTGGCCTAAGTTTTCATAACTGTGACCTTAATTGCCTACAGTCTAAGTTTTTCGTGTCTTAACGACCGTTCCACGGGTGCATGTTCAATAATTGTTTATGGTTCATTGAACAAGCATGGGAAACAGTGTTTAAACCCTTTACAATGAAGATCTGTGAAGTTATTTGGATTTTTACGAATTATCTTTGATAGACAGGGTCCCGAAAAATGGACGTTTCTTTTTTTGTAGTTTTTTGCTGAGTTTACATTCGATTAAAAAGTATCCCAAACCTCTGAGTACCCCCAGACAGTCTACTTACTTCAAAAGTATTTAAAAAGTAATCATAGTGGTAAGAACTGAAGACACAGGACAGGATTCTACTCTATATTACTCACTCATGTTGAGTGCAGCCATGCCTCCCTGTGGCGCTGCAGGGTACATGGTGGGGATAGTGGTGGTCATGAAGTCAGCTATCTGCTGCAGGGCCAACAGGCTGGTGGGGGTCTTTCCCCTCTTCAGCTGGTCATGGATCATCGTATCCAGCTCATCACAAAACGCCTGGGGAGTAAAGTAGACAGTAACACAGTCAGTAACAGACAGACAGAAAGACAGAGACAGACACACAGTCAGAGAGTCACATAGTCGGAGACAGACATTGAAGGGTCAGGACGCGTCACTGCACACATATGGGTCAATACACTACAACCGCCACAGAGTTGACATTCACACAGACAGATGATGAAGGGTCAGGGCAGGGCAGGACAGAACGCGCCAATACACTGTCACTGGATGGCTATTGTTAGTTCATCTATTACAGGATCCATGGTTACTCTTAAATCAAGTGTGATCTGAATTAAAAGGGCCTCTACATTATGTCTACACATGTCCTCTCACTGTCGCTGCTTGACAATGTCACAAGTAAGTCAGAAGTGCCTGTTGACTGCCGCATTGCAAAGAGGAGACAGAGGAACTCCAAACTGAAACAATGTTCGTAGAAATAGTGTAGTATATTACAGAAGCGCTGACTAGCAATTACTGTACTAAACATTCCCCCTGTCCCAACAGCAGCTATGAGAGAAAACTAAAAAATAATATGCTCCTCACATTGGTCCTGTATATTTCATACTGTCCCTGACATAAACGAGAACCTAGGGGAGAATATCATGAACTCTACCCTTGTGTTACCCTCTCAGCTGCTGTCGGTGTGGGCACACTTTGTGCATGTGTATGTGCGTGTCATTGCTGCCCGAAAGAGCTCATCTCCTCTCTGACCCATATAAACTCATTCGGACTAGAGTACGGAGGCCTTATGGCTCTCTGCCTATCCCTAGACCCTGATCCATCCACACTGCACAGCATAATAAAGACAGTCTTTTTCCCAGCTCTATAAGGGCTGATGTATAAATATTTAGCTTTTATACGTGTATATACTGGGCTTAAACTGAGCGTTGAGGGAACAGTAGTGTGTTCGAGAGAGACAGATAAACTGTTGATCAATGTTAAGTGGTTATACCATGTGATAGTGGAGAGGGTGATACAGCCCTACACAAAAAGGCTATTCAATTTGAAGTAACAAAAGGTGTTCTTATGTTGGTGACATTACATTAAGACATAAGATAGAAAAGGAGTAGTACTTCCTACTGAGTGTGTGTGGGTTTGTGAGAACGTGCATTTGCATGCGTGTGTATGATAGCCAGTCCTACCGGGCTCTGCAGGATCATGGAGACCCTCTTCCTCTGCTCCATCATGTTGAAATCCTGTCTGAGGTCTGGAGCCATGTTTCTCTCACGCCGGTACTCTAGGCTGCTTTCATCCACACGGTCAAAGTAGCGCTCCTTGTGGGGGGCGGTGGTGGGCGGGAGGACAGTCACCACCCCAGCACCTGAGTCACCGTTCATCACCAGGTCTGTTGGCTCCTGAAGATGCCAGGGAGAAAAAGGTCAGATGTTACAACATGGGTCATGTTCAGTGGCGACCCGTCATTCAGGGCAGGTGGGGATGTTACTTGGGCATTAGTAAGTGTCACATCAGTTTGCAAACAATGTAAAAAAAGAAATTAAAAAAAAGGTTACAAATATTTGAGTTAATAAAGCCGCATACAAAACAGGGTCTCTTTTGCTTTCTTGAGTAAGGCAGCGCCAAAATGCAGGTGTTTCGGCCTAGTTCAGTGATTTCTGTGGTGGTGGGGTAGCCAGCGGAAAATATAGAGCTTAGGGGTTTGTAAATGTTCTCTACTTGAGTCATGATTGGCTCAGTGTTCTGTCACTCATGGGGACACTACGACAAAATGTATCAGTGATCGGCCACTGGACAACAATTACACAAGTTGGAAATCACAAATTCAACAAAGAGTAGTTTGAAGGAATCAGTGGCTCACTGCAAGCATTGCAAAGCAATTACTAGCCTGCTATTCAGTGGAGTGGGTGTCTGGTCCAAGTCTGGGTGTAAGGGTTTCTTTTCCAAGCTTAAAAGGATAAAACATTCAACATTGGCCATGCTGTCAATCCAGCATGACTTCTGCCACGCTCAAAACAACTTCCGGTTCAAGTGAACACAGCAAGGTGAGTCCAAAAATGTATTGTATTCTGCAGCATAAATTATGTAATATGCCAAGGAGATATGTATACTGTAGCTGAGAAAGTAATACTAAGTGTATGTCAGCTGTTAGTAGCCCACATGCCTCACCCTAATCTTTTGGTCCCTTTTCCCCTCCTAATTCAGCCTACTGCTGACTTGGTAGTACACATGTAGCCTATAGCCTGTTTTAGAGAAATGTAATCATTGACTATTGTAAGAGTTCATTGTCTGCTTATATGTCCCTTTCTCCCTTGGTGTACAGGGATAATTACTGTAGGAATGGCCCAGGTTCTTAGTCCCTTTCTCCCTTGGTGTACAGGGATAATTACTGTAGGAATGGCCCAGGTTCTTAGTCCCTTTCTCCCTTGGTGTACAGGGATAATTACTGTAGGAATGGCCCAGGTTCTTAGTCCCGTTCTCCCTTGGTGTACAGGGATAATTACTGTAGGAATGGCCCAGGTTCTTAGTTCTGTTGCTGTACATTTCGAAAGTGCTGAACAAATAGTTATTGACTACGTCCATCCTAGCTCGCTCATTAATGTCTTAATCTAAATTACAGATGGCCTCTTATCCGCTCGTCGTCCCCTTATGCTATAGTTTGTACATTTTCAATTGTCAGTAGAAAATACATTTGTTTAAGCAAGTCAGCCATATCAGCTGTGTTTTTTAAAAGGCAGTAAATGAGGCTGAATGAACTGTTTCACTGCCAGACAAGGCTCCGCTGAGAGCCAGGTGTAGCAGAGAACTCTGCTGTGGGGACAACTTTTTGTAGGCCCTAACAGGTTTGTGGGCACTGTTTGTCACCGTTACAGTGCAATTCATGTATTGTTAAGTGTTGTGGTGTGGCTTTGCTGGCATCGATCTAAAACATGTATTTCTTTAGTTTGCCCCACCAAGATTTACATGCTAAAATCGCCACTGGTCATGTTTATTAAGGTACGCTTGTAGAAAAACATTTTGAAATGTAAGATGAAAATGAGCATTTCTTATTAGACAAGTCCAAGGTAGTAGTCTCTCCCTGTCAGTTCTCTTACATTTGGTACCAAATGAACACAATCCTGGTTTCATCGAAGTAATCCGTTTAATATCACACAGTCACACTAGACTACTGGGTGTATGCCACTGCCTCAGAATTTAAAATGTGCACGTCACACTTGCTGTCCCAAACATTCAGTCACGTTGCATGGCTTTATGCCACCACCTCTGCTGCTTCCTGTTTGGTCATGTGACTACACACCCCATGGCTTATTGATTTCCTGTCCACTTTCCCTGGCTCCGTCATTCTAAACAAAACCCAATAATAAAATAGCAATATCCCTTGCTATTGTTATTATTGGGTTATGAATGACGGAGCCAGGGAAAAAATGGACAGGAAATCAATATTTTACCCAACACTAGCACGCCAAACACAGGCAATCATTGTGTTTGATGGCTACACAGTGAGTACAGGAAGGAGGGACCACAGTACAGCTTGCACCGCCACCTCCAATTTAGACAGATCATTGACGATCAGAGAGAGATGGGTGCAATTCCATTTTAATGCGGTTTTCCATGCGTGTATTTATTTACTGTGTAAATTATTCAAAGTAGTCATTGCATAGAGTTGTATGGTTTGTTAAGCGTTGAAAACAATGGGTTTTTTTTGGCAGCGAGTCTTTCAAGTCTTTAAAGCGAGTCTCAGCATAATTGTGTTGCCTTGGAATTGCTGATGTAGAGATGGAGCAAAAATAGATGGAGCGAAAATAGATGGTGGGATGAGAGAAAGGAGGGACAGTAGTCTCACTCTGCCAGACATGACACGGATTTCCCTTCAAGACTCAACCTAGAGCGGCTGGAGTCAAAGCTCGAGGGACCGAAATTATTTGCAATTGATCTTGTCTCATTTCTGTCAAGGCTGTCTGAGGGGATAATGTTCTCTCAGATAAAGTACATTAGCAGCCTGTAGACGGAGACCTACCCCCCAGAGGACAAAGACGGGCAGCATAAGAGGATTAGAGTAAGGCTAGTGGGCCTCTATGGGCTGGCAGACACCACTGTAAACCATTTGCCCTTCTCAGTTCTCAGCAGTTACAGCAGCTTTCAGGCAGCCAAAACTGGACACAGGGATGCTATGACAACTACTAGCCAGGCCCAAACCATCCAGCCCTCACAGCAGACATTGGTCCAATCGGTTTAGTGCCAGATACACAATAAGAAGAGTTTAGGTGCAAATAAAAAGGGGAAATCAGGATAAATTAATGGAGAAAGTAGAAAAACCATGATGATGCATCCTTTAACAAGTCAAAATGTATATGCAATGTTTCCACACTGTTTTAGTGTGAGTATTGAAGCAAGGATCTCACTTCTGACCTGAGGGATTCTTGTGATTGGAGAACAACTAGCTTAAAATCCAAAACAGACATGCTCTGTTTTACAGCATGGATTCCAGGCTACCAAATAACATGAACAGATAGAAAAATAGCAATTAGGCATAGGTTTTGCTGTTCCAAACTCATTAGGGCAAAAAAGTCCTCAAATCTCTGGTTTTGTATGACGAATTTCCATTTATTGTCCAACAGAACAGTGGATAATGCTGCACCGTCTCTGTCTGGTGGAGAGAATGTAGATGTGTATGCCTCCCAAATGGCAACCTATTCCCTATATACAGTACCAGTCAATAGTTTTCATACACCTACTCATTCAAGGGTTTTACAGAATATTTTAGTATTTTCTACATTGTAGAATAATAGTGAAGACATCAAAACTATGAAATAACACATTGAATCATGTAGTAACCAAAAAAGTTAAATCAAATTATATTTTATATTTGAGATTCTGCAAATTTCACCTTTATTTATTCTGCAAATAGCCAACATTTGCCTTGATGACAGCTTTGCACACACTTGACATTCTCCCAAACAGCTTCATGAGGTAGTCACCTGGAATGCATTTCAATAAACAGGTGTGCCTTGTTAAAAGTTAATTTGTTTAACTTCTTTCCTTAATGCGTTTGAGCCAAATCAATTGTGTTTTGAAAAGGTATGGATGGTATATAGAAGATGGTCTTTTACCAAATAGGGCTAAGTCCATATTATGGCAAGAACAGCTCAAATAAGCAAAGAGAAACAACAGTCCATCATTAATTTAAGCCAAAGGTCAGTCAATGCGGAACATTTCAGGAACTTTGAAAGTTTCTTCAAATGCAGACACAAAAATCATCAAGCACTATGACGACACCGGCTCTCATGAGGACCAACACAGGAAAGGAAGACCCAAAGTTACCTCTGCTGAAGAGGATAAGGTTCATTAGTTAACTGCACCTCAGATAGCAGCCCAAATAAATGCTTCACAGACATCTCAGCATCAACAGTTCAGAGGATACTCCACGAATCAGGCCTTCAGGGTTGAATTGCTGCAAAGAAACCACTACTAAAGGACACCAATAATAAGAAGAGACTTGCTTGGGCCAAGAAACATGAGCAATGTACATTAGACTGTGGAAATCTGTCTTTTGGTCTGACGAGTCCAAATTTAAGATGTTTGGTTCTCAACTGCCATGTCTTTGTGAGACGCAGAGTAGGTGCATGGATTATCTCTGCACACGTGGTTCCCACCGTGAAACACAGAGGTGGTGGTGGGATGGTGTGGGGGTGCTTTGCTGGTGACACTGTCTGTGATTTTTTTAGAATTCAAGGCACACATAAAAAGCATGGCTAACACAGGATTCTGCAGCGATACGCTATCCCATTTGGTTTGCGCTTTGTCCCACTATCATTTGTTTTTCAACAGGACAATGACCCAAGACACACATCCAGGCTGTGTAAGGGCTAATTGACCAAGGAGAGTGTTGGAGTGCTGCATCAGATTACCTGGCCTCCACAATCACCTGACCTCAACCCAGATGGTTTGGGTTGAGTTGGACCGCAGAGTGAAGGAAAAGCAGCCAACAAGTGCTTAGCATATGTGGAAACTCCTTCAAGACTGTTGGAAAAGCAATCCTCATGAAGCTGGTTGAGAGCATACTAAGAGTGTGCAAAGCTGTCATCAAGCCAAAGGGTGGCTATTTGCAGAATCTCAAATATATAATATATTTGGATTGTTTAACACTTTTTTGGTTACTACATGATCCCATATGTGTTATTTCATAGTTGTGATGTCTTCACTATTATTCTACAATGTAGAACATAGTCAAAATAAAGAAAAACCCTTGAATGAGTAGGTGTGCCCAAACTTTTGACTGGTACTGGTGTGCAGTACTTTTGACCAGAACATAGGACTCTTGTCAAAAGTAGTGCACTATATAGGGAGTAGAGTGACATTTGGTACACAACCCATGGTCTTCTGTGTCCAGCAATGAAATCCTTCCTTAACGGTCTCTTAGGTCTCTGGTTCATAGTCACACTCTGCACTATTGATTGTTGAGTATTTTTTGTTAAATGTTGTGGTGCCAGTGTGAGAAGGGAGCATTGCAGACTAAAACGGTCTTCTCTTACATACAACCCTGATGCCATTTAGATAAACGACCTGGAATAATCTCTAAAAAAACTGTAGTTGAGGGCAATTTCCACAGTAACGGAATTACGCTTTGACTGTTTTTTCACTTTAAAATATATGCCAAACAAAAACCACTGATTTCAAAGTTTAACAAACCATATTACTCTATGCACAAGGACTACTTTAAACAATTTCAACCAAAAAATACAATTTAAAAAAAAAAGTGTAATGAAAGAACTGTGCAAATGCAAGCTTTGGTAATGGAATTACAGTAAACATGTTTTCCAAAAGCTCCGATTTAAGATTCAAAGATGTCTGTAGAGATTTGTTATTGAACTATAGTAAGTGAAATGGATTTACACCCGGTAAGGGAATTACACCATAGGTCCATGGCCTGTACTACACAGAAATGTATAATTATGGATATGAAAGTCATTCTCGTGTTTCACAAGTCTGGAAAACACATCGCAGCACAGCAGAGAACAGTTCAGTACGGTATAGTTTAGTAGAATATACTGTACTCTACTTTTCTTTACTCTACTTTCCTTTTCACAGTAGAGGTTCCAACTGCCGGTACAGATCCACCTGTATCTGAATACCAGAGACCCGATCCAGGACCCAAGTGGGTCCGGATCCAGAATTCGAAATAAATGTCATTGGTCAAGGTCAGATCTGCTATGATTGTCACGGTCTCGGGTATATATAAACTATACCGGACTTGTCCGGAACGGTCTGTACAGATCCTAACGCGACTGCTGCAGTAGGGAGAGAGAGAGAGAAAATGCATAATTAATGCTGCTGTTCTTACTTTTCACAAGATGGAGCGTGGCGTGTGTTGCTTGTTGTTGGCCAATCATAAGTCATCAAAGTGGCAATAGGCTGAAGAGCCCCGCTCCACGTGTTGCAAAAGTTAGGAGGAGATGGAAGACTAATTCAGTAAATGTGATTCATAGGTTAAAGGAGGCTCCACTCTCATGCAAGAGCAGCAGCATAAATTGTAATATTCTCTCTCCACTGCAGAAGTAGTGTTCATCTCTGTACGGCCTTTTACGGATAAGACAGTTAAAAATTACAAATACTGGAGACCCATGACAATCATATCATATCAGAGCCGACCCAGACCCGTGGCATTATATAGAATTCTGGATCCGGACGTGTGTGTCCAAAGAGCACCGATAAGTTTTGTCTATAATTTCACTTCATATGACAAGGATTAAAAATAATTTGCCAGTAGATTGTTTACTTGATTCATGATGCTAACGGCAAGCTAAGATTTTGAAATAATGATGCTGACATGATCAGTCCAATCAAAGCAACTGTTGATATGTGATTTGACACCATTTTATCTGTGGCCAATGCCCTTGCGCCTTCTTGGATGGGCACTTCTATTGTAACTATGGCAGCACCCAGGGACTTGAATTTGAGGTCTACCCTTAGACTTGGCGATGATGTACTGTCCCCACGAGTGACAGAATACTGAGCTAATCATGGCGAAACTAGAGAACATTACCAACACCTACGCTCCATATATTCTGATGGCTGCCCCACCACCACAGAAAGCACAGAGCTAGATTGAAACACCTGCATTTTGGAGCTGCATTACTCAAAAAAGCAACAAGAGTCCATGTTAGTATGCGGCTTTATTAACTCAATTTCTTTTATTACATCGTTTGCAAACTGATATGTGACACAAATTAATGCCAAAATAACATGCAAAACAGGTTAGCCCTGTTTTTTTTAGCTAAAAATGTGGGGCTCAAAACACAGGTAGGGCTCTGCCCTGAATGATGGGTCGCCACTGAATGCGATTGTTTCATCTCCGAAGGTACTGCACAAGTTGACTGCAGATATTTACTTAACCCTTTAGACCCCAATAGAATTCTAGGATGCTGCTGTAGATTACTGAACATTTTCAAGATAAAGCTCATTTTCTCACACATTTCAAACAAAACAGACATGGCGCAAAAACAAATAATAATTACAAGTGAACTTAGTTTTCAAGAGCATAACCTCTTCTTTAATATGACACCAGATTCATGTCAATTACACTAATTTTGTGTTCCATTGTGTAAAGACCCTCACTGTCAAACTTAATGCAGCAAATCTGACTAAATTACTCACCAAAAATGTACCAGGTATAATATATTATACACACATATATATATATATATATATATACACACGTGTGTGTGTGTGTGTGTGTGTGTGTGTGTGTGTGTGTGTGTGTGTGTGTGTGTGTGTGTGTGTGTGTATATACACACACACACACACATACACACATACATATATGCACGTATATATGTATACACGTATATATGTATACACGTACACGTATATATGTATACACGTATATATATATATATATATATATACACACATATATATATACGTGTGTGTGTGTGTGTGTGTGTGTGTGTATTTGTATGTGTGTGTGATATACATATATATACTACACACACACACACACACAATGTAAACAACTATTCAGAGACCCTTTCAAAATATAGATAACCTCTCTCAATAAGATTTAGTACAGACCAGGCCTGTCAAATGTAGAAATAGTAGATTACTTTGACAACAATTCAGTGAAGGCAACAAGTATTAGATAGAAGACTATTTTAAAAAGTACACAATTTCACGAACAAATATTCATGTCACACTGTCACTGAAGTGTTTGCATTTAGCCTACAACATGCCATGAAACTTCTTGAAACAAGGACCCATCCTACAAAGTGGCACAAAATGTACAAATAGTACTTAAGAGTATTAGATAAAGAAAGATCCAGAGAAAAAAAATTGAATGCACCCACACAAAGTAGGCAATTTTATTGACAAAGATTCTTACTTCTGTAACAACATAAAAATGCAAACAACTGATTTCATACAGACTAGGCTTTACACAATGTAGAAATAGTAGCCTACTCTGACAATTCTGTGAATTGGATGTGGTGGCGGACAGGTTGGTGTTTTAAAAAAGCAGATTAAGTGTAAAACATTTTAAAAGTCAGACTCCTACAACTTTTTAAAACAACTCCAAAATCCCTGCTGCTGTCACTTGAGGCCCAGGCTGTGGTCTGACTTGGGGCAGACACTATGGAAACATAACACACCTGAGAGGGAGCCTCTTCCTCCTACCCCACATCTCTATCTCCTCTTCCTCCTTGCCTTTGCTGTTGAGCCCTGAGTTCTCATCACTTCCCTCACTTTCACTGACCTAGAGGAACAGACTAACAGAGGGAGCGCAGAGCAACAAAACAGATACAATTGTGGCTGGGAACATCACTTCCTTTTCTCAACATACTCATACTCTCTTCCTAATAAATCTCCTATTAGAGGTTTCCATAATAAATTGTGTGATACAGTTACACGCCTCCCATTCCACACACACACACAAAATAAACAGTATCATGATGCTATACAGCACTTTCAAATCAATCCAAATTATTTTACGAAGACCTTGGTGGTCAGATTGTTTCTCAATTCATGTTTTACATATGCATGTTAGACAGGATATAGAGTACAAAAAAAAAGACGTTCATGAATATGTTCATAGATGGGTCAGATTATAACCACAAAGGCAATATAGGGTACAACCACTTCAAGACCCATGTTCAGATTACCTTATATAGATGGTAAGAAGTCAAAGTATGTGGCACAACGGTTTACAGATTCAACACATCAACTACTGTTTATTTAGGATGTTGAAAGTAAAATATTACAATGATGACAAAGTGCCAAACAGGTTTAGAATAATTCTTAATCTATTTTGATGGTCATAGCTGGTTGTCTTTGTAGAGAAGAAGTGAGACTATCAAGTAAGTGACAGTGTCGCGAGCAAAGCACAATGTTGCCTCCAACTCGTTTTCTTGCCTGACAGACCAACTACAAAGTTAGCTGATTACTTACGAAGCTGGGACAGTTTCCAAATTAATTGCGTCGGTAGAAAAAGGACAAAACAATCCATTTGTTAGCTGGCTATGTAAACAAAATGTCACTGCAACTCAATATCATATGCGCTCCACTGCGTGGGCATCTACCCTAACCTGGCAGATAAGCTGTCAAATAATAGTAGAATTAGGCAATGTACTACTATAGCCTATGAATATCTGTAGCTACATAGAAAACATGACAAACCATGACCTAAAAATGTTCCCTTTTTAATTTATGGGATTCATATCATCTTCAACAAATATAGTACCTATTTGGACTGGTATTGACAGTTTCTAAACACCATCCTGTGGCCATTTCCAAATACCCCAGTATATGGTATATACGGTTATACCGTCCCAGCCTAGATTCTGCATGTCTTACTCATTGTTAGGAAGACTTATAGTACTTATTAATATCTGTATCTATTGAAGATTATATGAATCCTATAAATGTTTTTTTTAAGGGACAATTTGGGTGCAATCAAGTAGAGATTAAATTATAACTCCAGAAACTATTTCAGATGGTGGGTGTCGAAATCCTCATGCTTTTTGGGAGATGGAATGATCCAAAGGATGTCAAGAGACTACATGCTGCTCAGTGCTTACCATGTCATTTGATACAGTACAATATAATCATGAAGCTGAACAAACACAAAAACACTCCCCATTCAAGCACACAATGCTGATGTTGTTGCTGACTACCGTCACCACAGATCTACTGTGCCCATTCTGCCACACTGAAGCATCCAACCATCCCCAAGCTCAGTGGAAACATCATGGCCTTTTCCATCCATCCGTCCATTTCTACAAGGAATATCAGCTCAACGTTTTACATACATATCTTATACTTAAAATCACGCTTCCAGGATAGAGAACTGTGCAGCTACTGATAAAAGCTGCAATCGTAGCATCAGGCCCAGAGTTGTACATTTCACACCTGGCTGATTCATCTGTATTATGTACTAACCCCACATCACACAGGTTCCCCCTTCCCACTATTACTCAACAACTGGTGCACATCAGAAATGTGCAGGGGTGTAGCATTGACTGTGGTCACTATGGAAACAAAGCACATTACCATGGAAACTGGGAATAGCCTTTTAAACTTATGTAATAGTATAGCAATCTATCATTACAGTACACACCAACTCTACTCCAAATGAAAGGTGTTATTAACACGTTCCAGACTTGTTACAGAGAACAAGGAAAATAAATCTCATTCATGACAGATTGCACTAGGTAGTAGTAGGGATACAGGTTGCAACACCATTGTCATCTTTGAACCCCAAATGAGCCTGTCCTTCTGACTAAAGATTTGGTTCAAAATGCACTCTAAATCTCTCACTGATGCATGCATACCTAAATAATTTACAACGTATAACCTTCAAATATAATTAAAGGAATGAATCAATCTGGGTCACATTCCAACACAATGCCTTGGGGGAAACTAACCTAAAGAGTAGTATTGATTAGAGTAAGACGGCTTTGGAGAAATTCTGCAACAGTCCAGATGCTGTCCATAACTTTTCCGTCCTTTCCCAGCCTGCATCCTGACATGAGGCAATGTTGAATGCATTAGGAGAGCGAGAGATGGCGACTAATTGTTAGTACTACAATAACTTCAGTCAAAAAGCTGTTAGATGTTAAGTTTGGACCAGAGTTACTGTAGGGAGGATAGGGGAAGGGTCCATTGAGATGAACATGTGTGTTCTTGACTTTTGATCTCCAATAACCTCTGCAGAGTCCCCAACAACCAGATGTTGCAGTTCAGGGGAAAGAGAGGCTGATGCTTCTTCCGATTTTGGACGTTAACGAGGCGACACTCCATCTTAACTCCTCCTACACATTTACTGGATAGGTTTTACAGTGCAGAAAACAACCTCCCGACAGTTTTTCTCGTCAAGACCAGTATGTAGGTGGATCTACTTTCAGGTGTTTCTTTTACACCTGCTAGATCTCCAATAACAGTAGAGAATGTAATGAAAAATAACATTTCAGTTAGCTTATTTCAACACCATAGATAATGAAAGTGAAAAACATTTTAATTATTTGAGACACCATTTGGCTGTGTAATGTTATGTAACCCCACTCTACACCCCTTTAGTCATTATGTTGGAGGGAAAACCTATTTAAAATTACATTTTTTTTTCATTACATGCACAAGTACAGCGAAATACCTTTCTTGCAAGCGCTTTCCCAAAAATGAAGTAATCAATATCAGTAGTACTATAAAATAAAGCAGAACAAAAATACACAAGAAATAAGATCATTTTACCAAAGCGCTTTCAATCAGAGCAGGAAGTTCCATTGAAAATACCTTTCCATCAAACCTAGTTCATAGTTTTTTTTTTCTTAAACCAGGATAAAAAGACCACTTGCGTTAGCTCCAAAATTATGCCAGTCAAGTCATTTTGTGAAAGGATTTTGCGAGGAGAGGAAACTGAAGTTTTGGTCTCAAACTCACCCTCTCTCACTTCCCGTGTGTGTGCCTCCATATCTGGATGGGTCAGTGATACATGGCGAAGTCCACTATGCTTCCAAACAATGAGTGCAGTCTAACTCCAGAGTGAATGCCGGTCATAGATGTAATCCATAATAATGCTTCTTTGGGATGTAGGAATCCACTGCCTGACAACTGTTGCCTGTGCCTCAGATAACTAGTGTCCCTAACTCATAACAGAAGAATGCATTATAGCCATGGCCCTTTTCACTCATGTAAATGAGATGCTATGAGCATTGAACAGTGTGTTCTGTGTGTCTGTTGCAGTGTTTACATGGCAAAGCCCTGATAAAATATACAAATTGGATGCTTGAGGATGGTTATGTGCCCTGATAAGTCACTTGAAATACATTTTTAGAAATAGAGTTAGATGCCATTTCATGTTATTGAATTAGAAGTCTACATTCCAGCATTGATTTGTTTTGAACAGAGATAACAATACTGAGATTGACATTTATGGCAGACTGATAGAGGTCCATGTACAGTGGCATCATATTCAATACATCATTTAACATGATTTTCATCCTCATACAGTGGATTAGGAAAGTATTCAAAGCCTTTCACGTTTTCCACATTTTGTTCCAGCCTTATTCTAAAACTGATTAAATAAACATTTTGCTCTCATCACCCTACACACAACACCCCATAATGACAAAGCGAAAAGAGGTGGGGGTTTTCGTGCACATCAACTGAAATACCTTATTTACATTAGTATTCGGACTCTTTGCTATGAGACTCGAAATTGAGCTCAAGTGCACCCTGTTTCCATTAATCATCCTTGAGATGTTTCTACAACTTGGAGACCACCGGTGGTATATTTTATTGATTGGACATGATTTGGAATGGCACACACCGGTCTATACAAAAGGTCCCACAGTTTACAGTGCATGCCATAACAAAATCCAAGCCATGAGGTCGAAAGAATAAGAGACAGGAGCTAAGAGAGAGCTAAGAGACAGGATTTTGTCGAGGCACAGATCTCGTGAAGTTACCAAAAAAAGGTATGCAGCATTGAAAGTCCAAGAACACAGTTGCCTCCATTATTTTGAAATGGAATAAGTTTGGAACCACCAAGACACCTCCCAGAGCTGGCCCGCCAGGCTAAAATGAGCAATCGAGAAAGAAGGGTCAGGGAGGTGACCAAGAACCCGATGGTCACAGACAGAGCTCCAGAGTTCCTCTGTAGAGATGGGAGAACCTTCCCAAAGGACAACCATCTGATGTCATAAGGTGAATTCACCAATTTGTAAGTTGCTCTGGATAAGAGCGTCTGCCAAATGACTTAAATGTAAATGTAAATCTCTGCAGCACTCCACCAATCAGGCCTTTATGGTAGAGTGGCCAGACAAAAGACACTTCTCAGTAAAAGGCACACTAGCTTAGAGTTAACCAAAAAGGCACCTAAAGGACTTTCAGACCATGAGAAACAACATGCTCTGGTCTGATGAAACCAAGATTGAACTTTTTGTCCTGAATGCCAATCATCACGTCTGGAGGGAGCCAAGCACCACTCATCATCTGGCCAATACCATCCCTACGGTGAAGCATGGTGGTGGCAGCAACATGCTGTGGGGATGGTTTTCAGTGGCAGGGATTGTAAGACTAGTCAGGATCGAGGGAAAGATGAACAGAGCAAAGTACAGAAAGATCCTTGATGAAAACCTGCTCCAGAGCACTCAGGACCTCAGACTGGGGCAAAGGTTCATCTTCCAACAGGACAAAGGCCCGAAGCCAGAGGCCGGACTTGAACATCTCTGGAGAGACCTGGAAATAGCTGCACAGCAATGCTCCCCATCCAACCTGACAGAACTTGAGAGGGTCTGCAGAGAGGAATGGGAGAAACTCCGCAAATACAGGTGTGCCAAGCTTGTAGCGTCATACCAAAGAAGACTTGAGGCTCTAATTACTGCCAAAGGTGCTTCAACAAAGTACTGAGTAAAGGGTCACTTTTGTAAATGTGATATTTCACTTTATATTTAATACATTTGCAAAAGTTTCTAAAAACCTGTTTTTGCTTGGTCAAAATTGGATTTTCGGGCAGGGACCTGCAACCTAATTTTGGCCAAAATGAACTGGGGGGATTACTTCTACCAAGGTTCTCTTTTTCCAAGCTATACAGAGGGTGCTCTAGCAAACAAACAGCAGACCTGAGGACACCATCCAACCTGGAACTGAGTGAGTAGTGTTTGGTCTGATACTATTTTGAAAGCCAAGAAGAAAAATGCAAATAAAAAAGTACATTAGAATTATATATATTTTACTTTATGGATTAGGGGTCGACCGATTATGATTTTTCAACGCCGATACCGATTATTGGAGGACCAAAAAAGCCAATACCGATATAACATATTTTGTTTTGTAATAATGACAATTACAACAATACTGAATGAACACTTATTTTAACTTAATATAATACATAAATAAAATCAATTTAGCCTCAAGTAGATAATGAAACATGTTCAATTTGGTTTAAATAATGCAAAAACAGTGTTGGAGAATAATGTAAAAGTGCAATATGTGCTATGTAAGAAAGCTAACGTTTCAGTTCTTTGCTCAGAACATGAGAA
This sequence comes from Oncorhynchus masou masou, assembly GCF_036934945.1. NCBI lineage: Eukaryota > Metazoa > Chordata > Actinopteri > Salmoniformes > Salmonidae > Oncorhynchus > Oncorhynchus masou. The sequence goes on along the minus strand of NC_088239.1, from coordinate 41,533,394 downwards.
CATATGAAAGCTGGTGGTTCCTTTTAACAGTCTTCAATAACCAGCAACACAACGACAACAGCCACCACATTGAAGCGGCATTACCCATGCAGAGAAAGGGAAACAACCACCCCAAGGCTCAGAACGAGTGAAGTTTGAAACGCTATTAGCGCGCACTAACTAGCCAGCCATTTCACTTTAACTGACAGTCACACCAGCCTAATCCCGGGAGTTGATAAGTCATAAACAGCGCAATGCACAACAAGAGCTGCTGGCAAAACGCACGACAGTGCTGTTTGAATGAATGTTTACGCGCCTGCTTCTGCCTACCACCGCTCAGTCAGATACTTGTAGGTTTGTATGCTCAGTCAGATTATATGCAGCATAGGACACGCTAGATAATATCTAGCAATATCATCAACCATGTGTAGTTAACTAGTGATTACGATTGATTGTTTTTTATAAGATAAGTTTAATGCTAGCTAGCAACTTACCTTGGCTTACTGCATTTGCGTAACAGGCAGTCTCCTTGTGGAATGCAATGAGAGGGACAGGTCGTTATTGCGTTGGACTAGTTAACTGTAAGGTTGCAAGATTGAATCCCCCGAGCTGACAAGGTGAAAAATCTGTCTTTCAGCCCCTGAACGAGGCAGTTAACCCAACGTTCCTAGGCAGTCATTGAAAATAAGAATGTGTTCTTAACTGACTTGCCTAGTTAAATAAAGATTAAATAAAAAGGTGTTTAAAAAAAATAAAAAAAATTGGCACCCAAAAATACCGGTTTCCGATTATTATGAAAACTTGAAATCGGCCCTAATTAAATCGTCCATTCTGATTAATCGGTCGACCTCTATTATGGATACTGAATGCTGAGTTAAGGCTGCCAGGACAAACAAGATACAACTTCAACTAGCACTGAGGTGTGACGTGAGAGGTGTCGAGGCCTTTGGGCCCAACAAGTGGCAGGAGTCTTTGAAGCCCTCGCTCACTGTTCAAAGACCACCCACTGGCATGTTCAACAAGACATCTGCCTCCAGAAATAAAAGCTTATCCCAAGTGGGTGTGACACCTACTCCAGTTGCCTGCTGCACTGCTGCTTGGATTCCACCTGGCGATCTGTTCACCGTCTGCCCTGGCCTGTCTCCCCGTCTGGTACAGGTAACTCCACCACACTCCCCCCCCCCCTCTCCTGAGCTGTCGCTCGCCTCCAGTACACACGCACTGTTGGGGCGAGTGACTCTGAACTTATAACGACTTGGGGCAAGCCATTGTATATTAAAAATTGTTCTTGTGCATTTTGCTATTTGCCTCTTGCATGCTTTGTTGACTACGAACTTTCTTTACCCAACCGTGGGACAGACTGTCCCACACTCGGGACTCTGACTTTCTATTGGTTACACAGACTTTAGGCCTCCCATCCTATTCTAACCACCAACAAGCTTTCTCTACCCTTAACCTTGTTCTGAACACCTCCAAAACAAATGTCATGTGGTTTGGAACGAAGTATGCCCCTCTTCCCAAGGGTGTTATTACTACCTCTGAGGGTTTAGAACTTGAAGTAGTCATCTTGTAACCAAGAGGTTGCAAGATCGAATCCCCAAGCTGACAAGATGAAAATCTGTCGTCCTGCCCCTGAACAAGGCAGTTAACATACTGTTCCTAGGCCGTCATTGAAAATAAGAATTTGTTCTTAACTGACTTGCGTAGAGAAAGTAAAATAAAACAAATATATAGATTGGCAGGTAAGAGTGCTCTCGAGCAGCTAGATGTTCTTTACCATTTGGCCATCAGATTTGCCACCAATACCAATGCTCCTTATAGGACACATCACTGATCTCTATATTCATCTGTAAACTGATCATCTCTGTGTACCCGTCGCAAAACCCACGGGTTCATTCTTATTTATAAAACCCTCTTAGGCCTCACTCCCTTCTATCTGAGATATCTACTGCAGCCCTCGTCCTCCACATACAACACCCATTCTGCCAGTCACATTCTGTTAAAGGTCCCCAAAGCACACACATCCCTGGGTCACTCCTCTTTTCAGTTCTCTGCAGCTAGCGACTGGAAGGAGCTGCAACAAACACTCAAACTGGACAGTTTTATCTCAATCTCTTCATTAAAAAAAACTCAATCATGTTGAGTTGTCGCTGCTTTGCGTCATGTTTTGTTGTCTCTACCTTCTTGCCCTTTGTGCTGTTGTCTGTGCCCAATAATGTGTGTGTACCATGTTGTGCTGCTACCATGTTGTTGTCATGTTATCACGTGTTGCTGCCTTACGTCTCTCTTTATGTAGTGTTGTCTCTTGCATTGATGTGTGTTTTGTTTTATATTTTTTGTTTTTAATCCCAGCCCCCGTCACCGCAGGAGGCCTTTTGGTAGGCCGTCATTATAAACAAGAATTTGTTTTTAAACGACTTCCCTAGTTAAATAAAAGGTTAAATATATATATTTTAATATAGGAGACAATCTTGTTCATTCCAACTTTGCCTGACTCAGTTTGGCCCAGTAATGTGAAAAGCGTACTAGTGTCTTCAAATTTGGACCTGCTGCCGACTGCTCAGCACATAAGGGTGGTGCCTGGGTTAAACAGATGGTGCTGTGTTATTATGCAAGAGCAAAAGCAGGAGGGACAGTGAATGTGTGTCGCTAGCGGATGGCTAAATTAGCATCAAGACATTCTGCATTAATACGGCACCAAATTCTTCCTAAAGTTTAATTCCTGAAAACTAAATCCATTTAAAAAAAGATGTTTGGCATATATTTGGCATTTGCACAGAAAATGATTGAGAAATAACACAGTCCTCCTTAAAACTAGTCTAAAGCCGAGCCTGTTAGCATGGACATGTTATCTGCCTCAAAGGAGAAAGGAGGGTATTTAAGAAAATATCTCACTTCACAGTACCCACGTGCACTCCCACACTCATAATCTCTTTTTAATAACATCTACGCTGAAGCCAACCCTGTTTACATGGAAATGTTATCTGCTCCATGCTGCAGAGTGTTGTGTTGAGGGGGCAGTGACCGTGCTTGACGAGGGCAGTCAGATGTCACATGTTAGAGAGAGTGGTGGGAGATCGGTGTCTGAAGGGAGATTGGTTTGGAAAATGGCACACTATGAAATTCCATTTGAACCAAATGGACAATAAAGTATGGTAATAAACGTGCCGTGATAACCACACAACAACAGGACGTCAGAACACAGGCACACAACTGTCCAAGCGGGTCGCTACATACAGTATCTATTCCATAGAAATGTAATCAATGGCATAATTGGTGGACTGGCAGCCATTGAGTGTATCCACGCCTTGGTTGAAGATGTAATAATTACATGCAGAAAGAAACATTCGAACAGAGATGTATAAAATATATATATATTTTTTTTTAATTAAAAATCTTGTTACCAGTGCTGTTGCTTGATTTTATAGGATCAGCATTGAAAACCAAACCAGCAGGCTGGGGAATCCAATAATAAACTGAATGTAGATTATTTTTTACGTGTTTTTTAAAACTAAATTAATATAATGACAGTAAAGCACTTATGCTATGTATTCCCTGAAATTCACTACGGTTGTGTTCATTTTTTTGAGGGTGCAGTAGCCCGTTAATTAAATTGCGCACCTAGCAAGAGACTGTTTTGCTAGTGGTGTTTCTGTACATGTCCTACATGTGATGGCAGAGTTTGCTAAACAAATGCCCCTGATTGATACAAATCATCATGGCATCATTCTGCCAGGGTAGGCCTACTTTACAGTCAACATTTAATTGTGAAGGTTTTTGGGGGAAGCCTTTAGAAATCGATGTGCTAAAAAGCGCATGATGACTGAATTGTGCATCGCAAAGATTCAACCAAGACTTCGTACCCAATCGTTTTTCAATACATTGTTTACATGTCCATTGTTGCCTTAACTTATTTTCTACCTACCTTTCCTTAGTGGCTACAGATGTTTTTCTGTAAGTTGCAACAACCAGTTGAGTGCTGCATGGTCTTGCTGCCTGCTGAAACTGTGTGGCGCGCATCTGAACAGAGTATTTCACAGGCTTTGCATTTGTGTGAGTTACTTTTCGTATGATTTCTCTATTGTACGACAACTACATAATTGATAGGGTGAAATACCTCCAACACACCACTTTGATACGCATCAGTGGGGATTAAGAAGTGAGTATACGCAATACCCACTGAACAAAAAGTGGGTATACGGCATATATCTGCATATAGCATCCACTACACCACTTAGTGCCACTGGGCTGGATCAACCTGCTTTTCTTGAAACATTGTAAAATATTAACCTACGTATTAAAATATTTCATAACAACAGAAAACATTGTTCCTCGACCTCACCTCGAGGTCGACCGATTAATCTGCATGGCCGATTAATTGTAACAAATCAGTAATCAGCATTTTTGGACTCCGATTACATTGCATTCCACGAGGAAACTGCGTGACAGGCTGACCACCTGTTACGCGAGAGCAGCAAGGAGCTGTAAGTTGCTAGCTAGCATTAAACTGCTCTTATAAAAAACAATCAATCTTCACATAATCACTAGTTAACTACACATGGCTGATGATATTACTAGTTTATCTAGCGTATCCTGTGTCGCATATAATCAATGTTAATTTATCATCGAATCACAGCCTACTTCGCCAAACAGGAGATGATTTAACAGAAGCGCATTCGCGAAAAAAGCACAATATACAGAAGTATATATATTTTTAAACCTGCATATTTAGTTAAAAGAAGTTATTAATATTAATCAATATTAACTAGGGAAATTGTGTCACTTCTCTCGCGTTCATTGCACGCAGAGTCAGGGTATATGTAACAGTTTGGCACGCCTAGCTTGTTGCCAGAATTGTACATAATTATGACATAACATTGAGGGTTGTGCAATGTAACAGCAATATTTAGACTTAGGGTTGCCACCCGTTTGATAAAATACGGAACGGTTTGGTATTTCACTGAAATAATAAATGTTTTGTTTTCGAAATGATAATTTCTGGATTTGACCATATTAATGACCAAAGGCTCGTATTTCTGTGTTTATTATATTATAATCTATGTCTATGATTTGATAGAGCAGTCTGACTGAGTGGTGGTAGGCAGCAGCAGGCTCGTAAGTACTCATCCAAACTTTACTGCGTTTGCCAGCAGCTCTTAGCAATGCTTGACTCACAGCGCTGTTTATGACAAGCCTATCAACTCCTGAGATTAGGCTGGCAATACTAAACTGCCTATTAGAACATCCAATAATCAAAGATATATGAAATACAAAATGGTAGAGAGAGAAATAGTCCTATAATAACTACAACCTAAAAATTCTTAACTGGAAATATTGAACCACCAGCTTTCATATGTTCTAATGTTCTGAGCAAGGAACTTCAATGTTAGCTTTTTTTTACATTGCACTTGTACTTTCTTCTCCAACACTGTGTTTTTGCATTATTTAAACCATATTTGAGACTAAATAGATGTTATGTATTAAGTTAAAATAAAAGTGTTCATTGTTCATTCAGTTTTGTTGTAATTGTCATTATTACAAATAATTTGTATATATATGTATATATTATTTATTTTTTTATTCTTATTGTACGATTAATCGGTATCGGCTTTTTTTTGGTCCTCCAATAAACGGTGAAGGAGTTGAAAAATCATAATCGTTCGACCTCTAAAACAAACCGATCTTAAAAACAAGAGTGTGTGTGTGTGTGTGGCAGTTCCAATCGAAAGGGTGTTCCTCCCATTTAACAAAATCCAAGGAGATACCCCTCCAGTTCTCTCTACAGGCTGCTAGCCTAGTTTGTCTCTACTAATCCTCATAAAGGATGGGAATTACAGCCCACTAACTGACTGGAAAAATATTTCAACAGCTAGCAGACTAAAGAAGCAATAGTTTAGTGAAATATGTTCTGATCTCCAGTATTGCACCAAATTTAACAGCAATCTGCATTCCAGAGATGGCATGGCACACATTCACCTGGGGTCTCTCTCACTAGTGCATAGCGTAGCAAAACACTTTGCAGCAGAAAACAAAAACAAGTGTTTCTTATTGGACAAGTTCTGCAAGTCCCCCCATGTTTCAGTGAGTTTGGTGCCCAATGAACAATACCCTGATATCAGCAGGTCAAAGACAGGGTGATGGCACACATTCATTAGCCAGGTCAGCACAGAGCCTCAGACATCCCTGTTCATCCTCTGAACAACCCTCAATGTTCTTACCAAGCCTTTCACTAACTGGCTGCATGACAATTACCTATGATAGGATAACACTGTACAGAGAAGGCCAAACAAAGTATTAATCTCAAGGCTTTTTTCATTATAATCCATAATGTAGCCTAGGCAAGGCTGGATAGTCATCAATAGGAAAGAGTAACCAAACATCTCTTGGGAGATTGGAAGCTTATTGGATGATTGTTCAAATAGACAAAGAAAAATACGGGATGTTCAAAATTCAACATGAAATACTTCATCATTGTTACAGTGCACTGGGAAAAAACAGATGCATGGTTGAATTAGGCCTACAATAAACACACACCAGCACAGATAAACTAGTCCCTTTTACAGGACCCTGTCTCTCAAAGATAATTCATAAAATTCCAAATAACTTCACCAAAAGTAAGATGCACAGGGTCTCTGCTCATCTGCATGAACATGCCTTAGGCATGCTGCAAGGAGGCTTGAGGACTGCATATGTGGCCAAGGCAATAAATTGCGATGTCCGTACTGTGAGACGCTTAAGACAGCGCTACAGGGAGACACGACGGACAGCTGATCGTCCTCGCAGTGGCAGACCATGTGTAACAACACCTGCACAGGATCGGTACATCCGAACATCACACTTGTGGGACAGGTACAGGATGGCAACAACAACTGCCCGAGTTATACCAGGAATGCACAATCCCTCCATCAGTGCTCAGGCTGAGAGAGGCTGGACTGAGGGCTTGTAGGCCTGTTGTAAAGGCAGGTCCTCACCGTCAACAATGTCGCTTATGGGCACAAACCCACTGTCGCTAGACCAGACAGGACCGGCAAAAAGTGCTCTTCACTGACGAGTAGCAGTTGTGTCTAACCAGGGGTGATGGTCGGATTCGTGTTTATTGTTGAATGAATGTTACACTGAGGCCTGTACTCTGGAGCAGGATCGAGGTGGAGGGTCCGTCATGGTCTGGGGCGGTCTGCCACAGCGTCATCGTACTGAGCTTGTTGTCATTGCAGGCAATCTCAACGCTGTGCATTACAGGGAAGACATCTTCCTCCCTCATATGGTACCCCTGACATGACCCTCCAGCATGACAATGCCACCAGCCATACTGTTTGTTCTGTGCATGATTTCCTGCAAGACAGGAATGTCAGTGTTCTGCCATGGCCAGCGAAGAGCCCGGATCTCAATTGCATTGAGCACGTCTGTTGGATCAGAGGGTGAGGGCTAGGGCCATTCCCCCCAGAAATGTCCGGGAACTTGCAGGTGCGTTGGTGGAAGTGTGGGGTAACATGTCACAGCACGAACTGGCAAATCTGGTGCAGTCCATGAGGAGGAGATGCACTGCAATACTTAATGCAGCTGGTGTCCACACCAGATACTGACTGTTACTTTTGATTTTGACCCCCTTTGTTCAGGGACACATTATTCCATTTCTGTTAGTCACATTTCTGTGGAACTTGTTCAGTTTATGTCTGTTGTTGAATCTTATGTTCATACAAATATTAACACATGTTAAGTTTGCTGAAAATAAACGCAGTTGACAGTGAGAGGACGTTTCTTTTTTTTGCTGAGTTTAGGTGTTCAAATAACATCTGGCTATTAGCAATGACTGACTCAAAGGTTTGAAGGTCTCATACTTCCTTTCCTGTCCCATTCATTATTCAGGCCTACTGTAAACCGTAAAATACTATCCAATTAGGGGCCACATACAGTTCTCTAACAACATTGCATAATGCTGCACTCGATATTGCATAATGCTATGATAAATATCATAATAAAATACACCAATGCACTTGTTTAACCTAAACTCAGCGTCCTGTCCCGTGTAGGCTATGCAACATTCTCAGACAACAGCCTACTAGGACGTGTGGCTTTAGGAGCCTAGACCCACTCCTGCGTTTGAATTAGACTAGGTGGGTGATGGAATTAGTAGTAGCCTACAGAGCCATTGTTGTTACTAACCCTACCAGTAGGCCAACACAACTATTCAGTGTATAATTCACTATTGCTTCAGTTACAACAACAAAAAAGGTCCACACGCCCCTCTGCAAAGTCCATTGGCGACGCGTAGGCAACGTTGTAGCGACGCTACTAGCAAGTTCGCTACATATTATACAAAGATAAATGAAAATAACACTTACATAATTTACATGATCTCCCACCGACTGGATCGTACTACTATTGAAATAACATTATCTGTTGCAACTTACCCTCGTTTATTCGAAATATGGTTGGAAAGACAGCACCTTCTTCTCGATAGCGAGCCTGCTATTTTCACAATTTCTATCCGCTGTGCTTTCAAAGAGGTCTGGTTCTGCTTGTAGTTACTGCGACGCTCCGCCCAACTACCGCCCTCTCACTTGGGTTAGTTCTTTCTGGAATCCTTGGGACGTCCCTTACCTTACCTTACCTTACCTTACCACAACCCTTACCTAAACCTTAACCATTTTACATGTCAACTTCAATAGGGCACGTCAGAGTTGTGACGTCCCAAGGATTCCGGAAAGCATGGACCCTCTCACGTGGGTGCGGTGAATGCCTGGCACGTATATGTATAATTGGTTGTGCTCATAATCAATTGCTGCAAAGGCACAGGCCTTCGATTTATAGGAATGTATGGAGCAACACAATGTTTAAAAAATATTTTTTTTTTCATCCTAAAAGACATATAACAGTGCAGCCTATTTAACATGGCTGTGCATAAAAAGCCAAACCTGATAATATATCACAGAAGATTAGCCTATACTGTAGATATCCGAATGCCTCACGTTTCTCTAAGTTGGGGCATTTATGCTTTAGGCATAAATGTTAATTGTGTATATAGATAATTCATTTAATTAATTGCAGGACTTCTTTGAAAGACAATAACATTTAGTTGAGAACTCCCCCCTTTAATGTGTTCATTATATTTAATAGATAGAAATCATGTAGTCGACACACTGACGTCACCTTGTGGCATTGTAAGGAAATACAGGCTTTCCCTTCAAAAGTTAAAAAAGTCAACCACTCAATACTATTCATGTTCTATACAATAGTTTACCCCTGTAGTAAACCTCGAGATTAGAAATAAACCACATCTGCGACCATCTGCGTGCGTGTCTCTTTGCTTTGAACAGTGTTGCAAAAAGAATACAAAAATAAATATTGTTACAAGCTGCGAAATGTTATTGTCGCTACTGTACAGCACGAACCAATCATCTGGTTTCCACGAGATAGCACAGCCACAAAGTCTAAATAGGCTATATCAAAACAAAATGTAGCTTTTTGGTCTTCATTCAAGGTTAGTTTAGCAGTGTGGATAGGTTTAAAATCACATTTTAGGAAGATAAATTCCAGAAATAGAAACTAGTAACGATCATTATTTGGCGAATCCGGAAATGACGTCCTTTCAGAAATTTCGTACATTTAGTCTGGTAACATCAATGCACAAACGTAACATCAGTGCACGATAGTAAGATGTACATTCGCTTTTATCCAAGAGTAGAAAATAATCATATTTTCTGATTTAGGTAAGCGTCAAAAGCTGGTTGAATAACGGCAGCTAGCTTGTCAGAATGTTTCAAAAGATATCAAACAGATAACGTTACATTAATGTACTTATTGCCAATTTCATTAACCATATTAGGAGGATATTTTTTTAAACGCAGCTAATTTACAGGACTTTGCTACAAAAATTGCAGCTTTCATTTATGTGCAGCTAAACAGTCTGCCATACTACGGTTTGGCAGGGCAAAACGTTTTGGTGATTTCTGGTAGGCCAATAATATATACACAATTAACATTTGTGCCTAAAGCATAACGTGAGGCATTCGGATACCTACAGTATAGGCTAATCTTCTGTGATATATTATCAGGTTTGGCTTTTTATGCACAGTCATGTTAAATAAGCTGCACTGTTATATGTCTTTTATATATTTTTTAAACATTGTGTTGCTGCATACATTTCCAATACTCTACTCAGCAAACTGGATGCAGTTTATCACAGTGCCATCCGCTTTGTTACTAAAGCACCTTATACCACCCACCACTGTGACTTGTATGCCTTAGTCGGCTGGCCCTCGCCACATATTCGTCGCCAGACCCACTGGCTCCAGGTCATCTTCAAGTCCATGCCAGGTAAAGCTCCGCCTTATCTCAGTTCACGATGGCAACACCCACCCGTAGCACGCGCTCCAGCAGATGTATCTCACTGATCATCCCTATAGCCAACACCTCATTTTGCCACCTTTCCTTCCAGTTCTCTGCTGCCTGTGACTGGAACTAATTGCAAAAATCGTTGAAGTTGGAGACTTTTATCTCCCTCACCAACTTTAAACATCTGCTATCTGGGCAGCTAACCGATCGCTGCAGCTGTACATAGTCCATCGGTAAATAGCCCACCCAATTTACCTACCTCATCCCCATACTGTTTTTATTTATTTACTTTTCTGCTCTTTTGCACACCAGTATCTCTACCTGCACATGACCATCTGATTATTTATCACTCTAGTGTTAATCTGCTAAATTGTAATTATTCACCTACCTCCTCATGCCTTTTGCACACAATGTATATAGACTATTTTTTTATTTTGTGTTATTGACTTGTTTATTGTTTACTCCATGTGTAACTCTGTGTTGCTATCTGTTCACACTGCTATGCTTTATCTTGGCCAGGTCGCAGTTGTAAATGAGAACTTGTTCTCAACTTGCCTACCTGGTTAAATAAAGGTGAAAAAAAAGGCCTAGGTCATCAAAATAAATCAATGGCAGCATGTTTCTGGACTCATTCAGTTATTTTTTTTACCTGATTTTAAGTACAATACAATTGGAAATGTATGTTGAAAATGCAATTTATATTGCTAAAATTTAAGTTACAAATTATGGTTTCGCTGCTTCCTGTCGACAACACATTTAGATAAATAGCCCAATATCAAAGCAGTTTTAACCCGTCCAAAACAATAAGCATGCAGAAACAGTTCGTAATATTTCAAACCTAAACCGAAAATGTAGTATCAACACATACATATGCATCAACAGTAAATTCAATAAACTTTTTTTTTAAACGAGCAACATATAAACCATACACACGCACGAAAAACCCTGTTGTTTTTACAAGTGGCAAGGGGAGATTAGGTGAGAATTCAGGCTGTAAACGCTGTTGAAACTACCACAAAAAAAATGGAAACGAGATTTTTACATCACTGGATCGAGAACAACCTACAGAAGACGGAGAGCTACATTTTTAGTGCTGCGTTTCGATTTTGGAGTCGCCAAATCGGAAAGAGCAACACTTATTTGTCAATAACGCGACATCACGTTGAAATAAATTGCGCGAGAGAGGGAAATTAAGGTTCCGGGTCCTGCTTAAACGAGCACCGAAAAAAAAAATTGGGAATAAGGTGTATATCACTGGTTAGAGGACAATTTGTAGAATACCACTAGCTACATTTTGATTCAAGTGGGTTGCAATCTGGGTAAGTGTATCGCAACACATTTGTTTGTGTTAGTCATTTCCATCGATGTCACGCTGAAGACAATAGAACAGGGTGTAAACGTTTGGGGTGTAGTCTTATGGCGTCGTGATGGCTATACATCACCAATCTCAGGTAAAAATTATGTGTTATTCCACCCAATTGTATGGGGTGAAAATGCACGTTTTGTAAGGTAGTAACACAAACTGTCCATATTAGGGAAATTAGCGCAATATACAATTTTGTATGGCAAAATAATTAAACATGTTCATTTTAAGATAACAGTATGTTGCCCACTCACACACTATTGCAACAATGACATATTTCTCACTCATTTAACCACTTAGAGAGTTTAAAAATGCTCTAAAATACATTTAGAGCAGGGATGGTTAACTTTGATGGGGTGGGGGCCACAAAAAAAAAATCTAAACTCATCATGAGGCGTGGCAGTTGCTCAAGTTCTGTTTACCCACATCCATACCCCCACTCACCCCACATGACCAGTAAAACATTTTAGTGGCCCCCCTATTGAGAACTGAGAGAATTGTTTTAAAGTTAATTTTCTAAAAAAAAAATCCACGGGGAGTAGAGAAAATGTTGCAGTTTTCTGCAATTCTACAGATTTTGCCATTGGCTGGAGAGAATGTTTGCAGTTTTTAATGATATCTGAGTGAGACTGACTAACAAAATAAATGGCGGGCTCCCTGGCCGGTAATTCAACCATGATAACAAGTTGAAAAAACTCACCACAAAATGTATGTTAGAAATCAAAAAAATGTTATCTGACATGGGCTAATTGACTGACAACAAGAGACAAATTGCTGAAGCATAACCACATTTCGAAATTGCACCTTGTGTACTCTACTATTCTAACTCGCAACAGTAAATTGAGACCCCAACTCTTGAAAACATTTTTTATTTATTTTATTTTTTGCTTTTCCTTTGGTGGGGAGATTGATCCGATGGCCTGCAAAAAGGAGTCTGGGCCGGCAGTTACCACTTCCCTGATGGTAGAGAGTTTAAAAAGGCTCTTAAACAATTTAATCAGGGTACTCTAGACTAGAGCCTCCATGGTGTCTTTGCTGCAGCCTGAACGTTTGACCTCTCTACTATGGTGGTGGGCTGAAGCTAGCCTTCTAGGAGCATTCTGCATTCTCCCTACAGTTTTCAGCGGTTAGCTTCACCCACAACTGGCTCATGTGAACTACAATCCCGACATTTGCAATGCGACTTTCGAAACATGGTCCTTGTCTTTCATCAGCGAGAAACAATCCTTCAAATAAAGAAATACACCAACTGTTGCAGTTTTGCACAGATCCATATACAGCTATGTGTGCCTCCATCCAACAAGAATACACTTCCTGAGTTAGGTTTACACACACAGGTGTTCGGAGCACGCTGATGGTGTATTAGCACAGGGGGTCATCTTTCATTTGTTTTCCGTAAACAAGCGCTGTAACATTGCCATATGGCCGTGTGGGTACTCTAACCTTATAAAGGTGTGTATGAACATAACATTTTTTTCGTATTTTTTCCCACTGGTATGAAAGACAAGGTCCTTCCAAAACCGTACTGCAAGCGATGTGTGTTAATGTTCAGACCGAGAGTCGGGCCTCTTAACAAAGCTCCTCAGTACAGAAGACTCCTTTGTCCAATGACACTTATGAGTAATATAATGGAACAATAATGAATAAAGATGCCCAAACAAGCACCAGTAGTGGGTGTTCTTCAACTGTAAAATGCACTAGATGGTGTAAGACATCCACAAAGAATGTCTGTCTAAATAGTGACGGCAGAGCTAGTTCAAACTGCAGTAGGATAGTTCTCCTCACAGGTGGGTGAAACAGCCCATGCTTGGTGAATAGCATTTGGCTGATGTCTGGGAGCAGGACACCGGAGCACTGAATAGATAATGTGAGACAAAAGTGAGAGAAGAGAATAAATGTAGTTTCAGCTAGAAAATGAACATCCTGACAGACTGAGGTATGTTGCTCTGCAATCATCCTACTCCAACAATTGACAGGGATAATGTGGCATTTCTTATTTGTCTGTATGAATTAAATCCGTGTTTCCTGCCTTAATGACTATTAGCTTTACACTACTTGTCCTATAGAGTTGTTGTAGTCTTAAATTATTACTTGGAATAAACTGATAAATGCTCCTTGTCCCAGAATGGCATGCCAGCTAGTGATGAAGCTGTCTGCTTCTGATTGCTAAACTACTAAGGTTGCTGCATTTTAAGTTGGGAGTCATTTTACAGCTTGCATTGATGGTATCATATTTATATACAGTAACTAAATATATTGAACAAAAAATATAAACTCAACATGTCACAATTCCAACGGTTTTACTGCGTTACATGTCATATAAGGAAATCAGTCAATTGAAGTAAATTAGACTAATCTGGATTTCACATGACTGGGCAAGGATGGGCCCACCCCACCCACTTGGAAGCCAGGCCCACCCACTGGGGGGCCGGACCCAGCCAATCAGAATAAGTTTTTCCCCACAAAAGGGCTTTATTACAGACAGAAATACTCCTCACTTTCATCAGCTGTGCAGGTGGCGGTCCCGCAGGGGAAGAAGCTGGATGTGGAGGTTGTGGGCTGGCGTGGTTCCGTTTGATGTACTACCAAATTCTCTAAAATTACTTTGGATGCAGCTTATGGTTGAGAAATTAACATGCAATTCTCTGGCAACAGCTCTGGTGAACATTCTTGCAATCAGCATACCAATTGCTAACTGGGATGTGAAACTATTTGTGCACAACATTTGAGAGAAAGAAGCTTTTTGTGTGTGTGTGGAAAATTTCTGGGATCTTTTATTTCAGCTCTTGTTCAGTATAGTTTAGTATTTATTAGGATCCCCAATTAGCTGCTGCTGAGGTAGCGGCTTCTCTTCTAGGGGCCAAAACAGGAAACGACACCACAAATAATATACATAGCTTTACATTTTACATTACAACATCAATAGGGATGCAGTCAATCTCTCATCAACTTTGAGCCAGGAGAAGTTGACATGCATGTCATTGACATTCATCCTCCATGTACATCCAAGTGCAACATGTGCTGCTCAGTTTTTAGATTACAAATAAATACTAAATATTTGACCTGATAGCATTTTTTTTAATGGAGATCTCTCTCGAGCTGTCTACTACCTTAGATACAGAAGATGTAATTGGCAGACGTGATCAAATTGTACAAGAACTGACATTGCCAACAGACGGAAATGTGTTCGGAAGAAATAAATATAGCATATATGTATAAAAAAAACACATTTTAAACTCTTTGCTCGACAGATCGATATTCTCAAACTAAAGCTGATAGCTTGCTACGGCCCACCATCTATACCGTCGGTGCATAATGGAACATTTAGCTATTTTTCGAGTCTTGTTTACTTGCAACATATCACATGTTCTCATATGCTCTCACCATATATAAGTGCAGTATTGCTTCCAGTGCAGGACAGTGGGGAGACATTTTAGGCACCGCTGTATTACTGTAGATAAGAGCAGCCATTTTCCTAATGACACATTTGAGAAATTATTAACCTTGTTTTCCCTGTCCCCTCGGTTGCAGGTTGTCCATTGATCGTTGAGATACAGCTATGGTCTGCATTCCCTGCATCGTCATTCCCATTCTCTTGTGGGTGTATAAGAGGTTCCTTGAACCCATCATCTACCCCTTCATGGGTCCAATTATAAGCCGATTTTGGCCAACAAAAAAAGCTGTCCAGGAGAGTGTCACAGGAACGGGTGATATGAAAGCCAGTGAAAAGAGCAATGGATGCCCAGTGATGAGCAATGGAGCATGCAAGGTAATACATTACCCAAAACCTGTTAGTGGATTATGGACTCAGACAGTGTTCCACCACTAGTAGACTGCACCTGTAGCAACCTCCGGTGACCAAGGCTCAGACTGGCTATGAATGCAGAAGAAGGCATCGCACACATTGTATACTGAACAAAAATATAAAAGCAACATGTAGAGTGTTGGTGCCATGTTTCATGATCTGAAATAAAAGATCCCAGAAATGTTCCATATGCACAAAAAGCTTATTTCTCTCAAATTTAGTTTACAAATTTGTTTACATCCCTGTTAGTGACAATTTCTCCTTTGCCAAGATAATCCATCCACATCACAGGTGTGGCATATCAATAAGCTGATTAAACAGCATGTCCATAACACAGGTGAACCTTGTGCTGGGAACAATAAAAGGCCACTGTAAAATGTGTATTTTTGTAACATAACACAATGCCACAGATGTCTTGGGTGTTGAGGGAGCGTGCATTTGGCAAGCGGACTGCAGGAATGTCCACCAGAACTGTTGCCAGATAGTTGAGTGTTCATTTCTACACCATAAGCCTCAAATGTCGTTTTAGAGAATTTGGCAGTACGTCCAACCGGCCTCAACCGCAGACCAAAGTTTATGGTGCCGTGTGGGCGAGCGGAGTGCCCAATGGTGCGGTTATGGTATGGGCAGGCATAAGCTACAGACAACAAACACAATTGCATTTTGAATGCACAGAGATGGTGACGATCTCTTGAGGCCATTCATCCATTGCCAACACCTCATGTTTCAGCATGATAATGCATGACCCCATGTCGCAAAGATCTGTACCTAATTCCTGGAAGATGAAAATGTCCCAATTCTTCCATGACCTGCATAAGCACCAGACATGTCACCCATTGAGCATGTTTGGGATGCTCTGGATCGACTTGTATGACAGCTTGTTCCAGTTCCCGCCAATATCCAGCAACTTCGCTCAGCCATTGAAGGTGAGGGGGGCAACATTCCACAGGCCACAATCAACAGCCTGATCAACTTTATGCGGAGGAGATGTATGGCGCTGCATGAGGCAAATGGTGGTCACACCAGATACTGACTGGTTTTCTGATCCCTACCCGTACTTTTATCTGTGACCAACCTATGCATATCTGTATTCCCAGTCGTGAAATCCATAGATTAGGGCATAATGAATTAATTTAAATTAACTTATTTACTTATATGAACTGTAACTCAGTAAAATCTTTGAAATTGTTGCATGTTGTGTTGTTGTTCAGTATACATGCAGTCTCCCTAGGCAGACAGGTTGCCTCCCACAATGTTAACAATGTTCCAGCTTAGGTCTGGGATTTCCGAGACTAATAAACGCAACAACAAAAAGAAACTTGTAAAAATACAAGTCACTTCACAGATACTAACAGCTTACAGACTGTAGGCAATTAAGGTCACAGTTATGAAAACTTAGGACACTAAAGAAGCTTTTCTACTGATTCTGAAAAACACCAAAAGACAGATGCCCAGGGTCCCTGCTCATCTGTGTGAACGTGCCTTATGCATGCTGCAAGGAGGCATGAGGACTGCAGATGTGGCCAGGGCAATAAATTGTAATGTCTGTACTGTGAGACACCTAAGACAGCGCTACAGGGAGACAGGACGGACAGCTGACCGTCTTTGCAGTGGCAGACCACGTGTAACAAAACCTGCACAGGATCGGTACATCCGAACATCACACTTGCGGGACAAGTACAGGATGGCAACAACAACTGTCCGAGTTATACCAGGACAGCACAATACCTCCCTCAGTGCTCAGACTGTCCACAATAGGCTGAGAGAGGCTGGACTGAGGGCTTGTAGGTCTGTTGTAAGGCAGGTCCTCACCAGACATCACCGCACAAACCCACCGTCGCTGGACCAGACGACTGGCAAAAAGTGATCTTCACTGACGAGTCGTGTTTTTTTTTTGTCTCTTGTTGGATTTGTGTTTATCGTTGAAGGAATGAGCATTACACTGAGGCCTGTACTCTGGAGCGGGACCGAGGTGGAGGGTCTGTCATGGTCTAGTGTGTCACAGCATCATCAGACTGAGCTTGTTGTCATTACTGGCAATCTCAATGCTGTGCGTTAGAGGGAAGACATCTTTCTCTCTCATGTGCCTGCGGCAGGCTACCCTGCCGCAGGCTTCCCTGCCGCAGGCTTCCCTGCCGCATCCTGACATGAATGATCATGTCAGGATGATCCTACAGGAAGGGTACCACATGAGAGAGAAAGATGTCTTCCCTCTAACGCACAGCATTGAGATTGCCAGTAATGACAACAAGCTCAGTCTGATGATGCTGTGGTAGCAGGGTAGCCTGGCAGGGTAGCCTGGCGGTTAAAGCGCTGGACTAGTAACCGGAAGGTTGCAAGTTCAAACCCCCGAGCTGACAAGGTACAAAATCTGTCGTTCTGCCCCTGAACAGGCAGTTAACCCACTGTTCCTTGGCTGCCCTTGAAAATAAGATTTTTTTTATTAACTGACTTGCCTAGTTAAATAAAGGTAAAAAATAAAAAACATGACCCTCCAGCATGACAATGCCAACAGCCGTACTGCTTGTTCTGTGCGTGATTTTTCTGCAAGACAGGGATGTCAGTGTTCTGCCATGGCCAGCGAAGAGCCCGGATTTCAGTCAATCAATCTTATTTATTAATCCCTTCTTATATCAGCTGATATCTCAAAGTGCTGTACAAAAACCCAGCCTAAAACCCCAAACAGCAAGCAAGGCAGGTGTAGAAGCACGGTGCCTAGGAAAAACTCCCTAGAAAGGCCGGAACCTAGGATGAACCAGGCTATCAGGGGTGGCCAGTCCTCTTCTGGCTGTGCCGGGTGGAGATCATAACAGAAAATGGCCAAGATGTTCAAATCTTCATAGATGACCAGCAGGGTCAAATAATAAGAATTACAGTGGTTGTAGAGGGTGCAACGGGTCAGCACCTCAATCCCATTGAGCACGTCTGGGACCTGTTGGATTGGAGGGCGAGGGCTAGGGCCATTTTCCCCGGAAATGTCTGGAAACTTGCAGGTGCCTTGGTGGAAGAGTGGGGTAACATTTTTCAGCAAGAACTGGCAAATCTGGTGCAGTCCACGAGGAGGAGATGCACTGCAATACTTTAATGCAGCTGGTCCAGATACTGACTGTTACTTTTAATTTTGACCCCCCTTTGTTCAGGGACACGTTTTACCATTTCTGTTAGGCACATTTCAGTTTATTTCTCAGTTGTTGAATCTTGTTATGTTCATACACATTTTTACACTTGTTAAGTTTGCTGAAAATAAACACAGTTGACAGTATAGGAATATTATTCCTAGCCACAGCAATGTTCAAATTATATATACAAAAAAATATGATTAGACGAAGATGCATAACATGCTAACAAGTTCAGGGCGGAACATTAAAGAGAATGTTTCAGATATAAATACAATGTTTACACTGTCAGATGTCACGTTCACGCACTTCTGGCGACATGGAAATATGATGGAATAGGACCAGAGTCAAGTCAGAGTTAACTGTTGTTTACAAAGCTGCTGGACTGTTGCTTTATATCTGTTGTCATTTGTCATCTAATGAAGCCATCTCTCTTTTCAGACCGAAGTCAATGGCCTGGTTGCTAATGGGGCAGGTGCAAATGGTTCAGCGACTGCAGCCTTTGACAAGAAGACTGACTGACATTTCACACCTTAAGTTATATTTATCACTGTGAAAGTGTTTTAATACAATATGGAGAAAAACACTAAGTTAATCATTATTTTATTTAGTTGAGTAATGTAGAATCGTTTAATGCTTGATTTAACATAGCAACACAATTGACATTTTCCATAATGCTCATTACAATTGCTTTGAGAGATTGCATTATCATTTCAGGAATTGTCCATAATATATTTGCAGGAATAGTGACATTTTTGTGTTTCACTGTGAGATTGGCTGTGATATTCACCTATTCATTCCTCCCACTGGAGCAGCATCTGTTGTCAAAATGTGAAAGCTGTTCTGTCTTTGTGGCTGTGTTATCTAGTGGTTTCCTAGTTGCTAAAATTCTACACTGTTCACTCAATTTCAATTTATGTCAGAAAACGAGCACTGAATGGTGTAGGGAATCATTGTACGATCTAAATCACTGTGAATGATATTTTCGATAACAAGAAATATTGTCGTTATCGCTGTTTGAAGCTGGTGGACCATAACTAAAAGTAACTTTGGTGCTAGTGGACCGAAACCTCAGAATATTTTGACAGCAGATGACTGTCTGGCAGGAGAAATCAATAGGCAAATAACACAAGATGGGAGGGAACACTATCATTCCACTATTATTGTCAAATATATTATTGACATTTTCTGAAATTACAATGGAAATTATTTTTTTCAATCCTATGTGTAGCACCTTTTAATAGATGAATAGTATTTCTGCCTTTGGTTTATCGAGCTTGAATCCCTGATGTGTTTATAACATACAATACCTAGTTCTGTATAGTATTTAAGTATACATTTTATAATTCTGAAATAAATTAGCAACAATTAAAAAAATTGTCATCTTTCCTGTTTTAAAACTTTATTTTTCTTTTACTTTGTGCAATGTAGAAATAAAGCTATATGGATTACTTTGATTGTTCCCTCCTACTGGATCTAATTTAGCCTGGTCTCAGATCTGTTTGTGCTCTTGCCAACTCCATTGCTGTCATTTTTAAGAGAGCAGAAACAGACTAGCAAACAGGCTTGATCTCATTGCAGCATATAATGATTTTCCCATCTATTATTCAGAATAAGTTTCAGCTATACCTGAAGTATTTATCATGCATATATGAGCAGACAGTGATGTCATAGATGTTTATATCATAACCATAATAGGATAAAAGACCTTGATTTTTTTTCAAACCCACACCTGAGGGCCAGATTCCCAGACACGGATTTAGCTTCGGCTTGGACTAAAAGCATGCTCGATAAAGAACTTCCATTGAAATTGCTTTTTAGTTCAGCACGAGGCTTCATCTGTGTCTGGGAAAACAGCTCCCAGGGTTTTTGCAGCCTTGTCTTCTAAGTGGCTTGACCTCTTCTAGCTACTACTAGGGCCAGCAAAGGTGAAATATCTGCTCAAGCTACAATGACTAAGGTTAAAATATAAGGAATGTTATTCCTAGCCACAGTAATGTTCAAATTATATTTAAAAAAAATGGTTTGAAGAAGATACATGACATGCTAAGAAACTGCCCAATGAAGTTTAGGGCAAAACATTCGAGTGAACGTTTCAGATATAAATACAATTTCTAGAATCGACTTGGCTTTGATAACGTGTAAGTGTCGAGTCCGTGCTGTGTATTTCAATCTTCAATTTTATGCACGTTCTGCCTAACTCTCAGACGTCATGTGCGCGCAAGTCTGTGGCGAAGTGAAAATGTGATGGAATAGGACGAGTCAAATCAAGAGTTTTCTCAAATTAGCAAACGGTTGTTTATCATTGACATCTACATCATTAGCTACTGTTCAGTAAGCAGAAGACTTCAGAAGAACCTGGGAGACGTAAGCTAGCTAGGTGCCACGAGAGCAGTGAATTTGACAGGTGAGCTGTCAGCTAATGCTAGTGGCTAGCATAGTTGCTAGCCACACATAACTGGCTAGCTACTCGATTAATTAGCTAGTGTGTTATTTTAATCTCATGTCAGTTACACATCTGTTTCACCTGACAAGTTTCACAGTCTTTAAGGAAGCCTGTCAGCTGCGTTTAGGGCGTTTGTTTTGCGGTTTGCTAGTAAACTAGCTGCAGCTAGGTTGTGTGCTAACTAACGTTAGTTGACTTGCTACCGGACAAGTCCATGAATACCTCTTTTTGTGTTGTTACTTGTGTGGTCGGTATTTATGTATATTTGTTTTACTGAAACGGTAACGTTATAGCAAACTGTCAGCCACAGACGTGAAATGCAGGTTTGCGACTGCTGTAGCTAGTGAGGTTGCTATGGCTAACCAAGCTAGCTACTAAATTGACATGGTGTCACACCGAGGTAAAGTTGGTTTTATATTCGGACCTCAATACACATTCGCCAAAAGCCATTTTAAATGGTAAAAAACAAGAACTATTATATTGTTTGTCACAGAAACAACAATCGATATGGTTTATTTTCTAAATGTGTAGCATACTTTTCAAACGTTTGTTTTCAATTATCAAGCTAGGTATGATTTATTCTATAAATGTCTAGCATACTTTTACAACTTTTGCTTTGAGTAGAAGTTCCAGTTTTGTTTGAATGAAAATACATACAATCTCAAATATTGCATTTAAAGATGAAGAAATCAACAACTAATTCAGTGAAAGTATGCATTTATTTGCAGTAACTTTAAAGAAATATTTATTTCAAGTGCATTGTTCTATATGAATCTTAAATTGTATGCCAAATCAATGTTTGCATTTTTAGTGCAACAGTTCCACATTTTAAAGTAGTTACAATGCACAACAGTCAGTTATGTGTCTGTAATTTAACAGCAAAGAGGCCCCTTCCAATCATTTTCTATTTAGGCTTTGTTGAAGTCCTTCTTTGTCATCCCCAGACAAGCTGAATGGTACCATCTCTGGCACACATTCTATCTGCAGTATTAAAAACATAAAACAGGGTTATGTTTATTTACATGTAAACTACAGTTCTGGAATACCCATTCTGTTACACGCTTTTGCAATTAGGAACATTTTCAAATTGAATTGGATGTTTGTTCATTTGCTAAATTGACTTTAAATTACATGCATTTGACCTCAAACTTGACAGACGCACACACAACTGAGGTGTTAATCATTGTTGAGTATTCAGGCAATATAAATCATATAGTAAAAAAGGTATCACACATCAATGTTGTAATATCAAACATTACAATAATGGCAGTCTTTGAAATCCAAATCAGTTTAATTGTCACTTGTGCCAGATACGTGTGTACCTATTACTGTGGATTGCTGTCATAGTATGTATCTAGTATATCTCATAGTAGAATATTAAAGTAATGATAATAGAACATTAGAGCAAGGATAACCCTGATTAAAAGTTTCAAGACAAAGTTTCATACTTCTAAATGTCTTGAAGGATGAAACTATATGAGTTTTCATAGCCTACTGTTATATTACACAAAGACAAACCCAGTTGGTCAGATGGTCATCAGTTTTCTCTGGATGATGCAAAACACACATTGAGCAGTCATGCTTTGCATTGAAGACTGGAAAAAAAGAGGACCACATTGTTATGCATTGTTGACACAGTTAAAGATGCTTTCTGGAGCCCATAGTTCTAAAGGTTGTGCTTCAAAGAATAAAAAAAAGTATGCTAGACATTTACAGAATAAATCATACTTAGTTTGATGTTTCTGTGACAAACAGTGAATTAGTTATCGATTTATACTGACTTAAAATGCATTTTTATAGATTTGATATATTTCTATCAAATCAAAACTGGAATGAATCAGTTGGAGTAGTCGAGCCCAATAATGGACTAAAGGAGCCTAATGATTTGAATTAGATTTTTTTTAACACTTGCAGCCAACAGTATTTTTCAATGACAACATGTTTGTGGTGACCGTCTTCAATTCAGACACAGGTGTTAATAGGAGATGCAGATAACTAATAAGCGCAGGCAGAAGGCTCAGTCTTCTATCTGTTTCCCTTGAACACGCTGTAACATGAAGATATGGCCTTGTGGGAACACTAACCCTATAAAGGTGTGTATCAATTTTTGTAATTTTTGTAACATCTCTGATGTTTCCAAAACCGTACCACAAGTGATGATGTTCTGACCGAGCGACAGGGCGCTCTAACGGAGTGTCTAGTTTGAGAAACAGACACCTCACAAGTCCTCAACTGGCATCTTCAATAAAAGGTATCCGCAAAACACCAGTCTCAGTGTCAGTTCCTCTATCCAGTGTCTGTGTTCTTTTGCCCATCTTAATCTTTTATTTTTATTGGCCAGTCTGAGATATGGCTTTTTCTTTGCAACTCTGCCTAGAAGGTCAGCATCCCAGTTGCCTCTTCACTGTTGACATTGAGACTGGTGTTTAGTGGGTAACACTCCAGGATTCTTTTTATTTGTGTTATAGTCTCCTAGATTATTTTAATTTCTACAAACTTCAAAGTGTTATCTTTCCAATGGTACCAATTATATGCATATCCTGGCTTCCAGGCTTGAGCAACAGGCAGTTTACTTTGGGCACGTCAGTCAGGTGGAAATTGAGAAAAAAGGGGACTAGTCCTAAGAAGTTTTAAGTGACAAAGTACATTTTGTGTGCACTGTCTTCATGCAATAATTTTCATTCGCAACAAGTCAGTTTTGTGGAAACACACCACTTCATACAGATTTTTAGAATGTTTGCATGAAACTCTGTCGGCAATTTGATGGAAATCTAGATATTGAAACTCCTTAGATGTCAAATGGTACGACTTCCCTAACCAAATTACATGAACATTATTTACAAATGTTTTGTTATAGCTTTGATTAATTCAGCCTGTTTTTGACGTTTATTTGGCGATCATCTCACCTAGGTAATATTTTCTAACGTTAGACAGCACATTGTAGCTGAACTAGAACTATTTTCTTGCTATCCCATTGCCCTTTGTGAGGTACGAGACTGATCAGTGCAGGCGGAATCGATGCCCTATCTGATCTGACGCAAGACAATGGTCGTCTGATCGTCAAAGCAAGTGTGAAAACAGTCTGGACAACCCCCCCCTCTCCAGTTAATGTCACCTCTCCTGGCTGACACCTACCCATGAGCCCCCTTTCTTTCCATTTACTGTAACCAGCAACCTTAACAACTGATCACCGACCAGCACTGGACGTCCATGGACGTTGAAAAGTAGTAGAAATTTTGTCAATCTGAACCTGGCCTTGATTTCAATATGTCGCTTTTGGTACAGTCCGGAGCGGCCTTACTTTGATCCAAACCGTAACCAATCATAGCCGTTAATGTTTCAGAAGTGTGGGGAATACAGTGCAAAAGAGCACAGAGTAAAGTCAAAAGTTGAGTATAGTACAGTAGCACACAAGTTGTACTCCAATGTACTGTATTGAGCTGTACTGTACTGAACTAGCCTATACTCTACTATTCTGTTCTGTGCTGTACTCCCATTAGGCTCCTGAGTGGCGCAGCGGTCTAAAGCACTGCATCTCAGTGCTAGAGACGTCACTACAGACCCTGGTTCGGTCCCGGGTTGTATCACAACCGACGGTGATCAGGAGTCCTATAGGATGCACAATTGGCCCAGCATTGTCCGGGTTAGGGGAGGGGTAGGCCGTCATTGTAAAATAAGAATTTGTTCAAATTAAGGTTTAAGAAAAACAATACTGAGCTCTACTGTGCTGTACTTTGATGTCCAAACATTTTAAACATACAGTTGAAGTCGGAAATTTACATACAATTAGGTTGGAGTCATTAAAAGTAATTTTTCAACCACTCCACAAATTTCTTGTTAATTAACAAACTATAGTTTTGGCAAGTTGGTTAGGACATCTACTTTGTGTATGATACAAGTCATTTTTCCAAAAATTGTTTACATGCAGATTATTTCACTTCTAATTCACTCTATCACAATTCCAGTGGGTCAGATCAGAAGTTTACATACACTAAGTTGACTGTGCCTTTAAACATCTTGGAAAATGCCAGAAAATGGTGTCATGGCTTTACAAGCTTCTGTTAGTCTAATTGACATCATTTGAGTCAATTGGAGGTGTACCTGTGGATGTATTTCAAGGCCTACCTTCAAACTCAGTGCCTCTTTGCTTGACATCATGGGAAAATCAAAAGAAATCTGCCAAGACCTCAGAAAAATGTTTTGTAGACCTCCACAATTCTGGTTCATACTTGGGAGCAATATCCAAACCCCTGAAGGTACCACGTCCATCTGTACAAACAATAGAATGCAAGTATAAACACCGTGGAACCACACAGCCATCATACCGCTCAGGAAGGAGACGCGTTCTGTCTCCTAGAGATGAACGTACTTTGGTGCGAAAAGTGTAACTCAATCCCAGAACAACAACTAAGGACCTTGTGAAGATGCTGGAGGAAACGGGTACAAAAGTATCTATATCCACAGTAAAACGAGTCCTATATCGACATAACCTGAATGTCCGCTGAGCAAGGAAGAAGCCACTGCTCCAAAACAGCCATAAAAAAAACAGACTATGGTTTTCATCTGCACATGGGGACAAAGATTATACTTTTTTTTGAGAAATATCCTCTGGTCTGATGAAACAAAAATAGAGCTGTTTGGCCATAATGACCATCGTTATGTTGAGGAAAGAATTGTGAGGCTTACAAGCCTAAGAACACCATCCCAGCCATGAAGCACAGGGGTGGCAGCATCATGTTGTGGGGGTGCTTTGCTGCAGGAGGGATGGGTGCACTTCACAAAATAGATGGCATCATAAGGTAGGAAAATTAGGTGAATATATTGAAGTAACATCTCAAGACATCAGTCAGGAAGTTAAAGCTTGGTCGCAAATGGATCTTCCAAATGGACAATGACCCCAAGCATACTTCCAAAGTTGTGGCAAAATGGCTTAAAGACAACAAAGTCAAGGTATTGGAGTGGCCATCACAAAGCCCTGACCTCAACCCTTTAGAAAAGTTGTGGGCAGAACTGAAAAAGTGTGTGCAAGCAAGGAGGCCGAAACCTTACTCAGTTACACAAGCTCTGTCAGGAGGAATGGGCCAAAATTCACCCAACTTTATTATGGGAAACTTGTGGAAGGCAACCCGAAATGTTTAGCACAGCTCAGGGGCAGCAGCGTAGCCTCGTGGTTAGTGCGTTGGACTAGTAACTGAAAGGTTGCAAGATCGAATCACCGAGCTGACAAGGTACAAATCTGTCGTTCTGACCCTGAAAAAGGCAGTTAACCCACTGTTCTGAGACCGTCATAGAAAATAAGAATTTGTTCTTAACTGACTTGCCTAGTAAAATAAAGGTTTAAAAAAATGCATACATGTTTGACCCAAGTTAGACAATTCAATGGCAATGCTACCAAATACTAAGTGAGTGTATTTAAACTTCTGACCCACTGGAAATGTGATGAAAGAAATTAAAGCTGAAATAAATAATTCTCTACAGTCATTTCACAGTCTTAAAATAAAGTGGTGATCCTAACTAACCTAAGACAGGTCATTTTTACTAGGATTAAATGTCAGGAATTGTGAATTTGTGAGTTTAAATGTATTTGGCTAAACTTCCGACTTCAACTGTAGATGTCTATGATTTGGTTCAGATTTGGTACAGACCAAACTCCGGACCAACCAAGAAGCTCCTTAAAATAATAGCCAGAACAATACCCAAATATGCAAAGGAGGGTATGCATACCTTTTATACCTTTTTCTATTTTTCTATATCAACATACATTTCTGTGTATTACAGATCAGGGACACATGATGGAATTCCGTTACTGCAATTCTGTTGCCCTGTGTATATCCACTTCACTTACTGTAGTTCAATAACCCAAATTCATGTTTTCAAACTCAAGGTGTTATGTCATAGCAGACACCCCATTCTTTCTGCAGACATCTTTGAATCTTATAGCTGCAATATGTGACTGGGTGACCTGGCAAGTTAACATAGAAATGTGAATTATAGATCTTAATTCTCATTGAAAACAAGTCTAAGAAGCTGTAGAGCTGTTCTATTTTAGTTTTGACTGGATGTGTCAATGTGTAGATTATGTATGTATGTATGTATGATCTATCAGCAGAATTACGATCTTACCTCAATTTGCCATGAAATTCCTAGTTTGAAAGCGATTGTTTTCTTGACACTGTGCTGTGATATTTTCTCTGTATTTCCACCCACGTGGGGTGGCCCCCTAGCAATTTGAGTTCCAGCCAATGAGATTCAGCCCCTCACATTTGGGTGACAGCTAGCAAGAGGCCTGCCCAGCGTTATCCAATGAGGTTGCAGGGTGGGCTCAGTGGACACAGCAGAGGGAGAGTGAGCGCAATGACGTGATGCACATATCTGCACGTGACGTAGTATGCAGTTTTCGGGGACCCCTTTTGGCTCGTGAGTGCAACATTCAGAACCACTGGCTAAAAAATTCTACAGAGATTCTTTTACCAAACTTTGCATCTGCACAGTTCTTCCATTAAATGGTTTTGTTAAATGTTGAATGTAAATTCTTCCTTGTGCGTAGAGTATGGTCTGTTAAATTTTGACATCAATTTTATTTTTTGCCATACATTTTCAAGTGAAAAATCAGTCTCTGCGCAATTCTGTTACCGTGGAATTTCCCACATGACTGGTGTGATCAAACGAATGTGTACTAAAGGAAACCATAGACTAGAACGCAAACTCATACCACGCTATACCACTCTACTGTGTAATGAACATGCCATGTCGCCTCATTCATTACTATGCCCAGGCCAGGTAGTCATCTTTTTCTATTACCCTTGCTTCCATTTTGTGGCTAAATCAGAGTTTGCTAAGTCTGTCACTTTTGGAGAGAACCCTGGAGTACTGATTTGATGTCATGACACATTGCTCCAAGCCTACATGTTTGGGAGAAGTGTATTGATCATTCACTCCAATAGTGTAGTAAATATTTGTCTTACTTCTTTAACGCTGCACTGTTGGGAATGGACTCGTAAGTAAGCGTTTCACTGTAAAGTCTACACCTGTTGTATTTGGCTCATGTGACCAATAAAATATATTATTTGATTAGGTTCATTATTCTGCAAAGTGGGTCATATTTCCTAATGAAGGTAAGCTCAAACGCTTAATTTTTTAAAATTTTCTCTGATTAATTTGAGGATGCTGCCAGACACATGTGCATCATAAGCCAGATTTGGGCAGATGTACAGTGGCAAGAAAAAGTAAGTGGAAATTTGGAAATACCTGGATTTCTGCATAAATTTCTGCATAAATTTGTATCTGATCTAGGTCACAACAATAGACATACACAGTCTTCTTAAACTAATAACACACAAACAATTATACGTTTGTCAAAATTGAACATACCATGTAAACATTCACAGTGCAGGGTGGAAAAAGTATGTGAACCCTTGGATTTAATAACTGGTTGACCCTCCTTTGGCAGCAATAAACTCAACCAAATGTTTTCTGTAGTTGCGGATCAGACCTGCACAACGGTCAGGAAGTGTTTTGGAACATTCCTCTTTACAAAACTGCTTCAGTTCGGCAATTTTCTTGGGATCTCTGGTGTGAACTGCTCTGGAGGTCATGCCATATCATCTCTATCGGGTTGAGGTCAGGACTGACTGAGCCACTCCAGAAGGTGTATTTTTTTCTGTTGAAGCCATTCTGTTGTTGATTTACTTCTGTGTTTTGGATCATTGTCCTGTTGCATCACCCAACTTCTGATGCGCTTCAATTGGCGGACAGATAGCCTAACATTCACCTGTAAAATGTCTTGATAAACTTGGGAATTCATTTTTCTGTCGACGATAGCAAGCTGTCCAGGCCCTGAGGCAGCAAAGCAGCCCCAAACCATGATGCTCCCTCCACCGTACTTTACAGTTGGGATGAGTTTTTGATGATGGCGTGCTGTGCCTTTTTTTCTCCACAAATAGTGTTGAGTGTTCATTCCAAACAACTCAACTGTAGTTTCATCTGTCCACAGAATATTTTGTCAGTAGTGCTGTGGAACCTCCAGATGCACTTTTGCAAACTTCAGACATGTAACAATGTTTTTTTTTTTTTTTTTTTTACAGCAGTGGTTTCTTTCCTTGGTGTCCTCCCATGGACACCATTCTTGTTTGGCGTCTTACGTATCATAGACTCATCAACAGAGATGTTAGCATGTTCCAGAGAAGTCTTTAGCTGACACTAGGATTCTTCTTAACCTCATTGAGCACTCTGCGCTGTGTTAGTCTTAGTCATCTTTGCAGGACGGCCACTCCTAGGGAGAGTAACAACAGTGCTGAACTTTCCATTTATAGACAATTTGTTTTACCGTGGACTGATGAAAATCAAGGCTTTAAGAGATACTTTTGTAACCCTTTCCAGCTTTATTTAAAATCTATTTTGGTTGAGGCACGGTTCACATCAGGCAATGCTTCTTGTGAATAGCAAGCTCAAATTTGGTGAGTGTTTTTTGTAGGGAAAGGCAGCTCTAACCAACATCTCCAATCTCGTCTCATTGATTGGACTCCAGGCTAGCTGACTCCAGGCTAGCTGATTAGCCTCGGGATTCACAAAATTTTTCCAACATACACTGTGAATGTTGAAATAATGTATTCAATATAGACATGAAAAATACAATAATTTGTGTGTTATTATTTTAAGCACACAATGTTTGTCTATTGTTATGACTTAGATGAAGATCAGATCAAATTTGATGACCAATTCATACAGAAATCTAGGTAATTCCAAAGGGTTCACATACTTTTTCTTGCCACTGTATAATTAGGTAGCTCATTAAAGTAGTTCCTTAAATAAGATAAAGAACATTTCTGAGTTGCCATACATTTTGCTACTGACTGTCTGTGTGAGTAGTTAGACCCAGGCTTCAATAATTTACATCACAGAATGTAGCCTAATGCAGCTCTCACCAGAAATACAACTCTCACCAGAACCACTGCTTTTAACCAGGCACGGTGACAGGAAACTAAGAAGCTAAGCGTCAGTATAGAGACAAAGTCGAGTCGCAATTCAACGGCTCAGAAAGAAGAGGTATGTGGCAGGGTCTACAGTCAATCACGGATTACAAAAAGAAAACCCGTCATGGACCAGGATGTCTTGCTCTCAGACAGAATAAATAACTTTTTTGCTCGCTTTGAGGACAATACAGTGCCACTGACACGGCCCACAACCAAAACCTGCGAACTCTCCTTCACTGCAGCCGCCGTGAGTAAAACATTTAAATGTGTTAACCCTCGCAAGGGTGCAGGCCCAGACGGCATCCCCAGCCGCGTCCTCAGAGCATGCGCAAACCAGCTGGTTGGTGTGTTTACGGACATATTCAATCAATCCTTAACCCAGTCTGCTGTTCCCACATGCTTCAAGAGGGCCACCATTGTTCCTGTTCCCAAGAAAGCTAAGGTAACTGAGCTAAACGACTACCGCCCGTAGCACTCACTTCCGTCATCATGAAGTGCTTTGAGAGACTAGTCAAGGACCATATCACGTCCACCCTACCTGACACCCTAGACCCACTCCAATTTGCTTACCGCCACAATAGGTCCACAGACAACGTAATCACAACCACACTGCACACTGCCCTAACCCATCTGGACAAGAGGGATACCTATGTGAGTGCTGTTCATCGACTACAGCTCGGCATTTAACACCATAGTACCCTCCAAACTCATCATCAAGCTTGAGACCCTGGGTCTCGACCCCGTCCTGTGCAACTGGGTACTGGACTTCCTGACGGGCCGCCCCCCCCAGGTGGTGAGGGTAGGTAAAAACATCTCCACCCCGCTGATCCTCAACACTGGGGCCCCACAAGGGTGCGTTCTGAGCCCTCTCCTTTACTCTCTGTTCACCCACGACTGCGTGGCCATGCACGCCTCCAACTCAATCATCAAGTTTGCGGACGACACCTCAGTGGTAAGCTTGATTACCAACAACGACGAGATGGCCTACAGGGAGGAGGTGAGGGCCCTCGGAGTGTGGTGTCAGAAAAATAACCTCACACTCAACGTCAACAAAACTAAGGAGATGATTGTGGACTTCAGGAAACAGCAGAGGGAGCACGCCCCTATCTACATCGACGGGACAGTAGTGGAGAGGGTAGTAAGTTTTAAATTCCTCGGCATACACATCACGGACGAACTGAACTGGTCCACCCGCACAGACAGCGTTGTGAGGTCTGCACAACGCATCACCGGGGGCAAACTACCTGCCGTCCAGGACATCTACACCACCCGATGTCACAGGAAGGCCATAAAGATCATCAAGGACAACAACCACCCGAGCCACTGCCTGTTCACCCCGCTATCATCCAGAAGGCTAGGTCAGTACAGGTGCATCACAGCAGGGACCGAGAGACTGGAAAAACAGCTTCTATCTCAAGGCCACTGACTGTTAAACAGCCACCACTAACATCGAGTGGCTGCTGCCAACATACTGACTCAACTCCAGCCACTTTAATAATGGCAATTGATGTAAAAAAAAAAATATCACTAGCCACTTTAAACAATGCCACTTAATATAATGTTTACATACCCTACATTACACATCTCATATGTATATACTGTACTCTATCATCTACTGCATCTTTATGTAATACATTTATCACTAGCCACTTTAAACTATGCCACTTTTGTTTACATACCTTACATTACTCATCTCATATGTATATACTGTACTCGATAACATTACTGCATCTTGCCTATGCCGTTCTGTACCATCACTCATTCATTTATCTTCATGTACATATTCTTTATCCCTTTACACTTGTGTGTATAAGGTAGTAGTTGTGGACTTGTTAGGTTAGATTACTTGTTGGTTATTGCTGCATTGCCAGAACTAGAAGCACAAGCATTTCGCTACACTTGTGTTAACATCTGCTAACCATGTGTATGTGACAAATAACATTTGATTTTGATTTGATTTATAAACGCAGCAAAAAAAGAAACATCCCTTTTTCAGGACCCTGTCTTTCAAAGATCATTTGTAAAAATCCAATAAAGTTCAGATCCTCATTGTAAAGGGTTTAAACACTGTTTCCCATGCTTGTTCAATGAACCAGAAACAATTATCAACATGCACCTGTGGAACGGTCATTTTAAGACACCAACCGCTGACAGACTGCTGAAGGCAATTAAGGACACAGTTATGAAAACTTAGCACACTAAAGAGGCCTTTCTACTGACTCTTTCTACTGACTCTGAAAAACACCAAAAGAAAGGTCCCAGGATCCCTGCTCATCTGCAGGCATGCTGCAGATGTGACCAGGGCAATAAATTGCAATGTCCGTACTGTGAGACGCCTAAGACAGTGCTATATGGAGACAGGACAGACAGCTGATCATCCTCGCAGTGGCAGACCACGTGTAACAACACCTGCACAGGATCGGTACACCCGAACATCACACCTGTGGGACAGGTACTGGATGGCGGCAACAACAACAACAGCCCGAGTTACAGCAGGAACCCACAATCCCTCCAACAGTCCGCAATAGGCTGAGAGAGGCTGGACTGAGGGCTTGTAGGTCTGTTGTAAGGCACGTCCTCACCAGACATCACCGGCAACAACGTCACCTATGGGCACAAATCCACCGTCGCTGGACCTCACAGGACTGTCAAAAAGTGCTCTTCACTGACGAGTTTCGGTTTTGTCTCACCAGGGGTGATGGTTGGATTCGCATTTATTGTCGAAGGAATGAGTGTGACACTGAGGCCTGTATCCTGGAGTGGGATCGAGGTGGAGGGTCCGTCATGGTCTGGGGGCGGTGTGTATCATCGGACTGAGCTTGTTGTCATTGCAGGCAATCTCAACGCTCTGTGTTACAGGGAAGACATCCTCCTCCCTCATGTGATACCCTTCCTGCAGGCTCATCCTGACATGACCCTCCAGCATGACATGGGCACCAGCCATACTGCTCTTTCTGTCTGTGATTTCCTACAAGACAGGAATGTTAGTGTTCTGCCATGGCCAGCGAAGAGCCCGGATCTCAATCCCATTGAGCACGTCTGGGACCTGTTGGATTGGAGGGTGGGGGCCATTCCCCCCAGAAATGGCTGCGAACTTGCAGGTGCCTTGGTGGAAGAGTGGGGTAACATCTCACAGCAAGAGCTGGCAAATCTTGTGCAGTCCATGAGGAAGAGATGCACTGCAGTACTTAATGCAGCTGGTGGCCACACCAGATATTGACTGTTACTTTTGATTTTGAACCCCCCCTTTATTCAGGGACACATTTTTCCATTTCTGTTAGGCACATGTCTGTGGAACTTGTTCAGTTTACATTTCAGTTGTTGAATCTCATGTTCATACAAATACAGTGGGGCAAAAAAGTATTTAGTCAGCCACCAATTGTGCAAGTTCTCCCACTTAAAAAGATGAGATACAGACAAAATGAGGGAGAAAAATCCAGAAAATCACATTGTAGGATTTTTAATGAATTTATTTGCATATTATGGTGGAAAATAAGTATTTGGTCACCTGCAAGATTTCTGGCTCTCACAGACCTGTAACTTCTTCTTTTAAGGGGCTCCTCTGTCCTCCACTCGTTACCTGTATTAATGGCACCTGTTTGAACTTGTTATCAGTATAAAAGACACCTGTCCACAAACTCAAACAGTCACACTCCAAACTCTACTATGGCCAAGACCAAAGAGCTGTCAAAGGACACCAGAAACAAAATTGTAGACCTGCACCAGGCTGGGAAGACTGAATCTGCAATAGGCAAGCAGTTTGGTTTGAAGAAATCAACTGTGGGAGCAATTATTATGAAATGGAAGACATACAAGACCACTGATAATCTCCCTCGATCTGGGGCTCCACGCAAGATCTCACCCCGTGGGGTCAAAATGATTACAAGAACGGTGAGCAAAAATCCCAGAACCACACGGGGTGATCTAGTGCATGACCTGCAGAGAGCTGGGACCAAAGTAACAAAGCCTACCATCCGCAAGGGCATTGAAGATGAAACGTGGCTGGGTCTTTCAGCATGACAATGATCCCAAACACACCGCCCGGGCAACGAAGGAGTGGCTTTGTAAGAAGCATTTCAAGGTCCAGGAGTGGCCTAGCCAGTCTCCAGATCTCAACCCCATAGAAAATCTTTGGAGGGAGTTGAAAGTCCGTGTTGCCCAGCAACAGCCCCAAAACATCACTGCTCTAGAGGAAATCTGCATGGAGGAATGGGCCAAAATACCAGCAACAGTGTGTGAAAACCTTGTGAAGACTTACAGAAAACTTTGACCTCTGTCATTGCCAACAAAGGGTATATAACAAAGTATTGAGAAACTTTTGTTATTGACAAAATACTTATTTTCCACCATAATTTGCAAATAAATTCATTAAAAATCCTACAATGTGATATTCTGGATTTTTTTTCTAATTTTGTCTGTCATAGTTGAAGTGTACCTATGATGAAAATTACAGGCCTCTCTTTTAAGTGGGAGAACTTGCACAATTGGTGCCTGACTAAATACTTTTTCCCCCACTGTATTTACATGTTAAATTTGCTGAAAATAAAAGCAGTTTTTTTTGCTGAGTTTCGATCAGAAGTAGGCCTATAGGTCTCAGTTAAATAAGATGATCTATTAACAGCTGAACTCGGGCCCCATTCATTTTGAATGAGGACTCAGTTTTACTTCCTATTTCACGAACCATAACAAACATTTTTGTTAAGCTTATAATCTTGATAACCTGAGGACAGTGGTTCTATTGATTTTAATTTAACAAGAGTATGTTTCCTTCTTTTTACCAGTACAGTACCTGATGTGGTAGTGGGAGATGAGACAGTGAGAGTGAGCCTCTCCCTAGATCCACATCCCATGAGATGGGAGCCAACACAAGCCAGGTCAGTGACTTGTCAGAGAACCAGAGCCTCCGGACCCTGATCGGCACAGAGTCCATCTCAGATAATGACCCCTTCTGGAACCAGCTAATCTCCTTCACATTCATCAGCCCCACTAGCAGGTAAGAACATGCCCCGTATCCTTACACCACAGACAGAATCATGATGTGCTTTTCTTGACCCCGCCACCTGACGAGTTAGGGCCAGACCAGCATACCCATCAGGAAAACTATGCTGGCTCTCCTCAGTGCCAGACGTCTTGGCTCGACCACTTTTCCCGTAACGTGAGAACTGAGAACATGGTGCACTAGGTAGGGAATAGGGTGCCATTTGGGACGCAGCCCATGATAAAGTAGTACACAACAACCATAGCAGTTGGGAAGACGGCACAAAAAAATCTGTGACCAGGCTAATAAAGTAGGCACACAATTGGCACAGCATCATCCGGGTTTGGCCGGGCTAGCCCGTCATTGTAAATAAGAATTTGTTCTTCACTGACTTGCCTAGTTAAATAAAGGTAAAATCAAAAATAATAATTAAAAACTGAAATTTGGCAAACCATTCCAATTTTAGCAACCAGGAAATGTCAGAGCGATTTCCATGTAGTGCTTCTTTTGACTTCTTAGGGCTGCAATCCCGTTAACGGGATGATATGACAACAGCCAGTGAAAGTGCAGGGCGCCAAATTCAAAACAACAGAAATCTCACAATTAAAATTCCTCAAACATACATGTATCTTATACCATTTTAAAGGTAATCTTGTTGTTAATCCCACCATAGTGTCTGATTTCAAATAGGCTTTACGGTGAAAGCACCACAAACGATATTGTTAGGTGACCACCAATTCACAGAAAAACCCAGCCATTTTTCCAGCCAAAGAGAGGAGTCACAAAAAGCAGAAATGGAGATAAAATGAATCACTAAATTTTGATGATCTTTATCAGATGACACTCATAGGACTTCATGTTACACAATACATGTATGTTTTGTTTGATAGAGTTCATATTTATATTTTAAAAAATCTGAGTTTACATTGGCGCGTTTCGTTCACAGAAATCAGAAACGTCAACAGAAATCAGAAATAACATTGTAAATATTCCTTTACCTTTGATGATTTTCATCAGAATGCACTCCCAGGAATCCTAGTTCCACAATAAATACTTGATTTGTTCGATAATGTCCATTATTTATCCATTATTTATGTCCAAGTAGCTAATTTTGTTAGCGCGTTTAGTACACAAATCCAAACGCTCGTGCAGGTCCATCCGAATGTCGGACAAAACTTCAAAAAGTTATATTACAGGTCGAAGAAACTTGTCAAACTAAGTATATAATCAATCTTTAGG
This sequence comes from Oncorhynchus masou masou, assembly GCF_036934945.1. NCBI lineage: Eukaryota > Metazoa > Chordata > Actinopteri > Salmoniformes > Salmonidae > Oncorhynchus > Oncorhynchus masou. Next base: position 41,497,161 of record NC_088239.1, on the reverse strand, counting down.
GTGTTGTTATCATAAATCTTCAATAAACTTCCAACCGGAGAATTCTTTTGTGTGTAGAGAAGCCATGGAACACAGGTTGCTATATCATGTGAATTGCGCATGACCAGCCCTTGGCTCTCTGCCAGACACCTGGCTCATTCAGCTCCCATTCAGCCCCACAACAAAGTAGAAGCCTCATTCAAGTTTCTAAAGGCGGTTGACATCTAGTGGAAGCCCTAGGAAGTGCAACTTCATCCATATCCCACTGTGAATTCAATAGGGTCTGGGTTGAATATCAACCAACCTCAGATTTCTTACTTCCTGTTTTGATTTCTTCTCAGGTTTTTGCCTGCCATATGAGTTCTGTTATACTCGCAGACATCATTCAAACAGTTTTAGAAAATTCAGTGTTTTCTATCCAATACTAATAATAATATGCATATATTAGCAACTGGGAGAACAACCGGCCGTTGACTCTGGACAACTCTGTGCACCTTTCATCCAAGCTACTCAATACTGCCCCTGCAGAAGTAGATCAAACACCAGTTTTGTAATGTTTACTGTGGCTTCACTTTGCTCTCACCAATTACGTAATTTCCTGTCAATAACATACACATGCACGCACACACACCCTGTTATTTTATACTCCAGAGAACCGGAAACCGGAAAATCACAGTATTTCTCGAGGAACAGGATCAGAACTGGGAACGAAAGTGATCTATACTGTTCCGGAACAGAACCTTTTTTTTAATACAGTGGGAACCGGTTAATTGTGTTCTTTTAGATTCCGGGTATTGTTTTCCAGTCCCACAAAATGCAACAAGCGCCTATTCAAAGCCCGTACTCTGTCACTCAGAAACGTATACCAGTATGCCTGCCTGCCAGCTGAGAACTTTTTTGCCTGTCTCCCCCTCCAAAGCATAGTCTACTGTAGTTTACTGATGTTACAAGCCTGATTCAGTATTTAAGGAGAGATTTTTAATTAGAGAAAAATGTATTAAACTTTTTCAATACTAGTTTATGCTTATCACATTTCGCGTTGAATGTCTGAATTTATGAGAGATGGGTTCATGTTGGACCAGAGCTAGCTAGCGGCAACTGAATTAAAATGAAACACGTATTACCTTTTTGTAGTTAATACATCAAAAATACCTTTATAGAAGCTGCTCTTCCATCGGTATAATTCTGTGGGCCTAATTCAGATAATGCATGCCATAACAACAAGATGCCCAGCAAGGCTCGATATTAAGACGAGACATACAGTTGAAGTCGGAAATTTACATACACTTAGGTTGGAGTCATTAAAACTCATTTTTTAACCACTCCACACATTTCTTGTTAACAAACTATAGTTTTGGCAAGTTGGTTAGAATATCTACTTTGTGCATGACACAAGTAAGTTTTCCAACAATTGTTCACAGAGATTATTTCACTTACAAATCACTGGATCACAATTCCATTGGGTGAGAAGTTTACATACACTAAGTTGGCTGTGCATTTAAACAACTTGGAACATTCCAGAAAATGATGTCATGGCTTTAGAAGCTTCTGATAGGCTAATTGATATCATTTGAGTCAATTGGAGGTGTATCTGTGGATGTATTTCAAGGCCTACCTTCAAAATCAGTGCCTCTTTGCTTAACATCATGGGAAAATCAAAAGAAATCAGCCAAGACCTCAGAAAAAAATTGTAGACCTCCACAAGTCTGATTCATCCTTGGGAGCAATTTCCAAACACCTGAAGGTACCACATTCATCTATAGAAACAATAGTACGCAAGTATAAACACCATGGGACCACGCAGCCATCACACTGCTCAGGAAGGAGACACATTCTGTCTCCTAGAGATGAACATACTTTGTTGCGAAAAGTGAAAATCAATCCCAGAACAACAGCAAAGGACCTTGTGAAGATGCTGGACGAAACCGGTACAAAAGTATCAATATCCACAGTAAAATGAGTCCCATATCGACATAACCTGAATGGCCGCTCAGCAAGGAAGAAGCCACTGCTCCAAAACCGCCATATAAAAGCCCGCATATGGTTTTCATCTGCACATGGGGACAAAGATTGTACTTTTTGGAGAAATGTCCTCCAGTCTGATGAAACTAAAATAAAACTGTTTGGTCGTAATGACCATCATTATGTTTGGAGGAAAAAGCGGAAGGCTTGCAAGTCAAAGAACACCATCCCAGCCATGAAGCATGGGGGTGGCAGCATCATGTTGTGGGGGTGCTTTGCTGCAGAACGGACTGGTGCACTTCACAAAATGGATGGCATCTGAGGTAGGAAAATTATGTAGATATATTGAAGCAACATCTCAAGACATCAGGAAGTTAAAAACTTGGGCGCAAATGAGTCTTCCAAATGAACAATGACCCCAAGCATTGGGACAAGAGGAATACCTATGTGAGAATGCTGTTCATCGACTACAGCTCGGCATTTAACACCATAGTACCCTCCAAGCTCGTCATCAAGCTCGAGACCCTGGGTCTCGACCCCGCCCTGTGCAACTGGGTACTGGACTTCCTGACGGGCCGCCCCCAGGTGGTGAGGGTAGGTAACAACATCTCCTCCCCGCTGATCCTCAACACTGGGGCCCCACAAGGGTGCGTTCTGAGCCCTCTCCTGTACTCCCTGTTCACCCACGACTGCGTGGCCACGCACGCCTCCAACTCAATCATCAAGTTTGCGGACGACACAACAGTGGTAGGCTTGATTACCAACAACGACGAGACGGCCTACAGGGAGGAAGTGAGGGCTCTCGGAGTGTGGTGTCAGGAAAATAACCTCACACTCAACGTCAACAAAACTAAGGAGATGATTGTGGACTTCAGGAAACAGCAGAGGGAACACCCCCCTATCCACATTGACGGAACAGTAGTGGAGAGAGTAGCAAGTTTTAAGTTCCTCGGCATACACATCACAGACAAACTGAATTGGTCCACTCACACAGACATCATCGTGAAGAAGGCGCAGCAGGGCCTCTTCAACCTCAGGAGGCTGAAGAAATTCGGCTTGTCACCAAAAGCACTCACAAACTTCTACAGATGCACAATCGAGAGCATCCTGGCGGGCTGTATCACCGCCTGGTACGGCAACTGCTCCGCCCTCAACCGTAAGGCTCTCCAGAGGGTAGTGAGGTCTGCACAACGCATCACCGGGGGCAAACTACCTGCCCTCCAGGACACCTACATCACCCGATGTTACAGGAAGGCCATAAAGATCATCAAGGACATCAACCACCCGAGCCACTGCCTGTTCACCCCGCTATCATCCAGAAGGCGAGGTCAGTACAGGTGCATCAAAGCTGTGACCGAGAGACTGAAAAACAGCTTCTATCTCAAGGCCATCAGACTGTTAAACAGCCACCACTAACATTGAGTGGCTGCTGCCAACACACTGACACTGACTCTACTCCAGCCACTTTAATAATGGGAATTGATGGGAAATGATGTAAATATATCACTGGCCACTTTAAACAATGCTACCTTATATAATGTTACTTACCCTGCATTATTCATCTCATATGCATACGTATATACTGTACTCTATACCATCGACTGCATCCTTATGTAATACATGTATCACTAGCCACTTTAACTATGCCACTTTGTTTACATACTCATCTCATATGTATATACTGTACTCGATACCATCTACTGTATCTTGCCTATGCTGCTCTGTACCATCACTCATTCATATATCCTTATGTACATATTCTTTATCCCCTTTCACTGTGTATAAGACAGTAGTTTAGGAATTGTTAGTTAGATTACTTGTTGGTTATTACTGCATTGTCGGAACTAGAAGCACAAGCATTTCGCTACACTCGCATTAACATCTGCTAACCATGTGTATGTGACAAATAAAATTTGATTTGAATTTGATTTGAAGCATACTTCCAAAGCTGTGACAAAATGGCTTAAGGACAACAAAGTCCAGGTTTTGGAGTGGACATCACAAAGCCTTGACTTCAATCCAATAGAACATTTATGGGCAGAACTGAATAGGCGTGTGCAAGCATGGAGGCCTACAAACCTGACTCAGTTACAAGAGCTCTTTCAGGAGGAATGGGCCAAAATTCACCCAACTTATTGTGGGAAGCTTGTGAAATGCAACCCGAAACGTTTAACCCAAGTTTAACAATTCAAAGGCAATGCATGAAATACTAATTGAGTGTATGTAAACTTCTGACCCACTGGGAATGTGATGAAATAAATTAAAGTCCAAAAGCCCAAAAGCCAAATCCTACTAATTGAAATATCGTAAAAGCATTAATACAAATTTAAAGTTATGAAGTATTCTAGTAGTGTTAAATGTCCTTAAAGTTGCAGCTTTTAAATGGGAAAAATTAAGGAAATTGGAGTCTATGCTATTCTCAATCACAGATCTATTGAGAATGACAAATGTTTTAGGTCACAATAAGTGAAATTGAGCAAACATTACAAGTATGGAAAAATTGAATGAGAAGTCAAAATATCTTAGGCTATAGATAAGGAAAGCTTATGAAAGAAAGAATGCGTAGTTGGCCAAGCCCCATCTCCATATTTTACTAGCTGTGTGCAACCTACCTACAATGAATAAAGGCAGAAATGCGACTCCGTTTATCCAGTTCTGAGGACGGCACAGGTCTGCGGCCCATGATTTACAACCGATCACATAACACAAAACCAGCAAGGCTCTGACTGTGTCACTTGCTCCATCTGTGCGCTTCAGCACACACAGATGCGCAGATATCCAGATATACCTAGGCTACAACACATGTCTTTCTTGCCAAGGCTCCACCAGAGTGGAATAGGCTGTTAGAAAAGACTTGGTTCCACTAAATATATTTTGTCAATGTCATGTTTCGTCTTGTCCCTCCCGTAGCATGCGAGCTTGCGCTAGCAGTCTTTGTGTTAAACATAAACATATTTGTTGGGGGTGATGGCCGCTAGGGGCTGATAACATTGTCTATGGGCAGGCAAAGAAAATTATTTGTTCTTCACTCATTTCAGTCACCTTTCTGTTCGATGGTGTTGGTCCTTTTTTGGGAGGGGGGAGAGAAGTGATTTCAGCTTTCGGACATGTAAAAAATCTGTCCTGCTTGTCCAAAGGACAAGTGGTTAAGAAAGTTAATGTCAAGCCCTGCCCAGCGCTTTAAGCAAAGTCGTCTCCTCCTTTCTCGCAAAATTTCAGTCGCATCTCACACACTACACTTGTCTGTCCAATGTATGTAAATAGCTTTCCCGCTCCATAGCAAGCTGCTCTAGCCGCAATGATTTCTGAAGTAATTTAATGTCGAGCTAAATTTAAAAAATGAAATTGAACCCTATGGGCCCTGGTCAAAAGTAGTGCAGAATATTGGGGATAAGGTGCCATTTGGGACTTATCCCGGGATGCAAACATTAGCTAAGGTGCAGGATGCAGCGAAGGCCCACGTTACACCAGGCTGTCAACATTAGCTAAGAACTTGAAGTTTGTCTTCCAGGCCAAACAGCTTTTAGGTTCCGGTTTTACACATCAGCTAACTTGGAGTAATGTTCTAACAGACGTTATGATCAGATGTGACCGTATATGTAGTTGACCTTAAGTTACAGTGACAGCTTGCTGAAATAGTAGGTGTTTTCTGATTGTACAGTACAAGCTTATTTACATTAGTGAGGCACGTAAGAGGAGTGGGTGTTTTCAAGTGGTAGTGATGGGAAACCGGAGTTAGCCAATGAGAGTTTTGAGACGTATAAAATTGTACTCTAGTTCTGTTTCTAAGAATGAGTATGTTGTGACTATGCTAACTTGACAGTAGAGGGTAGACAGTAGACTGATGATGACAACTTCTCATTTCAGAGAACTGTCCAGAGTACCACAGTGTTGTGGTATTGAATTGACCAACATTTTCTCGCTCTTTCGCGCTCTCTCTCTTGCTCATTCTCCCTCTACAGTTGTAACTCCAAGCTGTTGGAAGAGGCTGTTATTCCCCTGGCCAAGATCCTGAGTACGTCTTATGTTTGTTGGTTTGAGTGTTATGCCTGCCTGATAGATATACACACACACACACACTACATTGGGAAAGTATTCAGACGAGAGGTCGACCGAGTATGATTTTTCAGCGCCGATACCAATTATTGGAGTACCAAAAAAAGCTGATACCGATGAATCGGACAATTTTTATATATACAGTGGGGCAAAAAAGTATTTAGTCAGCCACCAATTGTGCAAGTTCTCCCACTTAAAAAGATGAGAGGTCTGTAATTTTCATCATAGGTACACTTCAACTATGACAGACAAAATGAGAAGAAAAAAAATCCAGAAAATCACATTGTAGGATTTTTAATGAATTTATTTGCAAATTATGGTGGAAAATAAGTATTTTATCAATAACAAAAGTTTATCTCAATACTTTGTTATATACACTTTGTTGGCAATGACAGAGGTCAAACATTTTCTGTAAGTCTTCACAAGGTTTTCACACACTGTTGCTGGTATTTTGGCCCATTCCTCCATGCAGATCTCCTCTTGAGCAGTGATGTTTTGGGGCTGTTGCGGGCAACAAGGACTTTCAACTCCCTCCAAAGATTTTCTATGGGGTTGAGATCTGGAGACTGGCTAGGCCACTCCAGGACCTTGAAATGCTTCTTACGAAGCCACTCCTTCGTGGCCCGGGCGGTGTGTTTGGGATCATTGTCATGCTGAAAGACCCAGCCACGTTTCATCTTCAATGCCCTTGCTGATGGAAGGAGGTTTTCACTCAAAATCTCACGATACACGGCCCCATTCATTCTTTCCTTTACACGGATCAGTCGTCCTGGTCCCTTTGCAGAAAAACAGCCCCAAAGCATGATGTTTCCACCCCCATGCTTCACAGTAGGTATGGTGTTCTTTGGATGCAACTCAGCATTCTTTGTCCTCCAAACACAACAACTTTTCCCAAAAAGTTATATTTTGGTTTCATCTGACCATATGACATTGCGTGGAGCCCCAGATCGTACAACCTTACAACTCTCCTTCCGTGGCCTCCAATTGCTCTTAAATACAAGTAAAACTAAATGCATGCTCTTCAACCGATCGCTACCCGCACCTACCCACCTGTCCAACATCACTACTCTGGACGGTTCTGATTTAGAATACGTGGACAACTACAAATACTTAGGTGTCTGGTTAGACTGTAAACTCTCCTTCCAGACCCATATCAAATATCTCAAATCCAAATTTAAATCTAGAATTGGCTTCCTATTTCGCAACAAAGCATCCTTCACTCATGCTGCCAAACATACCCTTATAAAACTGACCATCCTACCAATCCTCGACTTTGGCGATGTCATTTACAAAATAGCCTCCAATACCCTACTCAACAAATTGGATGCAGTCTATCACAGTGTAATCCGTTTTGTCACCAAAGCCCCATATACTACCCACCATTGCAACCTGTACGCTCTCGTTGGCTGGCCCTCGCTTCATACTCGTCGCCAAACCCACTGGCTCCATGTCATCTACAAGACCCTGCTAGGTAAAGTCCCCCCTTATCTCAGCTCGCTGGTCACCATAGCATCTCCCACCTGTAGCACACGCTCCAGCAGGTATATCTCTCTAGTCACCCCCAAAACCAATTCTTTCTTTGGCCGCCTCTCCTTCCAGTTCTCTGCTGCCAATGACTGGAACGAACTACAAAAAGCACTGAAACTGGAAACACTTATCTCCCTCACTAGCTTTAAGCACCAACTGTCAGAGCAGCTCACAGATTACTGCACCTGTACATGGCCCACCTATATTTTAGCCCAAACAACTACCTCTTTCCCTACTATATTTAATTTATTTATTTTGCTCCTTTGCACCCCATTATTTTTATTTCTACTTTGCACAATCTTCCATTGCAAATCTACCATTCCAGTGTTTTACTTGCTATATTGTATTTACTTTGCCACCATGGCCTTTTTTTGCCTTTACCTCCCTTATCTCACCTCATTTGCTCACATCGTATAGAGACTTGTTTATACTGTATTATTGACTGTATGTTTGTTTTGCTCCATGTGTAACTCTGTGTCGTTGTATGTGTCGAACTGCTTTGCTTTATCTTGGCCAGGTCGCAATTGTAAATGAGAACTTGTTCTCAACTTGCCTACCTGGTTAAATAAAGGTGAAATAAAAAAAGAATCGAGGGAGATTATCAGTGGTCTTGTATGTCTTCCATTTCCTAATAATTGCTCCCACAGTTGATTTCTTTAAACCAAGCTGCTTACCTATGGCAGATTCAGTCTTCCCAGCCTGGTGCAGGTCTACAATTTTGTTTCTGGTGTCCTTTGACAGCTCTTTGATCTTGGCTATAGTGGAGTTTGGAGTGTGACTGTTTGAGATTGTGGACAGGTATCTTTTATACTGATAACAAGTTCAAACAGGTGCCATTAATACAGGTAGCGAGTGGAGGACAGAGGAGCCTCTTAAAGAAGAAGTTACAGGTCTGTGAGAGCCAGAAATCTTGCTTGTTTGTAGGTGACCAAATACTTATTTTCCACCATAATTTGCAAATAAATTCATTAAAAATCCTACAATGTGATTTTCTGGATTTTGTTTTCTCTCATTTTGTCTGCCATAGTTGAAGTGTACCTATGATGAAAATTACAGGCCTCTCTCGTCTTTTTAAGTGGGAGAACTTGCACAATTGGTGGCTGACTAAATACTTTTTTCCCCCACTGTATATATTTGTAATAATGACAATTACAACAATACTGAATGAACACTTATTCAAGGGGTGACATTTTCAGCTTTTCAGCATTTTCAGCTTACAGTTTATGGCGGCGCAACTGCACAACAATGGGCCTCAGGATCTTGTCACGGTATCTCTGTGCATTCAAATTGCCATCGATAAAATGCAATTGCAATGCAATTGTGTTCATTGTCTGTAGCTTATGCCTGCCCATACGATAACCCAACTGCCACCATGGGGCACACTGTTCACAACGTTGACATTAGCAAACCACTTGCTCACACGACGCCTTTGCAGTTTTGAGGCCGGTTGGATGTATGGCCATATTCTCAAAAATGGCGTTGGAGGTGGCTTATGGTAGAGAAATTAACATTAAATTCTATGGCATCTGCTCTGGTGGACATTCCTGCAGTCAGCATGCCAATTGCACACTCCCTCAAAACCTAAGATATCTGTGGTATTGTGTTGTGTGACAAAACAGCATATTTGAGTGGCCTTTTATTGTCCCCCCAGTCCAAAGTGCACCTGAGTAATGATCATGCTGTTTAATTCGCTTTTTGATAAGCTACGACTGTCAGGTGGATGGATTGTCATGGAAAAGGAGAAAAACCTATTTGAGAGAATTAAGCTTTTTGTGCATATGGAACATTTCTGGGATCTTTAATTTCAGCTCATGAAACAGTACCAACACTTTACATGTTGTGTTTATATTTCTGTTCAGTATAGATTTATTGATGTAATGTGTGTCAGACTCACCAAGCAGTTCTTTTAAATACAGTGTACTGTGTCTTCCTCTCTCCTCTCCGGTCTGCCCCTCCTACAGTTGAGAACAATCCCAGAACAGGGAATTTTGGAGCCCTAGTGAGAATATTCCTGGGAAGAACCAAAGAGTTGAAAATATCCACAGAATGCCAAGAGTGAGTACTATGTGTAAAACCAAGTACGTGCTGTTCCAAGAACAAGTGATGGGATGGGAATCGGTGATCTAAATTGAGTAGTTCAATAATAAATGGACCTACGCCCTGTGTTGTATGCTTATGTTTAAATCAGTGACTGGGATGAAATGGTCATGTAGGCTTAGAGTTTGGGACTATGACATGGATAGTACAATAATTAATATGTTGTGTTCTGTACTCATGATTTAGTGGTAATGCTCTAGCAGTACCATTGACTTTTTACATTTCCCATGGGAATCCACCAAAAGGTATAGTTTGGGCTGTGTTGGTGACAAACCCAACTGCACTCTGGATGGGAGATCCAACTCATCCAAGTTGAAATCCAGATGATCTGATAAGTGTTTCATTCATAAACTTGAGGGTGGACTGAGTTAGTCAGTTATCCCTCCCTATTCCTCTCTTCAATCTGGTTTTACCCAGATAATTGGAGGCGTATTTGCATTGTGCATGGGTCATTTGCATTGTGCTGTGATTCGCTCTGGTCATGAACACCATGGGATTTTGTCACCGTAGTTGGATTGGAAGTGGCCTTGCGGTCTAATGATACCCATGAGAGATCCTGCTTATGGTCACTTGTAAGAGAAGAGGAGCAGCTGTCAAACCTCTATTAAGGCAAGAGAGACACCAGCGGTTCTCAGACACCAGCTGTCAGACTTCCAGTAAGTAAGAGACATCAACTGAAACTTCATAGTAATTAGTGGAATAGGGGCGGCTCTAAGTTTACCAACTAGATCTGGTGGACCAGATGTGTGCGTTGGTGGAAAGGTGTCTGCATGGGAAAACTCTGGGAGAAAACCATAAAAAATGACAAAATGTGAAGCTATTGATGTTTGTGTGAACTGCAAGGCTACGCTGGTTCTCATAGAACTGTGTAGGTCATGCCACTCGTAAAATGGTGGGTGTCCTCACAAGGCTTCACATACAACCTTGCCACAGTTACAATAGAAGCTAGTAGTAACTCACAAAATATAGGAAACACCATCATAACGTGTCTTAATAGGGCGTTGGGCCACCACGAACTGTCAGAACAACTTCAGTACTTCCTGGCATAGATTCTACTGGAACTCTGGAACTCTATTGGAGGGAGGCGACACCATTCTTCCACGAGAATTTCCATCATTTGTTGTTTTGGTGGTGGAAAATGCTGTTTAAGTCACTGCTCCAGAATTTACCATAAGTAAGTGTTCAACTGGGTTGAGATCTGGTGACTGAGACACACACACACACATGGGTTCGATACTGTGACCAAAACAGTCTCATTTGATGTAATTTGACTTGGCAGTGCGACACACTTTTTAAAATTGGTCGCAAGGGTGCCAGTGGAAAAATGTACCTGGTCACGTTAGTTTTTGGTTCACAATTTGGTTATTTTTGTATTATATTCATTTATTCAGTATTGTGAAATTGCCCCAAAATCAACCAACTTTCTGATGAGCCAACAACCGCATGGAAATGCCCGTCTGTGTGTGTCAGGACTCCACATAGCCTACAGGGTTGCACGCTGGCTCGAAGAGGTTTTAGAAACCCCAGTCAATCATCCCTTGTCAGTAGCCAGTGATAAAAAAATATTGTAATAATGCTATTTTTAATCTAGGCTATTTAATTGATTAATAAATATGTTAGTAGATTATTTGTCACGTGTGCTGTACACATATAGCCTATAGGTAATCTACCCAGCAGAGAGAGCGCGCAGCTCTCAAACAGCTGCTTGGAGCAGCTTAATGAAGACTGACAGCGGTAGGGGTAGAAAGGTTGTAGGAAAGATGTTCCAAGTTATGATATCTACCAGTAAATGCTAAGGCAAGAATGGGTGAGCAGAGTAACTTCAAAGTAGTGTATTTCTACCTGGCAGAATAATAATAATTTGCATCAATCCAATGGCAATTAGTTTTGAAAACTCCATGTGTGCTACAGAAACACCGCTAGCCAAACACAACTGTCTGGCTGGTGTGCATCTGAATTAAAGGGTAACTACAAAGTTTTTTTTCTCCCCCAGACTTAAAAAATGGTCCCCAGATGTGGTTGAAGCATTGTTGTGGATTTAGAAATTGTGATTTTTGAGAATGAAAACCTGACAAAATGGTGGATTATGCCCTCTAGAAGACTTAGGAGAAAATAACACATGTCACTGTGAAATCTGCAGTAAATGCATTTTGCACTATATTTTAAGTCTATTTTCTTTGCTGTTACAGTAAATATATCCAAATCAATGTTAGAAGACAATGGCATGCTAATTTAAAGATGGCTAGTCATAATTAGCCTACTTCTGTATGGAATGCAGATGCATTATAGGACTCGGGCCAGGTCATTAATATATATATATATATTTTTTTTAAATGGGTCTACCAAATCATGTGCTGGTTTCACCAACTGAAAAAGTTGGTAGCACTGGTAGTACAAGTTAGTGTTGAACCCTGCACACACACACTTGTATCCACATATGCTCCTTTGAGACCCCTCTTCCAAAGTCACTAAGATCTCTTCTAGCCATGGTAGACAAAATAATGGGCAACTGGGCATTTTTATACATGACCATGATGGGATGTTAATTGCTTAATTAACTCCGGAATCCAAACTCTGTGGAAGCATCTGCTTTCAATATACTTGTTTTCTTAATTTATTTTGGCAGTTACCTGTATTACTTCGGTCATAATATTGACTTGAATGTGTATTTATCCGAGTGTTGGTGTGCTTATTTAAAAGTAATGCAGTTGCTTTGGTCATGTATTGGCTTGATTATAAGTTTTGGTTAGTGTGCTTACATGAACTGTTGGGACATGCCTTTGGTCATAATATTGGCTTGTACAGTGCCTTGCGAAAGTATTCGGCCCCCTTGAACTTTACGACCTTTTGCCACATTTCAGGCTTCAAACATAAAGATATAAAACTGTATTTTTTTGTGAAGAATCAACAACAAGTGGGACACAATCATGAAGTGGAACGATATTTATTGGATATTTCAAACTTTTTTAAACAAATCAAAAACTGAAAAATTGGGCGTGCAAAATTATTCAGCCCCTTTACTTTCAGTGCAGCAAACTCTCTCCAGAAGTTCAGTGAGGATCTCTGAATGATCCAATGTTGACCTAAATGACTAATGATGATAAATACAATCCACCTGTGTGTAATCAAGTCTCCGTATAAATGCACCTGCACTGTGATAGTCTCAGAGGTCCGTTAAAAGCGCAGAGAGCATCATGAAGAACAAGGAACACACCAGGCAGGTCCGAGATACTGTACCGAGATACTGATACCAGGCAGGTCCGGATTTGGATACAAAAAGATTTCCCAAGCTTTAAACATCCCAAGGAGCACTGTGCAAGCGATAATATTGAAATGGAAGGAGTATCAGACCACTGCAAATCTACCAAGACCTGGCCGTCCCTCTAAACTTTCAGCTCATACAAGGAGAAGACTGATCAGAGATGCAGCCAAGAGGCCCATGATCACTCTGGATGAACTGCAGAGATCTACAGCTGAGGTGGGAGACTCTGTCCATAGGACAACAATCAGTCCTATATTGCACAAATCTGGCCTTTATAGAAGAGTGGCAAGAAGAAAGCCATTTCTTAAAGATATCCATAAAAAGTGTAGTTTAAAGTTTGCCACAAGCCACCTGGGAGACACACCAAACAGGTGGAAGAAGGTGCTCTGCTCAGATGAAACCAAAATTGAACTTTTTTGGCAACAATGCAAAACGTTATGTTTGGCGTAAAAGCAACACAACTCATCACCCTGAACACACCATACCCAATGTCAAACATGGTGGTGGCAGCATCATGGTTTGGGCCTGCTTTTCTTCAGCAGGGACAGGGAAGATGGTTAAAATTGATGGGAAGATGGATGGAGCCAAATACAGGACCATTCTGGAAGAAAACCTGATGGAGTCTGCAAAAGACCTGAGACTGGGACGTAGATTTGTCTTCCAACAAGACAATGATCCAAAACATAAAGCAAAATCTACAATGGAATGGTTCAAAAATAAACATATCCAGGTGTTAGAATGGCCAAGTCAAAGTCCAGACCTGAATCCAATCGAGAATCTGTGGAAAGAACTGAAAACTGCTGTTCACAAATGCTCTCCATCCAACCTCACTGAGCTCGAGCTGTTTTGCAAGGAGGAATGGGAAAAATGTTCAGTCTCTCGATGTGCAAAACTGATAGAGACATACCCCAAGCGACTTACAGCTGTAATCGCAGCAAAAGGTGGCGCTACAAAGTATTAACTTAAAGGGGCTGAATAATTTTGCATGCCCAATTTTTCAGTTTTTGATTTGTTAAAACAGTTTGAAATATCCAATAAATGTCGTTCCACTTCATGATTGTGTCCCACTTGTTGTTGATTCTTCTAAAAAAAATACAGTTTTATATCTTTGTTTGAAGCCTGAAATGTGGCAAAAGGTCGCAAAGTTCAAGGGGGCTGAATACTTCCGCAAGGCACTGTATGTGTGTTTTTATGTTAGTGTTGATTGGTGGGCTTAAATTAACTGGTGGTACATGTGTGTGACCAGAAATCAGAGGCTCATCCATCCTTCTTAACTGTCATGGCTGTTGTGACTGTCACTGTGGCTGCTGCTACGTCTCTATAGCGGATGTGTCGCAAGTCACGACTGGTGTCACAACTGTTGTCACCTACTGTGACTTGTTTTTGTGAGTGTCTGCTTTGTTGGTGTTCTTATATGACCTGGTGAACACCAGAGATCAGAGCAGAGGCTCATCCATTCTTCCTGGCTGTGGTAACTGTCTGACTGTGAGAATAGACAATTAGTCAAGGCCACTGCGTGTCTCTATAGCGGATGTGTCACGAGTCATAACTGCTGTCTCCCTGAAGGGGCCAATCAGTCTGAGGACAAGCCAAGGGGCCACAGGTCATCTCTATGTCACAGGATGTCTGCTGTCTGTAGCCTTGACAAAGCCACCTAGCCACCAGTTTTTATTACAGGGTTGTTTACTATGTCCATAGTTTACTATGTCCACTATGTCTCCCCCCAGTCTATAGATAGTGGTACTACGGACTTAATGCAATATCCAACCAAATCAGTTTACGTTAACAATGAGCATATTTGACACAATGGAATGAAAGTGCCTGATTTTCATGTTTAGTATTTGTGTTAATTACAATGCCTAGATTTCTCTTGTCTTGATAAAGGAAAAATGCAAATCTCAACCAGTGAATAATCTTCATCTTCTTTTTCCTCCCTTTCCAGTCAGCTGTTCATCTGGCAGGCCCACAATACTTTGTTCATGATTCGCTGCCTTCTCAAAGTCTTCATCAGGGAGATGACAGAGGAGGAGCTGCACTTACAGTTCTCCTACCAGGAGAGGGTGCCAGGCTCCTGTGGTTAGTGAGAGAAATCCCTTCATCCCTCGCTTCAGACCTGTATTCCTTTATCCATCCCTCCACGCATGCACACGCACACACATGCGTCCCTCCACCTCCGCATCCATCCCCCTTTTCAATACTGAAGCACAGCCAGGACAGTGTGTCATTGCAGACGGGAGAGTGGAAGAGAGCAGTTAGTGTGGGAATTGGGAAATGTGTCTCTTTTTATAGTATAACCAGTGAGGAAAAGAGTAAACATCTTGATCAAGTTAAAGATTAGGAAATTATGTGAGTTACTCTGAGGTAAATGGTGAATTTCACAGAACACATACAGAGACTGACGAAGTCTTAAACATACAGTCTGAAGCACAGGAGGCTGCTGAAGGGAGGACGGCTCATAATAATAGCTGGAATGGAGTGAATGGAATGGTATCAAACACATGGAAACCATATGTTTGTGTTCGATACCATTCCATTTATTCCGTTCCAGCTGGTCCTCCACAATTTAAGTTGCCACCAGTCCCCTTTGGCCTGAAGGTGCCACACAGTGACCTTCGGTTGTTATGGCTGGCTTTTTCTTTCATTTATCCCTTTGCCAGTAAGAGTAAATTATGGGGGGAGACAGGGTATTTGTTTTACTCAATGCCTATGAGCAAGAAATAATTTACGCTGATCACATAGCCTAGCTAACCATCTGAGTGAATTTAGTCTGATGTGATGGTGAGGAAATCATCTTGTATAGTGGGAAATTTTTTGCTTTTCTGTAAAACCAAGAAGAGAAAGGGGTAAACATCCTAGTTTGTATAGTGAATTATTGGGAAATGACATTGTGTGTTTTACTTTGACCTATGAAAAAGAAAACGACATTTGCACAGAGTGCACACACACCAGGATTTCCGTTAGGAAAATGTGGTGCTGTGCAACATGACATGGAATATTTTAATTTACCGGTCATTTGAGAAATTTACCAGACCCATATGCATTGGGTGTGTAACCCATTTGGGCGTCCGACCACAGTGCTCAGAATGACAGAAGTCACATTTCGATTATGGTGAATCATTTTAACAGAACATGTAATGAAGCAGCCAACAAAACATAATTTTCAAACATTTGCCAAAACTCTATTCTAAACAGCGCACCTGATGAGAGCGGTTCCATATGTATCGAAATCTCCATTCAAAACTTAGAAAGAGGGGGAATCTAAAGATGCATCAACAAGGATGGGTTTCTAATATGACTAGGATTGTGGCTTTGGCTTCTGGACAAGGAAAGAAAGTTAATATGAAAAGTCTTTCATAAATTTGCCAAAGTTATATAATTACTCCTGTCTGTACAGAAATAAATCAAATCATTCAAATACTTCACCAGAAAGCGTAATTTAGCGACAGCGGAATCAAGGATCTATATTTAATTTTCTATTGTTTTTTGTTGTTGTTGCTGATTGTTTCAAGCTACAAGCTTGTAGGCCTATGCCTATTTGGGAGGCCCGCAATTTGGGCAGAGCAAGTGGCAATAGACCTAGCTGAATACTGAGTTGTGGCTGTCAGTGAAAAGCATCTAAAATATGTGGGAAGATAATGTCTTGAGTATAATTTAAAATGTTGAGACAAGAAGAAGGGTAGGGGTGTGTGACGAAGATATAGACGAGTCTCAGCTGTCTCCCGCCAATTCTTGCACATTCATTGTTTAATTGTGTGAATTGTTTGCCCTTTGATTGTTTATTTTTTTAAATTCCCTGTTACATGTCACCAGTAGTAAATGTAATGTAATACGGAATTGATAAAAATAGTAGTGCAAGACGTATAGAAAGGGAGGTAGACGCGCTGAGTGGAGAGATGAATGCAATTGAAAGAACCTGAATTTAATCATATTTTCTGCAGTTTTTATTTGTCGACTTCATGTATTTTGTTTTAGTTGACAATGGAAGTTCTAGGCCTACTGCTGCATTGGCCTATAGACTGAGTTCAAAGTGCTCATTTCTATAACCGCCAATGGATCGCGGTGTATCAATGTGTCCTTATGGCAGAGGCTGGTGCTCTCACATTAGTTTAATTGAAACTTTTAGATTTTTAGCATTTGAATTCAGATTTTTATGATTTACCATGTGACAATGATTTT
The DNA here is from genome assembly GCF_036934945.1 of Oncorhynchus masou masou. NCBI lineage: Eukaryota > Metazoa > Chordata > Actinopteri > Salmoniformes > Salmonidae > Oncorhynchus > Oncorhynchus masou. The sequence continues at coordinate 41,480,102 of NC_088239.1, read as the reverse complement.
GACAAACAAAAATGTTATTATTGAAATTAAACTGTTCCACAAATGCGCATATGAAAATCATAACTGGCGTTAGAGATTGTAGATATGGTAGGATAAATTATTCGCTTCTCCAAACTTGAAATTAACACGCCGCCTATGAAGTCTTTATAAAATAATTGCATCCACTTTTCCATGGTCGGATTTGCCTATAGGCTACTTTGAAGCAAGGTATGACATGCCTCATGATATTTTTATTTTATTTATTTATTTATTTCACCTTTTATTTAACCAGGTAGGCTAGTTGAGAACAAGTTCTCATTTGCAACTGCGACCTGGCCAAGATAAAGCATAGCAGTGTGAACAGATAGCAACACAGAGTTACACATGGAGTAAACAATTAACAAGTCAATAACACAGTAGAAAAAAAGGGGAGTCTATATACATTGTGTGCAAAAGGCATGAGGAGGTAGGTGAATAATTACAATTTTGCAGATTAACACTGGAGTGATAAATGATCAGATGGTCATGTACAGGTAGAGATATTGGTGTGCAAAAGAGCAGAAAAGTAAATAAATAAAAACAGTATGGGGATGAGGTAGGTGAAAATGGGTGGGCTATTTACCAATAGACTATGTACAGCTGCAGCGATCGGTTAGCTGCTCAGATAGCAGATGTTTGAAGTTGGTGAGGGAGATAAAAGTCTCCAACTTCAGGGATTTTTGCAATTCGTTCCAGTCACAGGCAGCAGAGTACTGGAACGAAAGGCGGCCAAATGAGGTGTTGGCTTTAGGGATGATCAGTGAGATACACCTGCTGGAGCGCGTGCCACGGATGGGTGTTGCCATTGTGACCAGTGAACTGAGATAAGGCAGAGCTTTACCTAGCATGGACTTGTAGATGACCTGGAGCCAGTGGGTCTGGCGACGAATATGTGGCGAGGGCCAGCCGACTAGAGCATACAAGTCACAGTGGTGGGTGGTATAAGGTGCTTTAGTGACAAAACGGATGGCACTGTGATAAACTGCATCCAGTTTGCTGAGTAGAGTGTTGGAAGCAATTTTGTAGATGACATCGCCGAAGTCGAGGATCGGTAGGATAGTCAGTTTTACTAGGGTAAGTTTGGCGGCGTGAGTGAAGGAGGCTTTGTTGCGGAATAGAAAGCCGACTCTTGATTTGATTTTCGATTGGAGATGATTGATATGAGTCTGGAAGGAGAGTTTACAGTCTAGCCAGACACCTAGGTACTTATAGATGTCCACATATTCAAGGTCGGAACCATCCAGGGTGGTGATGCTAGTCGGGCATGTGGGTGCAGGCAGCAATCGGTTGAATGCAGGCCCTGCATGTCCCCAGGCACCCTCATTTGTTGACTTCTGTGATCGAAAAAGCCTTGGTTTCATGCATGTCAACATCAGAAGCCTCCTCCCTAAGTTTGTTTTACTCACTGCTTTAGCACACTCTGCTAACCCTGATGTCCTTGCCGTGTCTGAATCCTGGCTCAGGAAGGCCACCAAAAATTCAGAGATTTCCATACCCAACTATAACATCTTCCGTCAAGATAGAACTGCCAAAGGGTAGGAGTTGCAGTCTACTGCAGAGATAGCCTGCAAAGTAATGTCATACATTCCAGGTCCATACCCAAACAGTTCAAACTACTAATTCTGAAAATTACTCTCTCCAGAAATAAGTCTCTCACTGTTGCCGCCTGCTACCGACCCCCCTCAGCTCCCAGCTGTGCCCTGGACACCATTTGTGAAATGATTGCCCCCCATCTAGCTTCAGAGTTTGTTCTGTTAGGTGACCTAAACTGGGATATGCTTAACACCCAGGCAGTCCTACAATCTAAGCTAGATGCCCTCAATCTCACACAAATCATCAAGGAACCCACCAGGTACAACCCTAACTCTGTAAGCAAGGGCACCCTCATAGACGTCATCCTGACCAACTGGCCCTCCAAATACACCTCCGCTGTCTTCAATCAGGATCTCAGCGACCACTGCCTCATTGCCTGTATCCGCTACGGTGCCGCAGTCAAACGACCACCCCTCATCACTGTCAAACGCTCCCTAAAACACTTCTGTGAGCAGGCCTTTCTTATCGACCTGGCCCGGGTATCCTGGAAGGACATTGACCTCATCCCGTCAGTTGAGGATGCCTGGTCATTCTTTAAGAGTAACTTCCTCACCATTTTAGATAAGCATGCTCCGTTCAAAAAATGCAGAACTAAGAACAGATACAGCCCTTGGTTCACTCCAGACCTGACTGCCCTCGACCAGCACAAAAACATCCTGTGGCAGACTGCAATAGCATCGAATAGTCCCCGCGATATGCAACTGTTCAGGGAAGTCAGCAACCAATACATGCAGTCAGTCAGGAAAGCTAAGGCCAGCTTCTTCAGGCAGAAGTTTGCATCCTGTAGCTCCAACTCCAAAATCTTCTGGGACACTGTGAAGTCCATGGAGAACAAGAGCACCTCCTCCCAGCTGCCCACTGCACTGAGGCTAGGGAACACGGTCACCACCGACAAATCCATGATTATTGAAAACTTCAACAAGCATTTCTCAACGGCTGGCCATGCCTTCCGCCTGGCTACTCCTACCTCGGCCAACAGCTCCGGCCCCCCCGCAGCTCCTCGCCCAAGCCTCTCCAGGTTCTCCTTTACCCAAATCCAGATAGCAGATGTTCTGAAAGAGCTGCAAAACCTGGACCCGTATAAATCAGCTGGGCTTGACAATCTGGACCCTCTATTTCTGAAACTATCCGCCGCCATTGTCGCAACCCCTATAACCAGCCTGTTCAACCTCTCTTTCATATCGTCTGAGATCCCCAAGGATTGGAAAGCTGCCGCAGTCATCCCCCTCTTCAAAGGGGGAGACACCCTGGACCCAAACTGTTACAGACCTATATCCATTCTGCCTTGCCTATCTAAGGTCTTCGAAAGCCAAGTCAACAAACAGGTCACTGACCATCTCGAATCCCACCGTACCTTCTCCGCTATGCAATCTGGTTTCCGAGCCGGTCACGGGTGCACCTCAGCCACACTCAAGGTACTAAACGACATCATAACCGCCATCAATAAAAGGCAGTACTGTGCAGCCGTCTTCATCGACCTTGCCAAGGCTTTCGACTCTGTCAATCACCATATTCTTATCGGCAGACTCAGTAGCCTCGGTTTTTCGGATGACTGCCTTGCCTGGTTCACCAATTACTTTGCAGACAGAGTTCAGTGTGTCAAATCGGAGGGCATGCTGTCCGGTCCTCTGGCAGTCTCTATGGGGGTGCCACAAGGTTCAATTCTCGGGCCGACTCTTTTCTCTGTATATATCAATGATGTTGCTCTTGCTGCGGGCGATTCCCTGATCCACCTCCACGCAGACGACACCATTCTATATACTTCCAGCCCGTCATTGGACACTGTGCTATCTAACCTCCAAACAAGCTTCAATGCCATACAACACTCCTTCCGTGGCCTCCAACTGCTATTAAACGCTAGTAAAACCAAATGCATGCTTTTCAACCAAGGCCTGCTCACAGAAGTGTTTTAGGGAGCGTTTGACAGTGATGATGGGTGGTCGTTTGACTGCGGCTCCGTAGCGGATACAGGCAATGAGGCAGTGATCGCTGAGATCCTGGTTGAAGACAGCGGAGGTGTATTTGGAGGGCCAGGATGACGTCTATGAGGGTGCCCTTGTTTATAGAGTTAGGGTTGTACCTGGTGGGTTCCTTGATGATTTGTGTGAGATTGAGGGCATCTAGCTTAGATTGTAGGACTGCCGGGGTGTTAAGCATATCCCAGTTTAGGTCACCTAAAAGAACAAACTCTGAAGCTAGATGGGGGGCGATCAATTCACAAATGGTGTCCAGGGCACAGCTGGGAGCTGAGGGGGGTCGGTAGCAGGCGGCAACAGTGAGAGACTTATTTCTGGAGAGAGTCATTTTCAAAATTATAGTTCAAACTGTTTGGGTATGGTCCTGTTAAGTATGACATTACTTTGCAGGCTATCTCTGCAGTAGACTGCAACTCCTACCCTTTGGCTGTTCTATCTTGACGGAAGGTGTTATAGTTGGGTATGGAAATCTCGGAATTGTTGGTGGCCTTCCTGTGCCAGGACTCAGACACGGCAAGGACATCAGGGTTAGCAGAGGGAGGAGGCTTCTGATGTTGACATGCATGAAACCAAGGCTTTTTCGATCACAGAAGTCAACAAATGAGGGTGCCTGGGGACATGCAGGGCCTGGGTTTACCTCCACATCACCCGCGGAACAGAGAAGGAGTAGTATGAGGGTGCGGCTAAAGGCTATCAAAACTGGTCGCCTAGAGCATTTGGGACAGAGAATAAGAGGAGCAGGTTTCTGGGCATGGTAGAATATATTCAGGGCATAATGCGCAGACAAGGGTATGGTGGGGTGCGGGTACAGCGGAGGTAAGCCCAGGCACTGGGTGATGATGAGAGAGGTTGTATCTCTGGACATGCTGGTTGTAATGGGTGAGGTCACCGCATGTGTGGGAGGTGGGACAAAGGAGGTATCAGGGGTATGAAGAGTGGAACTAGGGGCTCCATTGTGAACCAAAATAATGATAACTAACCTGAACAACAGTATACAAGGCATATTGACATTTGAGAGAGACATACATCGAGGCATATAGTAATCACAGGTGTTGAATTGGGAAAGCTAGCTAAAACAGTAGGTGAGACAACAACAGCTAATCAGCTAGCACAACAACAGCAGGTAAAATGGTGTTGACTAGGCAACGGGGCCGACAGATAAAACATAAACAAGCAGAATGGAGTACCGTGATTAATGGACAGTCCAGCGTGCATCAGCTATGTAGCCAAGTGATCAGTGTCCAGGGGGCAGGGAAGCTGGATTGGCGAGTGTTATCCAGGTTAAAAAAAACTAACAATGACTAAATAGCTTGTAGCTAGTTAGCTGGTTAGCTTCTGGAGGTTCTTGAGTGTGTTCTAAAAATTAAAAATAATAGCGATTCCGTATCACATTGGGTGAGGCAGGTTACCGGAAGGTATAAACAAATTAAAAATCGAAAAGAGATAGAGAGTAAATATGGGTCCAGTGAGTGTTTGGGACGTGGCGATTCAGACGGTTAGCAGGCCTGTGCTAACAAGCTAACAGTTAGTAGGCCGGGGCTAAACAAGGTAGCAGTTAGTGGAACGGGGCTAAACAAGCTGGCAGTTAGCAGGCCGAATTAGCAAGCAAGGAGATAGCAAGGGCTAGAGCCTTCATATATAGCAAGAGCCAATATGAAGTAAAGGATTCAGGTTTCAAACAATTAAGTAGGCCTATGTTTTCAAAATGCGTACTGCCTCTAGCTCACATTGTGAAGTGCTGGTGACACGCTGATAGCCTGGTGCCTGCACTTAAATTATGAATGGAGGCATGCTTCAGTTAGGTTAACAGTTGACAAATAAAAATAGTAGGCCTAGCTATTTTTAATCGTGGCCATGAAAACAGATTAACACGATTGCATTTAGAATGCTTGTACATGAATGGGCTTATAAAAGCATGTTTTACTTCAGCAGCATCCTGCTGAGGAGCTGCAGGAGAAATCCCGGTCAAAATAGACTCTTTATGCTGTACACGTGTGATAGGTGTGTTGATAAATGATATGGGCTACATGATGACTAACAAAGATACACCAACGCCAATTTAACCTGTAGACGGTGGCAGGGTAGCCTAGTGGTTAGAGCGTTGGACTAGTAACCGGAAGGTTGCAAGTTCAAACCCCCGAGCCGACAAGGTACAAATCTGTCGTTCTGCCCCTGAACAGGCAGTTAACCCACTGTTCCTAGGCCGTCATGAAAATAAGAATTTGTTCTTAACTGACTTGCCTGGTTAAATAAAGGTCAATTAAAAAAAAATGTTTTGCCTCCACTAGTATTTTTCCATCAATTAATAAAAAGCATTAATTTGCAATTACATTTTTTTCCTTCCGGTCATTTTGGTCGGCAGCAGTTTTAGTTATCGGCTTTTCATTTTTCTTATCGTCCAATAGCCAGCTAATGGAAACCCTAATGTAGAGACTGATGTCTTAATCACACACACTCTGAAGCTGCTACACACTTAAGCCTATGTGGACTGTGGTTCCTTCATTCATCCCTTTGCCAGTTCAGTCACTCCATTTCCTCATCTGGTATTGTCTTCATTGGCTGCTGGGGAGGTCACCCTTCCAGAGAGAGGGGGAGAGAGAGGGAGACGTGGAAAAACGGCATCACATCCCATCATCAGAGTTAATATCGGCTCTGTAGTCTAGATTGGGTTCCCATTTAAGCCCTTGGCTCCCAAGGGTTGGACTGACGTTGGTGGGAAAAGCTGGGGAAGGGAAGAGAGGGGGATATTAGTGGGAAGAAAAGACAGGGAAGAGGGAGGAAGGGAGGGACGTTAGTGAGAAAAGATGGGGATGTTAGTAGGACAAAGATAGAGTGGAGGGCTGGAAATGCTTAATTGGAAGTTGTTGGAGACGGAGGAGGAGATGGTGCCAACAGGCTGTCTTCACCCTCCACTGTCTCTCTTTCAATCCTTCTCTCTCCCTGGAGGGGGAGAGCGAAGGAGAGGGATGGAAGAAGGAAGTGAGAGATAGAGGAGAGAGAGGGATTTCAATGGCGTATTGCTAGGAGTTGCAGAAACCAAAACTGAGACAGAGCAGTTGTTTTTATTTTTGTGATTTATGTTGTTTCTCTGTTGGTGTTCACAGGTTGATACTGTAAATGTGTAGACAGGGAATAGTCTTTTAGTCACAGGAGATTAAACATGGAGAGAGTAACGTCGAACATGTATAATGCATTATAATAGTGTTTGCTTCTTGTGTTCATTACAAGACTCATTTGAAGTGTAAAGATATCAAAACATATAATATATAGCATAGATATACAGCATAGACTGTGTGATATTCAGCAACCTCTGTATTCAACCCTATTAGGTAAACACTGTATGAACATTTGCCATGATAAAATGATGTACAAGAGATGTTTCATCCCTGTTGGCTTTGCCAATGAACATAGACTAGTCTAGTGTCTATACACTCACTTACTAGTAGGTACACCACACAGTTCACAAAAATTAATCGCTCCCAAAGACAGTCACGTGGCCGTGGCTTGCTGAAAAAAGCAGGCAGACCGGCATCGAGACATTCATTTACTGTTTGAAAGTTAGATTGAAAGTTAGAATAGTCAAAAGGAGTGACCTAAGTAACTTTGAGCTTTAGGCTTTTCACGCATGACAATGTCTAGGGTTTACCGAGAATGGTGCGACAAACAAAAAACATCCAGTCAATGGCATTCCTGTGGGCAAAAATAGCTCATTGATGAGAGAGGTCGAAGGAGAATGGAAAGAAGCGTGCAGGCCACAAACGGACAAATAACAGCGCAGTACAACAGTGACGTGCTGAACGGAATCTCAGACTCGTTGATCCTTGTTATGAGTGGGCTATAGCAGCAGTCGACCAGACCGGGTTCCACTCATATCAGTTAAAAACAAGAAGTGGCTCCAGTGGGCTCGCAATCACAAACAGTGGACTATTGAGAAGTGGAAAAACATTGCCTTGTCCTGCGAATACTGCTTCCTGTTGAGTCATGCTGATGACAGAGTCAGGATATGGTATTCGCAGTTTGAGTCCATGGACCAATCCCACCTGGTGGTGTGACCAACACCCTTGTGGAACGTTTCTGACTTGTAGAATCCATGTGCTGTAGAATTCAGGCTGCTCTGAAGGCAAAGGGGAGTCCGACACAGTACTAGACACAGTACTAGATAACCTGGCCACTTGTATATTTAATCAGTATCAAGGCCATTCGTCCTATGGAGCCTTCCCACTGTGCCTTGTGTTTTTCTTATGTGTTTCTGCCTGTCAGCTTGGGTTGCACTCACCACAGCTTCCCATTGAACCCAAATGGGCACAGTGGTCTTTTTACTGTGGTAAGGGAGTGATTTTAGCTACTGGCTGATCTAATTGAAACTGAGGTGAAAGCAGAAACAGGCTAGGTAATTGGCTTAACCCTAGTCTCTCTCTCGCTCTCTCCAGACACAGGGAGCGAGGTACTGCTGGAAGAGCTGATGTGTAACCTCGTACACCTGGTGGTGGAGGTTCCCCTGCTGTGAGTATACCTCTCCTGGGGGAATGGGGTAAGGTGGTTAGAGGGAAAGGCATAGAGGGAGGGGAGCAGATTGAGGTGTGGTGAGTCTGGACCCTCTGTGACGACCTCCATGTGCTTTAATGAGTACACGGACAGTGACAAGTGAAAGGCCAGCTCTACACACTACAGCTTCTCTGCGCCTACTATATCATTAGTTAGACTCGTAGCAATTTATACCTCTCCCTTTTTCATATAAAACCTGACACCATAATCTGGTCCTAATGGCACTGTCTGTTGAAGTATCAGTGGTGGCTTTGGACCCCAGACAGGGGCAGATGGTGGTAGACCGAGGTAATATGATCCTGTGTCCTGCCCCATCTCATTGAGCTCCACTGTGAATGCACAAGGTCTTCTGGTGTCACACCAAGGACACCGTCTTTTGTTTTTGTCTTTCTATTCACCTACTCATCTTGCATCTGACTGTTTGCCAGCCTCTCTCTCTATCTCTCTCTTTCTCTCTCTCTCTTTCTCTCTCGCTGTCTCTGTCTCTGATAGAATAGAGGTCTCTGGCAGAGGTTCAGAGGCAGAGGGTCACTGGATCTCTGTGTTCCCATTGCAGTGCGGTCTCATGGTCCATCTGGTGGGGTGGACACACTCCTTCTCTCACTCCCACACACACCCACACACAGTGAGGCGGTTGAGAGACACTGAGGGTTAGTTAGGGAGGGTCAAAGGGAGAGGAAGGCGGTAGGGAGAGGAGCCCCTTGGATAGCTGGATTACAGTCCCCTGTTTGGGGGTGGGACATGCAGCCAATGCCCTGGGGAGGGAGCAGGGAGAGCGGATGGTCAGTGTGCATCTTCAGCGGCATTCCAAATAGCACCCTATTCCTTATATAGTTCACTACTTTTGACCTGAGCCTTACGTCTTTGCTGTGCTGATTGGGCATTTCGCTCCGGCTCAGGGGCTTTGTTGGGTTCTGTGGCGCCGGGCTGGTCGTGGTGAGTCGGCCCAGATCTGGCCCGGCATTGCTGGTGGAACTGGTGTACATTTCAAAGGCATTTCTCCGCTACTCCTCTGTCTTCGCCTTTGTGCCTTTCCAACACGCAGCGGTGTGTGTGTGCGCGCACACATGCTTATGCCTGCGCCTGGATGTGTCTTTGTGTGTAAGTTCATCAAACAGTCAGCAGTACACTCATTTCTATGTCTATTTCTTTTGCCTTTAGTTTTCATGGTCGACATTTCTATGACTTTTTATTTAGGCCTGGCTACACCTATTATTTAGCCATGCCATTCACTTCTGAAGGTCTGTCAATGTGCCTGTGCTGAAAACATGAGTCTCCTCCTTTGTGTGTGTCGTGAGTATGGCCATGCTCCAGGCCAAGACTGCCTCTCTCCCTCACACTCAATATAAAAGCATCGGCATGGCGATCTCCATGTCCCATGGAATGTTCTCAGGACTTCCTTGTCTTCCGTTCCTCCTCCATGTGACCGTCATACCTAGAACCTATGAACCGTGATGATGATGAGGATAGTGAGGAGTGCATGACAGTAACCTTACTCTTGAGTTGAACACACTTTGCTATATAAGTGTCTTATTCAACTTTCCTTGTAGTAACTCGATCAAAGGCAAAAGGAGGACTGACGGATGTTATTACTCTTGTTTACATGAGCCATTCCAAGGCAAAGGTTGTTTGAGGTTTGAAAGAAATGATTGACAGGGGTTTGAAACAAACCCGTCTCTCTGTCTCTGTTCAGCATTTCATTCCGTTCTTCATTGTTTTGAAGCTCCACAACGTCCTTTTTTTCTTATCGCGTTGTTGCCGTTGGCCCGTTTCCTATCTACGTGCTCCGAGTAGAGAGGAGAGGGACAGAAAGCCTGACTTTTGGTAGAAGAATGTATCCCATTTTTAAAAACATTTAAGAATCTTTAGAAAAATATTTTGAGAGTTGACCAGTGATGTACTGCAGCAATCAATATATGATTGATTGATTGAACTCCTTTTGTTTAGGATCCATCACTTGTTATCACCATTTATCCAATAAAACGATGTAGGCCTGACTAGAACAGTCACCTAGGACAGGCACGCACCATTTGGAGATGTTTTCCATGGTAGCTTGTGTTACACTGAAAAAGAAAATAAACATCTAAAGGGCACATATGTTTTATATACAGTACAGACTGTATAATCTGTGTGTGCCAGTTGGTCTGATTAATGCCAAGAGGAACACTAGATCAGTTCCTCCCACTACCTGTGTGTGTGTGGTGGGGGGGGCACAAGGGTGTTGGTTGTGTCAGTTGAATAGCCCCCCACTCTGAGTACAGTGGTAAAAATAGAACCATGAAAGTGAAAGGCATCTGTGGCGTGACATCACAGGCTGCGGAACTGGAAGAGCGGGGGGACAGGAAGGAGAGGCACAATGGGGGGTTCAGAGTGTGAGAGACAGGGATCAAGAAAGCGAGAGTAGGAGGGACAGAAAAAGAGCGAGTGAGGAAAGACTGGTGGTGACACTGATGCTCAAAGACCATGGGTCTCTCTCTCTGTCATGACCAGTGTCACTAGACATATTAATCGTATCACACAAGGATTCTCAACATGTTAGTCACTGCATGTGGGCCAATTCATGACATGAGAGAGAGCAGCTTATGTTCTCCTCAGTACACACCAGTTTCATTCAGAATACTATGTTCCATGTGTGTTTCCTGTCAACTGTACAGGCTTGAGCACAAGATGTTGAATACGTATTTTCAACCCCCCCCAAAAAAATATTTTCAATGTCTTGGTGCTTATAGGCGTTGTGCAGCACGATCACCAAATTATATGTCTATTTAACACAGTGTGTGTTTGTCTCTGTCTGTCTCTCTGTCTGTCTCTCTGTCTGTCTCTCTGTCTGTCTGTCTCTGTCTGTCTGTCTCTCTGTCTGTCTGTCTGTCTCTGTCTGTCTGTCTGTCTGTCTGTCTGTCTGTCTGTCTGTCTCTCTGTCTGTCTCTCTGTCTGTCTGTCTGTCTGTCTGTCTGTCTGTCTGTCTGTCTGTCTGTCTGTCTGTCTGTCTCTGTCTGTGTGTCTGTGTGTGTTTTACAGGGACATCACGTACAGTATCCTGTTTGAGGCTGTGACCACCATGCTGGTGCTGCTGTCCTACCAACTCTTTCACAAGGAGATCCTGAGAGACGGACTCATCTACCAGTACCTGATGAAGGGGCGATGGTGAGTGGCGAGATGGTGACGCACATACACACCCGACTGTGAGTGAAGACATTTGAATTAAATTAAATACTATTTCAATCCAGGTCTGCTACTGTATATACTTAAACACATATGGGTCTGCGACTGTTGTGACGCCTTCCCCGTTCACTCTTATTCGGCATAATCACGACCTAAAAGTAACCTTGGCAAGGGAGTCTCTACAATGACACAATCACATGATCCTAACTAAGAAACTTTAGCAGGAGTCTCCATGAGTCCTTGGAAACAGCTAGCTACATGTTACAGATTGTTCCAGACAGGGTTCCGAGTAACATTATCAAGGTCCGAGTAATGTTCTCACGTTCCACGGAAAGTGGTCCAGCCAAGATGTCGGTCTCTGCCACTAAGGAGCCAGTCATCTCCCTGGTGGGTCTGGATGAGTGCATCCCAAATGCTACCCTATACCCAATATAGTGTACTACTTTTGGCCAGGGCCAATAGGGACAGACCCTACTCTGTCTGAGGTTCAGTGGGAGGCTGGCCAGGGCACACAAGAAAGCTGAGTTTCTGCCTCAGCCAAAAACAAGGCCCACAAAAACAAACACCAGTTGTTTTTCTAAGCGCTCCACTTCCCTCGGTCTCGCGCACATGCAACACACATGCAGCACACACGCAGCACACGGTCTCCCTCTCTCTCACACACAGTCACACACACACACAGTCACACACAATAGAGTTTGTGTTTTTCTCCTCACATTCAAACAGAAACGGAAGCCCACCGCTGCTCTTCTTGGGACGTTTTCCCATATCTGTCCAACGTTAAAACAAGAAAATAGGTTGGTTTCCCACAAAAACATCCAAAAACAGTATACACTTATTAATCACAGAAAGGACAGTCATCCTCTCACCTGAGTCCTGACATATTTTAATAATAGATTTTTTGGGGGAGAAATTTCCACTCTGTTTTACTCACAATAAATGTGTAGGTAAACAACTTGTCACGCCCTGACCTTAGAGCTTTATATGTCTCTATTTTGGTTTGGTCAGGGTGTGATTTGGGTGGGCATTCTATGTTCCTTTTTCTATGTTTTTGTGTTTCTTTGTTTTGGCCGGGTATGGTTCTCAATCAGGGACAGCTGTCTATCGTTGTCTCTGATTGGGAACCATACTGAGGTAGCTTTTTCCCACAGGGTTTTTGTGGGTAGTTAATTTCTGTTTAGTGTTTGCACCTTACAGGACTGTTTCGATTATTCTCTTTGTTATTTTTGTTATAGTGTTCAGTTTTAATAAAGAAAGCATGAACACTTACCACGCTGCGCTTTGGTCCGATGATTCCTCATCTTCCGACGACGAATATCGTTACACAACTGTTACAGGTGAAATGTTCAATTATTAGTAATTTCATTGTTTCTGAAAATAGATGGCATAGGTCAGGAATATTTCATTTTTTTATTCAACGGGTGGGTTTAATCCTGAATGCTGATTGGTTAAAACTGAGTTCCAGCCGGTGTCTTTGCCGCAAGTTACCACCGGCTAAATATATGACGTTAAAATGTCAATTTACTCTTCG